>NC_047045.1:82189250-82498278 GCF_011762595.2 Tursiops truncatus
TACCTGTATAGTAACCCAAATTTCTTCAGCATTGTCATGGAACTCTTCCATATAATGTCATTATATTAATTAATTTTTAAATAAATTTTGAATTTTAGAATAGTTTAGATTTAGCGACAGTTGGAGATAGTACAGAGAATTTCCATATATCCCGTGTCCAGTTTCTTCTGTTGTTAAATCTTACATTACAGTGTATATTTGTTACAACTAACGATACAATATTGGCACATTATTATTTACTTAAACTCTGTACTTTATTCCAGTTTCATTCATTTTTCCTAATGTTCTTTTCTTCTTCCCAGATCCCATCCAGGACACCACATTATATTTAGTCATCACGTCTCCTTATCCGTGTCCTGGCTGTTACAGTTTCTCAGACCCTCTTTGTTTTTGATGACTTGAACAGTTTAAGGGGTGCCAGTCGGGTATTTTCTACACTGTTCCTCAGTTTGGGTTTGTCTGCTGTTTTTATCATGGTTTGGCTGTAGTTATGGGTTTTGGGAAGATGACCATAGAGGTGAAGTGCCCTTCTCATCAGATCAGGAGCTCATGCTCTCAACGTGACTTGTCACTGATGATGTTAACTTTGATCACTTGGCTGCGTAAATTGTTTGGGTTTTTTCTGTCCAGATTTGTCTCTTCTCCTGGTTATTTATATAGTAATTGTTTATATCCATATGAACTCATGGATTCATGCTTAGAATCCAGTGCTCTGTCATTTATTTTCTTGCTCAGATTGTTCCAGCTTCGGCCAGTGGGAGCTCTTTCGGTTGCTTCTGTGTCCTTTTAACATGATCCCATTGCTTTTTTGTTTTTTGAACACTTCCTCACTTGGTGCACTTACAAGATACTTCAAGCTCACATTACATCTTCCTTGCCCCCGTCCTGGAATCAGCCATCTCTCCAAGAAGTCCTTGTTCTTTTGTTGATGCGTGGTATTGGAAACCAAGATCTGGTCTCCAGATAAATGAGCTCTTTCTGTGCTAGTGTCAAAGCAGAGGTGAGAGATTTAATGTCCAAATTGTCCTAATTGCTTTTCCCACTTTTCTTTCCATTTTTCTTCACTGAAAACCCTGGGAGAGTATCTCATACGCTTGTATTTTTCCTCGATTTATCCCCTCAACAGTTGGAGTTCATCTTTTGAAAGTATATGTGTGTCATAGAGCATATTTATATTTATAGTAACTTTTTAAAATTTAAATTAGAAAAAAGATAAGGCGATGCAGACAACTCATCTGTTTCCTACAGAAAGTGGCTCTTCGGGTACTTGGTTTCTGAGAATTACATGGGAAGTAATGACATAAAATACTTTTTTCAGATATAAATTCAAATTACAATAAGGGGATTTTTTAAATGTTCTCACTTGTAAGCAAGAAAGTAGAGGGAGATCATAATTCTTTTTTGCTATGTTTAAAGTTTTAAACATTTGTCTTGTGTCTCTTTAAACTCTTTAAATGTTTTGGGTGCACTTGGCATAGGGATAAGCCTCTTTGTTTGTTTTTCCTCCCAGCTTTGACGCAGGTTTTCATCTTTCAGATGTCCCTGCCTTAGTCCCAGAGTTCTCTTTACTTAAGCCTATAAAAACCTTCGAATGAATCATCATTTTATGTTGCTTTTCTTTAAATGTTTTTTTCTTTGGCATTTCATTGTAAATTGCATCCACAGTGAGACTGAAGTGGTGCTTATTTTCACTTCCTGTATTGAAAGAAGTGCTCCCTGCATCCACTCCTGTACAACCAGGTGCACCTAAGAAGAGTTTTTATTCCCTTTTGATTGTCTCCTTGCTAATCTGTACACATACAATCTAGTATTGATTTGCAAAGCTTTGGATAAAGATATATCAATAGATATACTCACATTTTGGGGGTCATTAGAACTGGCAAAAATAAGAACGCACACTTGAAAGTGTCTTTTTCTTTGTCCCCTTGTTTTTGGGTCTTTGTTGCTGCGCGCGGGCTTTCTCTAGTTGCAGCAAGCGGGGGCTACTCTTCGTTGTGGTACGTGGGCTTCTCATTGCGGTGGCTTCTCTTATTGAGGAGCACGGGCTCTAGGCCTGCGGGCTCAGTAGTGGTGGCTCGCGGGCTCTAGAGCGCAGGCTCAGTAGTTGTGGCGCACGGGCTTAGTTGCTCCGTGGCATGCGGGATCTTCCCGGACCAGGGCTCGAACCCTTGTCCCTTGCGTTGGCAGGCGGATTCTTAACCACTGTGCCACCAGGGAAGCCCTGTCCCCTTGTTTTTAAGTACTCAACTGTTGGCAGTAAAATTGCAGAAATAATAGAAATAATCACACTTGTCTTTTATCTATAGCATGACTCATATGTTTTTGAATACCTAAAACTTTTCTCTCTTTTTTTTGTTCTAGTTCTTTTTGGATATCTTCTGGTTAACCAGAAGTGAAGAATAATAATGTGAAGTCTTTAAAGCATTTTGTAATATTTGTTTATATGATTTTATTTTCTGAAAGCCTTCATCTGAAAATAATTTAAAAATAGCTTGTAATTATTTTTATTTTTAATGATGAGTAAAGTTTATCCATGTGGGATAATTTTTCTTCATATATATATATATATATATATATATATATATATGTTTTCTATCTTTGTGTTCTATTTTGTTTGACCTACATCAGGACTGCTAAAGTATACCTTGTAAAAATCTTTGTGTGAAATAAAAGACTTCTAGAAGATCTAAGCCAGGCAGGCCTTATACACTCATCTATGTAACCCTTTCCAAGACCTAACCCTATCCATTTCTTCTATAAGACATATTGACTGACGCTCACAGCATCATGAATGCCTATGACTAATAGGCTGTCTCTAGAATGCCTGTGATTTTCCGTTCCCATCAATTGAACTATATGCTTATCAGGAGTTCCTGGTTTGTTCCTAAATCTTTTTAGGTCTATTGTACGCTTTAATTGTAATTGCAGAATTTAGTAAACTATTATGCAAATATATGAGATGTGAATGCAAAAGAGAATTGTAGTTTCTGTATAAACTAATTTGGAATGCTTTGGAAAGTCTCCAAAAGATAGGTCGTGAAAAGAAACTTACCATCAAATTAGGGATAGGAGAGAACTGTTGAAGTTTAGGTAATCCAGAAAAATTACCCTCTGAAAATCTTTAAATTCTTGTTCCATTTTAAAGAACTAGAGAGTGGGGATGGCAGATGCAGTGCTTTGGTTGTGGTATATGTGACAAAGTTGACTCGTGACTTTTCTCAGGGACTCACACCAAAAGACAAGGCTGTAGCCTCATCAAAGTCGTGGCAGATTTAAACCCATTCATGGGCTTAAAGTAAAAATAAAATGTTTAACTTTTTATGTTTGTCAGTTATCTATTTTAATTTAACAAACCATACCAAAGCTTAATGGCTTAAAGTAAAAACCATTTATTATCTGTTACGGTATTGAGTGGTTCTTCTGCCTTTCGTGGTGTTGGCTTGGGCTCAGGGACAGCTGGAAGGTCCAAAATAGCCTCACTCACACACTAGCAAGTTGGCACTGACTGTCAGCTGGGATGGGAGCTTAGCAAGACTTTGACCTATCTGGTTTCTCCTTCATGCAGCCTCTCCACCTGGCTAGTTAGGCTTTGAAGACCATGGCAGTCTCAGGGTAGTTGAATTTCTTACATGGTGGCTAGCATGCCCTGGAGTACAAAGGTGGCCTTCTTAAGGCTTAGGCCCAGAACTGACCCAGAGTCACTTTTGCTACATTGCATTGGTTAAAGCAGGTCACAGGGTCAACCCACATTCAAGAGGAGATGATTATACAAGGATGTGAATGCTGGGAGGCCAGCAAAGTAACAGCCAACACAGATGTTTCAGATTTTTTATTTGCATGTCTCATTCTTGATGCTTTTAATATGTATTTCAATAAATGAAAGTGTTTGTAAGCAAACAATAATTTGATTAAAACTTGTATTCTTACTGTTAAATGTGGGAACGAAGGGATTTCAGCCCGTGTCATTCTGATTCCAAAACCATTATTCCTTATACCATATTCCATTGCTCTTGTTTTGGTCAGTAAATAGTCATGTTCGCACCTAGGGTTACAGTGTCAGTTAAACAATATTATTGTCAGAAGTCTATCTTTAGTTCTTGTAGCCTTTAAAAATTTACATTCTTCAAATTATTAAATGTGATTTTATTAAAATACAATTTAGATAATAATTATGTCTGAAGTATCAGAGATAAAATTGTTAACCTTACAAATCCGTTTATTCAGCAGACAGTTATTGGGCATGTCATCTGTACCAGGCACTGTTCTAGACACTGGAGGAACAGTGGTAAAAAAGACAGATGAGGTCCCTGCCTTCATGGAGCTTCAGGTCTAGTTGGGGGGATAGTCTCTTGTTCATTTCCATAGACAATCTTGTTTTAAAATATCTACTTTCGTTTAAAAAAAAGAATTTTAGTTAAAGAAAAAAGTTTGAGTGTCTATACTGAAAAATAATGAAGGCATGCTAGGTTTGTAAAGACCCTACACTCTGAATCAATGCAAAAGTTACATAGTGAATGTTGGATGAACTTGAGATTTGATAACGGCTTACCTGGAGGTAGGCTGATAAATGTTCAACTGCCAGCCGATAGTAAAGATCAGCTAAGTATTGGCTCTTACAGTACACACCGACCTGTGCCACCTCAAACTTAGCTTAGCTCCTTTTAATTTATACTGAAGCCAAGCAAGCTATTGTGTATAAGTTCTTTAAAAAAGAAACTTAGAAAATCCAACCCCTCTGCCTACCCCTCCTCCCTTTCCCACAGTGGCAAATGCCTGCCTTTAATTATTACTTAATAGGGAATAGGTTAACGGGGAGGTGGAGGTGGCGGAGACAGCGCCACACGGCTGAGAACTGCGCTCATGTGGAATGAAATTTTTTTTTTTTTTCTTTGCGGTACGCGGGCCTCTCACCGCTGCGGCCTTTCCCGTTGTGGCAGAGCACAGGCTCCGGACGTGCAGGCTCAGTGGCCATGGCTCACGGGCCCAGCCGGTCCGTGGCATGTGGGATCTTCCCGGACCGGGGCACGAACCCGTGTCCCCTGCATCGGCAGGCGGACTCTCAACCACTGCGCCACCAGGGAAGCCCTGGAATGAAATATTTTATGTTTAAGGGCTTTGCTAAAGAACTTTTAATGAACTATTTTGTTTGTTTGTTTTTTAGGGCTTTTGCAAAACCACCGATGTTCTCAAGCTCATCTAATCCAGCTTCATCATTTTTGAGCTATTTCAGGCACCATGTGGTTTCACCTACTATGTCAGAGCAGAACTATTTAACCCCAAGTTATTTGAATTTTTGTCTTTCACATGTTTCATTTAAAAACTACACTAAACCCCCGTGGGTTGAATTTAAGACATGCTTTTCTTAGACCGGATTCTGTGTCAAGTGAAGGGTACTTGAGCAAAGTTTTATTTTAAAAGAATGCAACATTGTTTTCTGTGACTTTCAGAAGTTTAGTACCAGAAAGAAATTTCACATTTGTATGTTTTCAAACACAAGTAAGAAAAATGTTTCAGGGCAGCTGATGTAGACCTTGTACTACTTTCCCCATCCAAAATAATTGGTATCCATGGGAACATTCTGAACCAGTCAACTGACCACATTAGCTCATCTCACATGAACTGATACAGAATGAGGTTTTGGATGCTTTTGGTTAGTTAATTGAAATGATGCAAGTTCTCTTGAGCTTAGAACTAGTATTTATTTTCCTAGATTTTGTGTCTAAATGGTTTTTTTTTAAAGGAATAAACTTTAGCTTGATTTCTCTTCCTGACCCTCCCCCCATTATGTATTGTTTCTTAGCTAAAGCTTCCAAACTAAGTTGTTTTTCTCAGGCTGCTTTTTTTTTTTTAAAACAACTTTATTGGAGTATATTTGCTTTACAATGTTGTGTTAGTTTCTGCTGTATAACAAAGTGAATCAGCTATATGTATACATATATCCCCATATCCCCTCCCTCTTGCCTCTCCCTCCCACCCTCCCTATCCCACCCCTCTAGTTGGTCACTAAGCACCGAGCTGATCTCCCTGTGCTATGCAGCAGCTTCCCACTAGCTATCTGTTTTACATTTGGTAGTGTATATATGTCCATGCCACTCTCTCACTTCATCCCAGCTTACCCTTCCCCCCGCCATGTCCTCAAGTCCATTCTCCACGTCTGCATCTTTTTTCCTGTCCTGCCCCGAGGTTCTTCAGAATCTTTTTTTTTTTTTTTTTTTTTTTTTTTTTAGATTCCATATATATGTGCTAGCATACGGTATTTGTTTTTCTCTTTTGGACTTACTTCACTCTGTATGACAGTCTCTAGGTCCATCCACCTCACTACAGATAACTCAATTTCGTTTCTTTTTATGGCTGAGTAATATTCCATTGTATATATGTGCCACATCTTCTTTATCCATTCATCTGTCAGTGGACACTTAGGTTGTTTCCGTGTCCTGGCTATTGTAAATAGAGCTTCAGTGAACATTGTGGTACATGACTCTTTTTGAATTATGGTTTTCTCAGGGTATATGTCTGGTAGTGGGATTGCTGGGTCATATGGTAGTTCTATTTTTAGTTTTTTAAGGAAACTCCATACTGTTCTCCACAGTGGGTGTATCAATTTAAATTTCCACCAACAGTGCAAGAGGGTTCCCTTTTCTCTACACCCTCTCCAGCATTTATTGTTTGCAGATTTTTTGATGATGGCCATTCTGACCAGTGTGAGGTGATACCTCATTGTAGTTTTGATTTGCATTTCTCTACTAATTAGTGATATTGAGCATCCTTTCATGTGTTTGTTGGCAATCTGTATATCTTCTTTGGAGAAATGTCTATTTAGGTTTTCCACCCATTTTTGGATTGGGTTGTTTGTTTTTTTGATATTCAGCTGCATGAGCTGCTTATATATTTTGGAGATTAATCTTTTGTCAGTTGCTTCATTTGCAAATATTTTCTCCCATTCTGAGCGTTGTCTTTTCATCTTATTTATGCTTTCCTTTGCTGTGCAAAAGCTTTTAAGTTTCATTAGGTCCCATTTGTTTATTTTTGTTTTTATTTCCATTTCTCTAGGAGGTGGGTCAAAAAGGATATTGCTGTGATTTATGTCATGAAGTGTTCTTCCTATGTTTTCCTCTAAGAGTTTTATAGTGTCTGGCCTTACATTTCGGTCTTTAACCCATTTTGGGTTTATTTTTGTGTGTGGTGTTAAGGAACGTTCTAATTTCATTCTTTTACATGTAGCTGTCCAGTTTTCCCAGCATCACTTATTGAAGAGGCTGTCTTTTCTCTGTTGTATATTCTTGCCTCCTTTTGTCAAAAATAAGGTGACCTATGTGTGTGGGTTTACCTCTGGGCTTTCTATCCTGTTCCATTGATCTGTATTTCTGTTTTTGTGCCAGTATCATACTGTCTTGATTACTGTAGCTTTGGAGTGTAGTCTGTAGTCAGGGAGCCTGATTGCTCCAGCTCCATTTTTCTTTCTCCACATTGCTTTGGCTATTCAGGGTCTTTTGTGTTTCCATACAAATAGTGAAATTTTTTGTTCTAGTTCTGTGAAAGTTGCCATTGGTAGTTTGATAGTGATTGCAATGAATCTGTAGATTGCTTTGGGTAGTGCAGTCATTTTCACAATGTTGATTCTTCCAATCCAAGAACATGGTATATCTCTCCATCTGTTTGTGTCATCTTTAATTTCTTTCATCAGTGTCTTATAGTTTTCTGCATACAGGTCTTTTGTCTCCTTAGGTAGATTTATTCCTAGGTATTTTATTCCTCTTGTTGCAGTGGTAAATGGGAGAGGTTCCATAATTTCTGTTTCAGATTTTTCATCCTTAGGGTATAGGCATGCAAGAGATTTCTGTGCATTAATTTTGTATCCTGCTACTTTAGCAAATTCATTGATTAGCTCTAGTAGTTTTCTGGTAGCATCTTTAGGATTCTCTAGGTATAGCATCATGTCATCTGCAAACAGTGACAGTTTTACTTCTTCTTTTCCGATTTGGATTCCTTTTATTTCTTTTTCTTCTCTGATTGCTGTGGCTAAAACTTCCAAAACTATTTTGTATAACAGTGGTGAGAGCGGGCAATCTTGTCTTTTTCCTGATCTTAGTGGAAATGGTTTCAGTTTTTCACCATTGAGAATGATGTTGGCTGTGGGTTTGTCATATATAGCCTTTATTATGTTGAGGTAAGTTCCCTCTATGCCTACTTTCTGGAGGGTTTTTAACCATAAATGGGTGTTGAATTTTGTCAAAAGCTTTTTCTGTATCTATTAAGTTGATCATATGGTTTTTATTCTTCAATTTGTTAATATGGTTTATCACATTGATTGATTTGTGTATACTGAAGAATCCTTGCATTCCTGGGATACACCCCACTTGATCATGGTGTATGATCCTTTTAATGTGCTGTTGGATTCTGTTTGGTAGTCTTTTGTTGAGGATTTTTGCATCTATGTTCATCAGTGATATTGGCCTGTAGTTTTCTTTTTTTGTGACATCTTTGTCTGGTTTGGGTATCAGGGTGATGGTGGCCTCATAGAATGAGTTTGGGAGTGTTCCTCCCTCTGCTATATTTTGGAAGAGTTTGAGAGGATGGGTGTGAGCTCTTCTTTAAATGTTTGATAGAATTCACCTGTGAAGCCATGTGGTCCTGGGCTTTTGTTTGTTGGAAGATTTTTTTTTTTTTGCGGTACGAGGGCCTCTCACTGTTGTGGCCTCTCCCGTTGTGGAGCACAGACTCCGGATACGCAGGCTCAGTGGCCATGGCTCACGGGCCCAGCCGCTCTGTGGCATGTGGGATCTTCCCGGACCGGGGCATGAACCCGTGTCCCCTGCACCGGCAGGGGGACTCTCAACCACTGTGCCACCAGGGAAGCCCTGTTGGAAGATTTTTAATCAGAGTTTCAATTTCATTGCTTGTGATTGGTCTGTTTATATTTTCTATTTCTTCCCAGTTCACTCTTGGAAGGTTGTGCTTTTATAAGAATTTGTCCATTTCTTCCAGGTTGTCCATTTTATTGGTATATAGCTGCTTGTAGTCATCTCTCATGAGCATTTGTATTTCTTCAGTGTCAGTTGTTACTTCTCCTTTTTCATTTCTAATTCTATTGACTTGAGTCTTCTCCCTCTTGATGAGTCTGGCTAAAGGTTTATCAATTTTGTTTATCTTCTCAAAGAACCAGCTTTTAGTTTTATTGATCTTTGCTATCCTTTCCTTCATTTCTTTTTCATTTATTTCTGATCTGATCTTTGTGATTTCTTTCCTTCTGCTAACTTTGGGTTTTTTTTGCTCTTCTTTCTCTAATTGCTTTAGGTATAAGGTTAGGTTGTTTATTTGCATTGTTTCCTGTTTCTTGAGGTAGGATTGTATTGCTGTAAACTTCCCTCTTAGAACTGCTTTTACTGTATCCCATAGGTTTTGGGTCGTTGTGTTTTCATTGTCATTTTTTTCTGGGTATTTTTTGATTTCCTCTTTGATTTCTTCAGCTATCTCTTGGTTATTTAGTAGTGTATTGTTTAGCTTCCATGTGTTTGTTTTTTTTTTTTTTTTTTTTTTTTTTGGGTTGCACCGGGTCTTAGTTGAGGCATGTGGGATCTAGTTCCTGGACCAGGGATTGAACCCGGGCCCCCTGCATTGGGAGCGCAGAGTCTTAGCCACTGGACCACCAGGGAAGTCCGTGTTCGTATTTTTTACAGATTTATTCCTATAATTGATATCTAGTCTCATAGTGTTGTGGTCCAAAAAGATACTTGATACGATTTTAGTTTTCTTAAATTTACCAGGGCTTGATTTGTGACCCAAGATATGATCTGTCCTGGAGAATGTTCCATGAGCACTTGAGAAGAAAGTGTATTCTGTTGTTTTTGGGTGGAAAGTCCTAAAAATATCAGTTAAGTCCATCTTGTTTAATGTATCATTTAAAGCTTGTGTTTCCTTATTTATTTTCATTTTGGATGATCTGTCCATTGGAGAAAGTGGGGTGTTAAAGTCCTCTGCTACGATTGTGTCGATTTCCCCTTTAATGGCTGTTAGCATTTGCCTTATGTATTGAGGTGCTCCTATGTTGGGTGCATAAATATTTACGATTGTTATATCTTCTTCTTGGATTGATCATTATGTGGCGTCCTTCTTTGTCTCTTGTAACAGTCTTTATTTTAAAGTCTATTTTGTGTGATATGAGAATTGCTACTCCAGCTTTCTTTTGATTGCCATTTGCATGGAATATCTTTTTCCATCTCCTCACTTTCTGTCTGTATGTGTCTCTAGGACTGAAGTGTGTCTCTTGTAGACAGCATATATACGGGTCTTGTTTTTTTATCCATTCAGCCAGTCTGTGTCTTTAGGTTGGAGCATTTAATCCATTTACATTTAAGGTAGTTATCAATATGTATATTCCTATTACCATTTCCTTAATTGTTTTGGGTTTCTTATTGTAGGTCTTTTCCTTCTCTTGTGTTTCCTGCCTAGCATTTGTTGTTCCTTTAGCATTTGTTGTAAAGCTGGTTTGGTGGTGCTGAATTTTCTTAGCTTTTGCTTGTCTGTAAATGTTTTAATTTCTCCGTCGAATCTGAATGAGGTTCTTGCTGGGTAGAGTAATCTTGGTTGTAGGTTTTTCCCTTTCATCACTTTAAATAATGTCCTGCCACTCGCTTCTGGCTTGCAGAGTTTCTGCTGAAAGATCAGCTGTTAACCTTATGGGGATTCCCTTGCATGTTATTTGTTACTTTTCCCTTGCTGCTTTTAACATTTTTTCTTTGAATTTAATGTTTGATAGTTTGATTAATATGTGTCTTGGCGTGTTTCTCCTTGGATTTATCCTGTATGGGACTCTCTGTGCTTCCTGGACTTGATTGACTATTTCCTTTCCCATATTAGGGAAGTTTTCAACTTCCCTAACCTGAGTGCTGCCCTGAAGTGTTTATCAGAGAACACAGAAACCCTGACCTACCACATGTCATCAGTGCTCTCTGCTTTGCTGCTCAGGTCATGCTTTCTGTTCTGTGTGCTTCACAAAGCGAAAGCAGTGGGACTCTGACGTCAGGGCAAGAGTTGCCCACTCAGCAGTTAAGCTTGTCACCAACTATCACGTAAGTGATGCTTAGTTCTGTTGATTTGTATCTTCTAGTCCTTTGCTCTTTTTCCCCTGATCCTTAAGTTTTTAGTTTTAAACTTCATTTATGTTAGAAAGAATTCTCTAAACAACAGGAACTGCACATCAGTTCTCTTTATTCGTGGTGAGAGCAGGAACACGGTCGTTATGTTCTCTTCATGAGTTTCTACAAGTACAGATAGAGGAGAAAGATTACAAGGCTGAGGAAGAGACATATCCACAGAGAAGTGTTATGGAGAGTTTTTAAAAGAAATTTTAAGTCATTGAAGTTTGAATTCCCTTCATACGTTCCTGAATGTTTTCTCTGCTTGTTGTGCTCCGTAGACAAGAGTGCGCATTGGGAGATTCAGCTTGTAAGAATTCTGAGTCTGATCCTGAGGACTTTTCAGATGAAACAAATACAGAGAACCTTTACGGTCCCTCTCCCCCCAGCACGCCTCGGCAGAGGAAGCATCTGTCAACCAAACACCAGAGGAATAATGTAGGGCGGCCCACCAGTCGAGCTAATGTGAAAGGTAAGTCTTGTGCGTAAAACGATACATTTGAGGGGGCGTGGCATGGTTGGTATGTAATCTTTATGTAACATGTAACTATTGATAGATGCTTTTTCTACAATAATGTTATTCCTCTTTTTTTAAATTTGATTTTATGCTGCCTTAAAGTTTTATTTTTAAATATTTGAATTATCACCATTAGCAATATTGTTAATAAAAGAGAAAATAATTCTCCAGAGATAGAAAGGTTTGTAATTGTAATTGTTAAAGTCAGTGTGTGAGGCCTTTGCATTCCTTTTAGGACGTGGAAGAGGACAAACGTGGATGAATCAGCGTGCCTGTCCAGGATGGCTGCTGGTGTACGGGATAGGTGGCCTTCTTTTATTCTTTGAATCTCTTAGGCTGAAACTTCTAGATTCTGTCTTCCTGACATGATGTATTGGGCACTTTGGGAGAGGCAGGGCCAGGCTTTCTTCCCCAGGATTCCCCAGGCGGCCTGAGACCTGTGCTCTGCCGGTGACCATGATGCTGCCCTCATGTACAGGGCCCTCGTTCCCACTAAGCACAGGGCCTGGATGGTGTCCCACCTTATAATCACGCACAGAATCTGTGTTGTACTTTTCTTTCTGTTTGGAATCCCAAAGCCCAGATAGTGTTCTGCTCCTAGAAGCTGTTCCTGCTCCTGAGACTGTTCTCTGTTTTCATTTCTTCCTTCCTCTGAGCGCGTCACAGCTGTTCTGTTCTGAGGCAGAGGAACTGAATCATGCTGACCTGCTTCCTTGTACCTGCTTTCTGGCATGGAACCTCAGGTCACTGAAGCCTTACGGTTTTAGAATTTCTCTGTTAATTTCAGCAAACCACTTGTCCTGAAACTGATCTCGTAGTTTCCTAGAATTCATCTACCTATTACTGTGCAAGATAGGGATATCATTCTTTATCTCCTCTGAGAAATTTCCCCTTATCACATGTTCTCCCTACTGAAAAGAGACTCATTTCCATTTCTCCCTTTCTTCAGCTCATTTTCTTCCTCTCTTTCCCTTTCCCACACATTTCTTCCACACATTGATCTCTCATGGTTAATGTCGGCAAGTTCATTCTGTGTCCCTATCATAGCCCTTCCTCAAGAAAGAAGAAGGGTAAGAGAAATGGACTTTATTGAACTTATTTGCTTGAGTGAAGTCTTATCCAAGGAGGAATTCCTAAGTAATAAATAGTCTTTCTTTCCCACAGGGAAGATGATTTTTTTTACTTTCTTTTAAAACTGTATTTGTAGTAAGATGTTAACCTATGATCTGTATTTACCCCTGTTGGAAAGTAATAGCTTTCCATTGCAATATATTATCTTTAAAATCAATCCTTTTCCATTTTCTCAAAGAAATTTCTCAAATGCCTACAGAAGTTCCTTTTGAAGCAGCATCTACTGAACCAATATTAGTTAATACATATTTGCTTCGTGGTGGTGAAATGCGATGATGCCAGTAGGATATCTGCTTTGTCTTCACTTGTTCATACTATTTTAGAACCAGAGTTGAGAACACAGTCCCCCCATTTTATAGATTGAGAAAGTGAGGCCCAGGGTTTCAAAGCAACTTCTTAAGGCCAGAAGGCTTGAGATAGTGGCAGGACTAATTTTAGGTACTATTTTTATTTTTTGGCCATGCCACACAGCTTGTGGGATCTTACTTCCCTGACCAGGGATTGAACCTGGGCCCTCGGCAGTGAGAACGCAGAGTCCTAACCACTGGACCACCGGGAACTCCCAGGACTAATTTTAGAACTAGTTCTCCTGGTCCTCAGTTTGGACTTTTTTCCCAGTGCAAGCAGCAGGGGTTAAGCTTCTCTGAATGTGGTACTTGACATGACTGTATGTCTTTAGTAATCAGTCAGAAAACCCGTCGCTGGATACTTGTTGAGCTCTGCTGTCCTTCTGGGCTGTGTCAGAAATAGAAGGAAGAGGGAAGGTTGTTTCTTTTTCTCCTCAACTTCTTTCAGTTGTTTATTTCATAAAATTACAGAATTTTAGATCTGGAAGGGGTCTCAGAGACCACGTTAATTCCTGCCATTTTGCAGGTGAAGAAAGAGTGCTCATAAACCTTTGGATTTGTAGCTATCTATCAGCAGACCTAGGGCACCAAAGTTCCTAACAACTTATGTTTTTTCTTATTGCAAAAGATTACATGTTTGTCATAGGGAGTTTAGAAAATACTGACAAAAAGAAAGAAAAATACCCATAAACCCAATATGCAGAAATAACAGCTTTTACCATCTTTGCCTTGTGGTCTCTTTACTTGCATATATTTGTGTTGTGATATGATATCATACTATTTTTACTATTTTATAGCTGGCTTCCTTTTTCATTTTAATGACTCATGAACTTTCTGTGCCATAGAATAACCTGTGCTGTTCATTTTAATGGCTGCTGAATCATTTGTAGCAACATCTGCCCGGTTCTCACTCACAGTTCTTGAGTGCTTTACCTAAGCACTGTGCTGAGCTCGTCAAAAGAGTTATCTTTTAAATATAGTAATAGCCCAATGAGATGTAGGTTCTATATATTATTATTCAATTTATGGTTGAGGACACGACACAGAGAGTTTCTAGGGCTTGTAGTTTTAACTGTCCCAGTCATGCATATACTAGAAAGCAGTGTGTTTGCTGTCTGGTGAACTGTTTTTGTCAACATTCTTGTTCATGAACACCAAAAAACGATGGAAATGAAGCAACCGTGTTGGGCAGTGGGTCATGTTACTGTTTTGGGGATGGCGTGTTTGTGTTGAGCTGGTGGAACAAACAGTACTTGAGAACTCGCCGGCTGCAGCAGCAGAGCATGGTGGACCGGAGCACACACTTGGTTGCCGGATTGCCTGGATTCCCATCCTGGTTCTACCACCTTCTGTATGTGCCGCCTCCGTGTCTCATTTTCTTTATCTGTGAGGTAATCTGCCTTACGGTGTTGTGAGGGTTTTATGTTCAGTAACTACTAGCTGTCATTATTATTGTGAGCTAAAGGTTTCTTTCTCACTACGTGCCTTAAATTTCAAAGTAGAATTAAATAATTATATCATTGACTGTACCCTTATTAATTGGTGCCCCTCCTTTCAGGACACTGAGTCTTGAGTCACATAGTTACCAAGGTATGGAGTTGGGACTGCAGCCTGGGTCAGTCCTGTCTGGCTTATCCGTTTCTTGTAGCTCTTCCTAGCCCCCTTTCTTCTTCTCACTCTGTATGTTGCCATCATAGTTACTTTTTCTCTGGGTCTTTCTTTCCTCACCTCCCTCCCTTTCCTTTTGCCTTTACCTCTCTTTCCTTTCTTCTGCCTCCTCTTCGCATCCCCTTTTTCCTTCCTCCCTTCCATTCCTCCCTTATTTCTCCTTCATTCTTTCCCTTGACTCGCAACTTCAGTGACTCCATAGGCGGGTATTGCGTTAGATGATCGATAAGCCCTTGCTCGTCTCCAGCAGGAACCACAGAGATGAGCAGGCAGTCCCATCTTGTGTGGTAGAGCTGGGGTGGAGGGGAGAGAGGGGGGGCTTCTGTGGGTGCCCACAGGAGGGGATCGAGCAGACCTGGGCTTGGGAAGACTGCTGGAACAAGTGACATTTGTGCTATGGCCTGAAGGCTGAGTCAGGGAGACCAGTATTTCAAACTCATTTGTCAATCATAATAGTGTATTGGTCTCTCAGTATTTTCAAGAGATTTTTAAAATTAATTAGATTGGCCAGATTTATTTTAAAAGCTTTCCAAGGAAATATGAACTGACGCATTATTTCTTTCTCTCTGCAACAAGCAAAGGCTGCCTGAATCATACGATTCACTTTAGAACTGCAGTGAAAGTTGAGCTCATCTTTTTAGTTAACATCACCGATAGTATTTTCGTTTTTCTGCTTATCTTTTGCTGTGTGACAACCACCCAAAGCTTAGTGTTATGAAAGCGTCCATTTTATTGTGCTCACGGTTCTGTGGGTAGAGTAACCGCTAACACTGTTGTCTTTAGTGATGGTAGCCATTGTCATGAGCTATTATATGGATATGATTCTTTAAATATTCTTATTATCCTAGGCTCCAAATAACCAACGACTGTTGTTATTGGCTTATTTTTTATAATTGGAAATTTAGTACCAGGCAACCTTCTGACCAACTGGTAATAAATTGACGGTTCCCGTGAGAGAACTGCTCACAGAACTCAGGAACACACTTGACTTACGTTTATCACTTAAGTTGCCTCATTAGTGTAAATTGAGGTGTGATTGACAGGGGCTCCTTATGAATAAAAAAGACACTTCTGTCAGAAAATTCCAAGGGTTTTAGGAGCTCTGTGTCAGGAACCTGGACAAAACCCAAATATATTTCTTATGTTAAAAAGCAAAATTCAACCAAGTAAATTTGAAGATTTGATTGGCTTTATTTATGAATCAGGCAGCATTACATCTAGCAACTAGAAGGGTGCTCTGAGTGGTTGTGCAAAAATGGAAGGGATTTTATAGGAAAATCCCTATGGATTTTCCTATAAAAATGGAAGGGTGGAGTAAGGGAGCTATTAGCAAAAAAAAAAAAAGAAAGGATTATTTTTTGACCAGACATCTTTTTTTATGGGCGTGGGGAGGGATGACAGGGCTTTTATCATGCATATTACCTCTTCCTCTGGGGGATTGTAGAGGGCCTACTTGTTGGGTTACTTTATTGGTATTGACCAGAAAATTCTAGACTGTTCAATTAAAACTACATTTCTGGGAGAGGTTGGAACTGCAGTGAAGTAACGTATAAAATATAGGTTTGCCATCATGGGCTTTTAGCATGCAACTGACACCATTTGGGGCCTGTGGTTTTCTTTCTAATACTTACTACACCCTGATGAGCATTATCAAATACTAGCAAAGATATGAGGAGATGGCAGCTTTCTTACAAGGCTGGTGTGAGTGTAAATTGTCTCAATCCCTGTGTGGAAGTAATTTGTTAATACACTCAGACTGAGCTTGGTTATATCCTTGACCCAAGTAAATGCACTTTTGGGACTAGACTTTAGAGAAGTTCCTGCAAATAAACACGAGAAGTTCTGCAGAAAGACTCGTGTCACTCATTGTGATTTCCTTTCATAATACGCAAGTGGGTAACCACAGACGGGAAAGTTCAAAACAATCTGTATCCTAGTGGTTGTCTGAGATAGGGGAGGCCTGAGGAGGGGGCCTAGGGATGTAGGACAAAGGTGAGGTCACCACTGCCCGCGATGTTTTATTTCTTTGTACTGATGGACTTTAGATGTGTTTAAAATTATTTTATTTGACTTTTGCATTTTCCTGATTTTGTTTCCCTGGGAATGTTAAAGATATTTTTGTTTTCAGAATATTAACTTCTGCTTTTAGAAGCTGTGCTAAATATTAAATATATAACAATGTTATGATATCTAGGTAAAGATAGTTAGCTCTTTATTACCTAAAAAATGCCAGCTGTGTGACACCCTGACAGATGTAACCTACCATTCAGCTCTTAAATTAACTCACTGACCAGGATTGATTTCATACTTCGATGAGTAACAGAGTTTAACTATGGTGTTACTTCAGATCATACTTTTTTGATAATGGTAAATAACTACCAAACTACAGCAGTTAAGATTTTGATAAATTTTGGACCATAATGTGTAGCTACCCATGTGTAGCTGTTTCTCTTTAAGCCTGGTTTAAGAAGAGGCAAACTACCTCATCCTTAAATTTTTGTTCTTTTTAATTAGCAGAAGGAAGTAAATCCAGTCCATCTCATAGTTTTCAGTAGGTTAAACAAGAGTGAAGACACCCAGGCCAAAGCCCTTTTCAGGGTGAATCGGCCTTGTAATCATTATCAGCCCCGTTTTGCAGGAGTAATGTAATACTGCAAGAGCCAGATCACAGAGATAGTCATCTGTAATCTGACATATACATGTGTGCATATACACGTGTGCATATACATGTACACATTAATCTCCCTATCATTAGCAAATATCTCAAGGGGTGTGTGTGTGTGTGTATGTAAATGTGTGTGATTTTTTGCTAACATAGTGAGATTAGCAAGTTTTATTTTTTTTAATATAATACTGCTATAAAACTGATCTGGTAAAATGGTTATAAATCAGATTCAATCTGTATAGTAAGAGAAATGTTCTTTGTGAACTAGAGTGGACTTAAATCTATATTTCAGCTCTTTAATCCAAACTCAGCCTGACTTTCAAGGTTCTAATTTATATCTCCAGCCTACCCATCTACATGCAGACTCACTGTTCCAGCCAGGCTCTCTTCTTTTCTGCTTTTGTGTCTTTTTGTATGTTTATTCTCTTGCCTTCCTTGCTACCCTTATTTAAGATGAATCCATTCTTCAAGGCATTCAGTCGAGTACCTGGTCTTAGTTAAAGCTTCCGCATATCAGTTAGCCCACTGTAATCTGTCTTTCATGGCACTCAGCATCTTAACCTTTCCTTAGTCAGACAGCCCTGCCCTGTGAGCAGCTCGACAGGCGTAAAGGTGGTTGACGGCACAAACACGGGTTAGGATCCCTGTCCCGACATGTCTCATGTGTCTGGCCGTCCATGTTCTGCGGGAATCTCCATCACAGTGTTGTTGTAAAGATGATGACAGTTTCTGTAGGCCCTTACCTCGTAAATGGGTAAAGCAGTGATTGAATAGAGCAGGGTTTTCCCAAATGTGGTGTCATTCTAGCCAGGTTGAATCCGAGACACTGGGAGTGGGCCCAGGAATCTGCGTTGTAGCAAGAATCTGAGTGATTCTCAATGTTTACTAAAGTTTGAGAACCTTGAATTAGAAGATCTCTAAGTCCCTTCAGATTGCTGACATTGATAGCCTGGCACATCACTGCTCTAAAGATCATCTCACATTTAAAGTAAAGCGCAGATACCTGTTTCTGCTTTCTCATTTGAGAGATCGAGGACGGCCAGTGTTTTGAGTTTGATATACATGTATGGAAGAACATAAGAGTTGCGAGGACTTGATAAAAAATACATTTTATACATATTCTAAAGAGCTGTTTCTAGGTGTGAATTGTGGGGAAGTCAGTTGACTGTCTTATATCTGTTTAAACAAGTGAACCATATTGCTTGTCATTTGTTTGCGTTCAGTTTCATTATACATTTTTTTGTTCTTTTCCTTTCATGTTTCTCTGATTTGGCAGGAGTTATTGGTGACTGGCCAAAGGAAACAGTAACTTCTTGGAAGGTTTGTTTTAACAGTACTACAAAGTCTACCACTTAATTTATAGCCACTTGAGAGCTCAGATGTTCATTAGTCTTAAGTCATTATGAACTAGTTTTGTAGTACTGTAATTAGAACTTGTATAAAACATTCTCTATACTTTTGATCCATTCTCCTTTACAGAAACTCTGTATTTGGCTTTCTGTTCATTGCAGAGGGATTTAGTATTAACAGAAAACTAAACAAACAAAGATTGGTATTTTCTTTTTGCACAGTAGCTAGACTGGGGCTTAAGTCTATTTTAAATTTAAATTATGTCATTTTAATGATGTACCTATTTCCATTTGTGTGTTTTTTTAAAAACCAACTTGGTTTTTTGTTTTGGGAAAAAAAAAAATAGCTTCTTTGTCCCGTCTTCCTCCTTTCCCCATTTGCTTTCCTTTACACACATTGTAGGTCCAAAGACTGAACCAAAATTTTGAATACAGAATTTCAGAAAATTGTGTAATATACCATTTTTTATGCTGTAAGATAGGCTTCACAATATTTGTGTATAATCTACAAAAATTAGGTTTCTAAGCTTGCTAAAATTCGATTCTGTTTATACAGAAAAGTGGGATTGTGGCATTTCCCCCCTTAAGTCCTTATAATTGTTGGAATAAAGATCAAGGCTCAGAAGCTTCATCTCTTGATATTTTCATGCTTTGACTATTAGCTGTGTGGTAAATTTAGCATAGATTTGGACTTAAAGTTCGTAGCTCTGTCTTCTGTGTTGTTCAGGTCATCCCAGCTACTCTCAGTTCACCCTTTGTTTCCCTTAGGGCCTTTAAATCATGGGTTAGAAGAACATTTATAATTCATATAAGGCAAGTAATACTTTTTCACTGTTCACTTACTTTTAAGTTAAAAATTATATGCAGACGTTCTTTGGCCTTGGTCACTAATGCTACCCTACATTCATTTTGTAAAGCCTTCTTAGAATCCTAAACCCTAAGATAACAAAATAGTTTTTTGTTACATAAGTTTTTGATTTCTCTGACTCAGAACCACGTGGATGCACGTATTAGTTAATATAGCATTCTTTCCTAGGCCTGCGTTGCCTCTCTTCTGCACACTTTTCTTGGATATTCTTATGTACTCTCCTGGTATTAAACAACATCTGTATATACTGATAATTTCCAAATTGATATCTCTGGATTTCTCTCCTGAGCTCAAGACTCATGTATTAGTTACCCACAGACATCTCTACATGAATGTCCCATAGGCACCTCCAATTCAATATATTACAAAACAAACTCATTATCTTTATCTCCAATCTTACTCCCTGATACCATGTATATATCATTTTGCGTTTCATAGTAAGAAAGTATAGTATGATTTGATATCTTGAAACATAAAATATAATGGAGTTAAATTTGGAAGTACTTGTTAGCTTTGCTTTCAAATAACCATTGCTTTACTAAGTAGAAATGAGTGATATATATGTGCTATATTAATAAAAGTGTAAAGAACACAGTTAAACAAAACAGCAAAGAGGAGGCCAAGGGCTGGCCTGGACACCTTTTTTATAAATGAGGATTGATAAGTATTTGTAGCTAGAAACAATAAAACTGTGAAAAAATTTCTTTTTTAAAAAATTCGACTTTTTAAAAATTTTTATTGAGGTATAATTTATGTACAATATTATATAAGTTTCAGATGTATGACATAATGATTCACAATTTTTAAAGGTTACATTTCATTTATAGTTATTGTAAAATATTGGCTATATTCCCTGTGTTGTATAGTATATTGTTGTAGCTTATTTATTTTATTTTTTTATTTTTTTCGGTACGCGGGCCCCTAACTGTTGTGGCCTCTCCTGTTGCGGAGCACAGGCTCCGGACGCGCAGGCTCAGCGGCCATGGCTCACGGGCCCAGCTGCTCCGCGGCATGTGGGATCCTCCCGGACCGGGGCACGAACCCGTGTCCCCTGCATCTGCAGGCGGACTCTCAACCACTGCACCACCAGGGAAGCCCTAGCTTATTTATTTTACACCTAGTAATTAGTATCTCATCCCCTAACCCTATCTTGTCCCTCCCCGCTTCCTTCTCCCCACTGGTAACCATTAGTTCTCTATATCTGTGAGTCTGCTTCTTTTTTGTTATATTCACTAGTTTGTTGTCCTTTTTAGATTCCACATGTAAGTGATATCACACAGTATTTGTCTTTCTCTGTCTGACTTATTTCACTTAGCATAATACCCTCCACCTCTATCCATGTTACTGCAAATGGTGAAATTGCATTTTTTTTATGGCTGAGTAGTATTCCATTGTATGTATTGATATGTATGTATACACACACAGACACACACACACACACACACACACACACACACACACACACTCTTTACATCTTCTTTATCCATTTATCTGTTGATGGACAGTGAGGTTGATTCTGTATCTCGGCAATTGTAAATAATGCTGCTGTGAATATCGGGGTGCATGTATCATTTTGAATTAGTGTTTTGGGGTTTTTTTTGGATATGTATATCCAGGAGTGGAATTATTGGGTCAAGTGGTAGTTCTATTTTTAGTTCTTTGAGAAACCGTCTATAGTGGCTGTACCAATTTACATTCCCACCAGCGTGTATGAGGATTCCTTTCTCTCCACCTCCTTGCCAACACTTGTTACGTGTCCTGTTTCTGATGATAGCCATTCTGAGTGAAGAAATTTCCTGAATGGACTGTGTAAAACGTTTTAAGACATTTAGAAGTAAAGTAGATTAAAACTACAGATAAAAGTTCTGTTGTTTAAAAAGTATTGCTAATTTAAAAGATAATAGTAATAATAGTTTTATATTAAAATATAACACAAATCCTTACAGACAGTAAAATCCTTTTTGATGGATCATAAAAGAAATTGAATATAATGTAAATCAGGTTGGAAGTGCTCTTGGAAATACTTGTTTTAAATTCTTATTTTAAAAGTAATTTAATTTAAATTGATTTGGAAATACATTGGTTTTAAACAAATTTTCTTTGGTGAATTGATTTTGGGTATGTTAGTCTGTAACCGTATAAATATACTCTATTTCATCAAATCTAAAGGCATACTATAATATTATATACTAAGAAAAAAATGCTTATAATTGATGACACAGTGTGTTCTTACACTTAGAATTTTTAATTTTTATTTAAAGAACTCTTTTATACTTCTTGATATTTAGATAATAGATTTTTAAAAACCATTTATTACTATTGTGCATATATATAAAGGAAAATGTAAATGAAATGTATTAGTGAATATATTCCTAAAAGTTATTTATATCACCATAATTATAAAACATATTCTAATTTCAGAGAAGTTAAAATACAAAATGTGTGTCCTAGATTCAATGAGACAGTATACCTGGAGTGTAGAGGGGACGTGGGAACAGTGCTATAGGCTTGGGCATCATCAGTGTATGACGTGGGTGTGAAGGAGGTCACCCAGGGAGAGGGAAGGTGAGACAGAAGAGACCTAAGAGAAGGGCTTTGAGAAGCATTAACTTTTTAATGGAGTGAGCCAAGTTCCCAGGAGAGAATTTGAAGAGGAGGGACTCAGAAGGTAGAAGAGAACCTTGAGAGTGCTGTGTGTAGAAAGCAAGAGACTGAAGGGGTTTCAGTGAGGTAGGGTGGTTCCTAGTGTCAGAAATGCCAAACAGGAAGGAAGATGTGTGTTCATCTCAAAGCTTGGGAATTAAGTTAATAGAACCTTTTACAGTTACGTGAAGGGAAAGTGTGATGTTTACTTCCTTTGCATTAATTTTGAATGACTTTATGTGCCAGTATAATAAACTAGGCAAATTATACTAAATTAGGCTGTACGTCTTCAGTTTTCTTAATGTTAAATTTAAAGTGTTATTGTTCACCTGCTTGTGGCAAAGAAGAAATCAAGGAATAGAATAAATTAAGGCAAACATTTTTGCTTATCTGTCTTTCAGTGTTTTATGAGAATAATCTTAAGGTGCCTTAAGTGGTCTTTCCTCAATCTACTTGATTTTACGAATGAGAAAAGTAACCCAGAAAACTTAACTGATTTGCTCTAAGTTGATACTTCAGTTCATGGCAAAGGCAGGAATTGGATGTGTTCTCTAAATCAGGTTTCTGTCCGATCTGCCATACTGCTTCTCCCTTCTTAAGTTTAAGGTGATGACTTGTGAAGATTTGACTAGCTGGATGACTGCACTTTGTAGTAGAGAGGTAAGCAGATGGTTTTAAGTTAGTAATGGAGAATATTAGAGAATATAGCAAGTATTATGTAACAGGGAAAATGGGTAAAACCTTTGTAAAGATTTAGAGAGAAATGTTTTGTGTGTGTGTGTGTATTCTCTTAATTTTCAGCATATGATATGATTATTTTCTTCAATAACAGTCTGAAAATATAAATACATGTGAATATCAGTCATTGAAATATTGAGAGTAACTTTATATTTTAGAGTAACATAATGTTCTGCTTATTTTTTTAATAGAACAAATGAATGCACCAAGCCAACCTCCACATAAAGACACTGGAAAAACCGTGGAGAATGTGGAAGAATACAGCTGTGAGCAGGAGAGAAAGGTGCGCGCAGCTCTCAGAACGACGGAGCCGGATCAGAAGAAGAACGTGCAGTGCTCGTTCATGTTGGACCCAGTGGGTGGGTCTTTGCCCAAAAAATCAATTCCAGATGTGGATCTCAATAAGCCTTACCTCAGTCTTGGCTGCAGCAATGCTAAGCTTCCGGTGTCTGTGCCCATGCCGATAGCCAGAACTGCACGCCAGACTTCTAGGACTGACTGTCCAGCAGATCGCTTAAAATTTTTTGAAACTCTACGACTTCTACTAAAGCTTACCTCAGTCTCAAAGAAGAAGGACAGGGAGCAAAGAGGACAGGAAAATACGTCTGCTTTCTGGTTTAACCGATCTAATGAACTGATCTGGTTAGAGCTACAAGCCTGGCATGCAGGACGGACCATTAACGACCAGGACCTCTTTTTATATACAGCCCGTCAAGCCATCCCAGATATTATCAATGAAATCCTTACTTTCAAAGTTAATTATGGGAGCTTTGCCTTTGTTAGAAATGGAGCTAGTTTTAATGGTACTTTGGTAGAAGGGCAGTGCAGAGCCCCTCATGGGACAAAGGTGGTGGGTTACCCAACATATCATGAGCACCTCCAACGCCAGAGGGTGTCATTTGAGCAGGTCAAACGGATAATGGAGCTGCTGGAGTACATAGAGGCACTTTATCCATCGTTGCAGGCTCTTCAAAAGGACTATGAAAAATACGCTGCAAAAGACTTCCAGGACAGGGTGCAGGCACTCTGTTTGTGGTTAAACATCACAAAAGACTTAAATCAGAAATTAAGGATTATGGGCACTGTTTTGGGCATCAAGAATTTATCCGACATTGGCTGGCCAGTGTTTGAAATCCCTTCCCCACGACCGTCCAAAGGCAATGAGCCCGAAGATGAGGGTGAGGACACAGAAAGAGAATTGAAAGAGTTGGAAAGCAGTACGGACGAGAGTGAAGGAGAACAAATCTCTGATCCAAGGGTACCAGAAACCAGGCAGCCCACTGACAACAGTTTCAACATCCAGTCACCGGATTGCGTAACTAAGAAGCTCGAGAGGCTTGAATCTGAGGACGATTCTGTTGGCTGGGGAACACCAGACTGCAGCACAGAAGCAGGCTTTAGTAGACATTGTCTGACTTCTATTTATAGACCATTTGTAGACAAAGCACTGAAGCAGATGGGGTTAAGAAAGTTAATTTTAAGACTTCACAAGCTGATGGATGGTTCCTTGCAGAGGGCACGTATAGCACTGGTAAAGAGTGACCGTCCAGTGGAGGTAGGTTTCCGGTAGGCAATAGTATGATCTTGTTCTTAGTTCCACTGTTACTTGTAAATTACAATGTATGTTGTGTCATATGTAACATGTACTTTCATGGTCTCGATTTTTTTTTAATTGAAGTATAGCGGATTTACAAAGTTGTGTTCATAATCTTGATATTTTTCAGGCATAAATGGTAGTTATTATAAATTGAGGATTTAAACGTTTCTATAAAGCATTGTGATGAAAGGGAAAGTGGATCTGTGAAAACTGTATGAAACTGAGTGAATTGAATGTGTGGAGGGAAAAAAATCCAACGATTAAATATAGGATGGAGAAGGACAGGCTCGGTATAAATAAAGAGGGAAGAAAGCCATAATCATGGGTGACCACAAGCTGAATATGAGTCAGTAAAAAGTCAGCATGATGCTAAAATATTTTTAAATGAGTATGGCATCCAAGGTCATGGTATAGTTCTTTCTCTATTCTTTGCAATAGCTTACTTCCTTTTGAGTTGCATGTCCAGTTTTGGTCACTGGATTTTAAGGAGAGAAGAATTACAGAGAAGGCCAAGAATGATCAAAGGGGAAAAGTATACACTATTTGGTAAGGTTACAGTGTTTAGTGTAGTTGCTGGAAGTTTAAGGGAAGTATTATTATCAAAGACACGTTTCGATATGAGAAGATTTTTGTGAGAGGAATATGTCTAGTAGAGGAGTTGATTTGAAAATAGTACAGACTTGGTTTTAATAGCTTTATATCTCAGAAATTCTTTACCATTAAGGGTGGTAAAACTAGAAAGGGGCATGTGGTTGGATATTGTTCTTGAGAGTGAAAGAGTGTAAGCAATGTTTCTGTTGTGGTGAGTTTGCATGTTCATCTGGCTAAAAGCAAAAGCACCCAGGTCTTTGAGATCCCTAATTACCTGAGTAGGGCTGTGATTCTGAATTTTAATAGCTAAATACGTACATATGTATATACTTTTTCTTTTTTTAAACTTGGGTTTATTACACAATCTGGCTTGCTATGGAGTCAGATGATAAAACTGAAGGTATTCCTTAAGATGGGAAACATCGGAAGAGAACCCGAATTTGCAGTATTTGAAGTTTTAATCTGATGGCCAGATTATGAACCCTTAGGAGAAGGGGTCAGGTGTTCACATAATATAGCAGGATGTTTGCAGAATGAATCAATACTTTGTAGCTGTTAAGAGGTTAGTTTACTTTGAGTATTATTTTGATTAGAAATCTCAAAAATGAATTTTCTTCGAGCAGTGTTTTGACTCTGTGAATGATTTTTTATGTACACCTTTTATTAGGGCAAGTGATGTTTTCCCCTCTTAGTCCATGAATAACTATTTTATAATAGGAATTTATTATAGTGCAAGTTTCAAAGTCAGTAGAGCAGAACTAGATATGTAGTAAAGGTTTGGCATATGCTTCAGGTGTCGAATAGCATATACTTTAGTTTAGGCTTTTGGCTGGAGAGTGGTTAGGTTCTAACGAGGACACGTATGGACAGGACAGGGTCGATTAATGGTTGTTACGAAGGACTGTTTTTGAAGTAATATCAGTGAAAAAGTCCTGGCATTATTACCTCATCTTTGATTCACTGGTTCCCCTAGGAGAGAGGGGCTCATGGTGAGGGCTCAGGGAGACGTGTCAGGGCTTCTTAAAACTGCGTTACGCTCGCTCTCCCAGACTGTCTTCCTCTCCCCTGAGGACCCTCTGTGGCAGTGAACCACTGCTGCTGAGCTTTGCATCCATTAGATGTGTTGGAACAAGAAAGAGACTGAGAATGAGCGCGCTGCATTTTCTATTAGAACCCTTGCTGAAAAAAGATAATGCGGTAGCCCCTAGCTTTGAATTCCTATCAAAGTTGTACGCCTTTGGTTTGACCAGTTGAGATTTAACTGAATGAGAAAGTTATCCTTGTTATAGAAGAAAAGAAATACATACACATTCAAAGTGTGTGAATTAAACATGTTTATTAGAATTATTTGAGATGGTTTACTTTTCAAAAAAAATGCAGTATAGAAGCCCCTCTTGTTTTAAATTTTGGTTTATAAAATGTTGTGTTTCTAAAGTAATGAAAGAGTAACCAAGAACGAAAATCCTTCTGTATTGGAGATTAATCCAAACTAATAAAAGATAAGCCTCCAAAATTATAATTAACTCAATGGGAAAGTAAGACTTTATTTTTATTCCTATTTCAGGGACATAATTTCTATAAGGCGAAGTGTATGTATACAAATGTAAATGAATATATGTACACTCCCCTTCTGGGTTTGTTTTGTTTTAGTCTCTTTACTATCTGTGTCTGGGAAAGAGCCACAATTTTGAAGTCAAATAACTGGATTCCATTCCTTGATGCTGCTCTTTCTCACCACATATCTTAATGTCAATGACTTAATCTTTCTGACCGTAAGTCTTCACATCTGTAAAATGGGTATAACAATACTTCCCTACCTACCTCTCAGGGTTGTTGTGAGGCTTGAAAAGACACTTGTATAAATAGTAAAATGCTACAGAAGTCAAGTATAAACTATTTTTTTTAAGAAGTGTTGTTAACACTTTTTGTTCCTCCCTTGAAGCTAACTGTAAGTCAGTAGGGGCTAGACAAGTCTATATTTTTATTTTTTAAATGTATTTTACTTTATAATCTCTGCCAAATAATCGTACATTTTTAAGGGCATACATTTTAAGCAGTGGATAACCTTTTAGGTTTGAGGACAATTTTCATTCTTAATTGTTAGAAACATCTTGACCAGCTGGTCCTGTAGATTGTGCCCAATACATATCTTCTGTTGTGCACGGTTTTTATGGCTTATGTGATAATACTAATGAAGATAGTTGAAGGATTTTGTAGAGAAGAAGAATTATACTCATGATATTTGATTGTTCTTATCTATGACTATATTTTTATTTCTTATGATTAAGTTACTTACAACTTGTGTTCATAAGTAACATATCTAATATTTAATTCTCCTTAGCTTGTAAACATGCTTTATAAAACAGTTTTCCTGTAAAAATTATTATTATATTTCAATATCTTTAAATTTAAAAATGCAACTAGTGATACTAAAAAAAATCTGTTTGCAAATTGTTTTAATAATATGAATATCATAAACAGCCTTAATAGTTTGTTAAAAATTAGATAACGTTATAGCTCCCTAGCTTCTGTAAATTCATTTTCTCAGGACATGTTTCTTTTTTTCTTTTTGGCTGCATTGGGTCTTCGTTGCTGCGCGCGGGCTTTCTCTAGTTGCGGCGAGCAGGGGCTACTGTTCGTTGCAGTACGCGGGCTTCTCATTGCGGTGGCTTCTCTTGTTGCGGAGCACGGGCTCTAGGTGCACAGGCTTCAGTAGTTGGAGCGTGCAGGCTCAGTAGTTCTGGCATGCAGGCAGCAGAGCACACTGTCTTCAGTAGTTACAGCACACGGGCTCAGTAGTTGTGGCTCACAGGCTCTAGAGCGCAGGCTCAGTAGTTGTGGCGCACGGGCTTAGTTGCTCTGCGGCATGTGAGATCTTCCTGGACCAGGGATTGAACCTGTGTCCCCTGCATTGGCAGGTGGATTCTTTTCTAATTCAATTTTTTTATACAGCAGGTTTATTAGTTATCTATTTTATGCATACTACTGTATAATGTCAATCCCAATCTCCCAGTTCATACCCCACCACCCACTGCTTTCCCCGTGAGTGTCCATATGTTTGTTCTCTACATCTGTGTCTCTATTTTTGCCTTGCAAACCAGTTCATCTGTACCATTTTTCTAGATTCCACATATATGCGTTAATATACGATATTTGTTTTTTCTCTTTCTGGCTTACTTCACTCTGTATGACAGTCTCTAGGTCCATCCACGTCTCTGCAAATGACCCCGTTTCATTCCTTTTTATGGCTGAGTAATATTCCATTGTATATATGTACCACATCTTCTTTATCCATTCGTCTGTCGCTGGGCATTTAGGTTGCTTCCATGACCTGGCTATTGTATATAGTGCTGCCGTGAACATTGGGGTGCATGTGTCTTTTTGAATTATGGTTTTCTCTGGGTATATGCCCAGTAGTGGGATTGCTGGGTCATAGGGTAATTCTGTTTTTAGTTTTTTAAGGAACCTCCATGCTGTTCTCCATAGTGGCTGTATCAATGTACATCCCACCAACAGTGCAAGAGGGTTCCCTTTTCTCCATGCCGTCTCCAGCATTTGTTGTTTGTAGATTTTCTGATGATGCCCATTCTAACTGGTGTGAGGTGATACCTCACTGTAGTTTTGATTTGCATTTCTTTAATAATTAGTGATGTTGAGCAGCTTTTCATGTGCTTCTTGGCCATCTGTATGTCTTCTTTGGAGAAATGTCTATTTAGGTCTTCTGCCCATTTTTCAAATGGGTTTTTTGTCTCTTTAATATTGAGCTGCATGAGCTGTTTATAGATTTTGGAGATTAATCCTTTGTCCATTAACTCGTTTGCAAATGTTTTCTCCCATTCTGAGGGTTGTCTTTTCGTCTTGTTTATGGTTTCCTTTGCTGTGCAAAAGCTTTTAAGTTTCATTAGGTCCCATTTGTTTATTTTTGTTTTTATTTCCATTACTCTAGGAGGTGGGTCAAAAAAGATCTTGCTGTGATTTATGTCAAAGAGTGTTCTTCCTGTGTTTTCCTCTAAGAGTTTTATAGTGTCTGGGTTTACATTTAGGTATTTAATCCATTTTGAGTTTATTTTTGTCTGTGGTGTTAGGGAGTATTCTAATTTCATTCTTTTACATGTAGCTGTCCAGTTTTCCCAGCACCACTTATTGAAGAGACTGTCTTTTCTCCATTTCTCCATTGTATTTCTTGCCTCCTTTGTTGTAGGTTAGTTGACCATAGGTGCATGGGTTTATCTCTGGGCTTTCTACCCTGTTCCATTGATCTGTATTTCTGTTTTTGTGCCAGTACCATACTGTGTTGATTACTGTAGCTTTGTAGTATAGTGTGAAGTCAGGGAGTATGATTCCTCCAGCTCCGTTTTTTTCTCTCAAGATTGCTTTGGCTATTCGGGGTCTTTTGTGTCTCCATACAAATTTTAAGACTTTTTGTTCTAGTTCTGTAAAAAAAAAAAATGCCATTGGTAATTTGATAGGGATTGCACTGAATCTGTAGATTGCTTTGGATAGTACAGTCATTTTCACAATATTGATACTTCCAATCCAAGAACATGGTATATCTCTCTATTTGTTTGTGTCACCTTTGATTTCTTTCATCAGTGTCTTATAGTTTTCTGAGTACAGGTCTTTTACCTCCTTAGGTAGGTTTATTCCTAGGTATTTTATTCTTTTTGTTGCAGTGGTGAATGGGATTGTTTCCTCAATTTCTCTTTCTGATCTTTTGTTGTCAGTGTATAGGAATGCAAGAGATTTCTGTGCATTAATTTTGTATCCTGCAACTTTGCCAAATTCATTGATTAGCTCTAGTAGTTTTCTGGTGGCATCTTTAGGATTCTCTATGTATAGTATCATGTCATCTGCAAACAGTGACAGTTTTACTTCTTCTTTTCCAATTTGTATTCCTTTTATTTCTTTCTCTTCTCTGATAGCCGTGGGTAGGACTTCCAAAACTATGTTGAATAATAGTGGCAAGAGTGGACATCCTTGTTCCTGATTTTAGAGGAAATGCTTTCAGTTTTTCACCATTGCGAGAATGATGTTTGCTGTGGGTTTGTCATATATGGCCTTTATTATGTTGAGGTAGGTTCCCTCTATGCCCACTTTCTGGAGCGTTTTTATCATAAATGGGTGTTTAATTTTGTCAAAAGCTTTTTATGCATCTGTTGAGATGATCAAATGGTTTTTATTCTTCAATTTGTTAATATGGTGTATCACATTGATGATTCACATATATTGAAGAATCCTTGCATCTCTGGGATAAATCCCACTTGATCATGGCATATGATCCTTTTAATGTGTTGTTGGATTCTGTTTGCTGGTATTTTGTTGAGGATTTTTGCATCTATATTCATGAGTGATATTCATCTGTAATTTTCTTTTTTTGTAGTATCTTTGTCTGGTTTGGGTATCAGGGTGATGGTGGCCTCGTAGAATGAGTTTGGACGTGTTCCTTCCTCTGCAGTTTTTTGGAAGAGTTTGAGAAGGATGGGTGTTAGCCCTTCTCTAAATGTTTGATAGAATTCACCTGTAAAGCCATCTGGTCCTGGGCTTTTGTTTGTTGGAAGATTTTTAATCACAGTTTCAATTTCATTACTTTTTCAGTTTCATTACTTTTGATTGGTCTGTTCATATTTTCTATTTCTTCCTGCTTCAGTCTTGGAAGGTTATACCTTTCTAAGAATTTGTCCATTTCTTCCAGGTTGTCCATTTTATTGGCATAGAGTTGCTTGTAGTAGTCTCTTAGGATGCTTTGTATTTCTGTGGTGTCCATTGTAACTTCTCCTTTTTCATTTCTAATTTTATTGATTTGAATCCTCTCCCTCTTTTTTCTTGATGAGTCTGGCTAAAGGTTTATCAATTTTGATTATCTTCTCAAAGAACAAGCTTTTACTTTTATTGATCTTTACTATTGTTTTCTTTGTTTCTATTTCATTTATTTCTGCTCTGATCTTTATCATTTCTTTCCTTCTACTAACTTTGGCTTTTGTTTGTTCTTTCTCTGGTTCCTTTAGGTGTAAGGTTGGATTGTTTATTTGAGATTTTTCTTGAAATTCTTATCTAGTGTGCCACCAAGGAAGTCCCAGGACATTTTTCTAATTACATACGCAGTCTCTGAATAACAAATGGGTTGGTTTCTGAAGTTCACTTTTTAAGACAGGTGTTTTGATCTCGAAAATAATTATCTAGAGAAACTGCTGTAAATGAATCTCAGGCCATCAAATAAAACTTAGGAAAATCTAAGCAACTGAACTAACAAGGCCAGCCAAAATTTTATTCGTGGCAGCAAGGACAACATAATGTAAGAGTCAAAAATGAGAGAAAGCGTTTTTGTTTTTTGTTTTTTGTTTTCCTTTTTTCCCTCTTTGTTTTTGGACCCAGAGAAGATCCTGGTTCTTTCTCATGCTTACTCATTTATTTCCTGGTTTTCTTATTTCCTTGATATTTAGAGCATCCCAGGATCTTGTTGTTCCTACTTATTTCTCCCACTCGGCTATAATATACATTCCTCTAATCTAAGCATGGTTAATCTCAGGTCTTAGGAATGAATGTGTCTGATAGCCATTTCATAATAGTATGTGCTGGTGTCCCTCTATGATAGAGATTTTCTTGCCTCCGATTTCTACTCCTTCTCCATCAGATACTACTTGTAGAGTACCTTTCCCAACCTTCCTTAAAAATTAGTAAGAATCATCTCAGTCCAGTAGTTCCTAGGTGTCCTTCCCAACAGTTACTGTAGCTGTGGGTTTAGTTATGTTATTTACAGTTCAATTTTAGGTTAAAGATTAAAACAAGAAACCACGTAAACATATATAAAAGATTTATCCTTCATGCCAAAACTACCTCCATGCAATTGCATTCTTTTTTTTTTAGTACACTTGTAATCATGAATAATTTTAGATTTTTTAGGGAACTTGCAAAGATAGTACAGTGTTTTCATATGCCCTTCATCCAGCTTCCTCTAATATTGACATCTTACTCGACTCTGATGTGTTTGTCAAAATTAATATACTAACATTGGTACAAAATACTGTTAACTAAACTATAGATGTTATTTGGGTTTCTGTTTTTCTACTCATGTCCCTTTTCTGTTCCAGGATCGACCTGTCTTCCTAGTCTCCTCTGACCTGTGATAGTTTCTGTTTCTCCTTATTTTTCATGACCTGGATGGCTTGTAGAATGTTCCTGAATTTGGATTTGTCTGATGTTTTCTCATGATCAGACTGGAATCCTGGCCTTGGTTATGAGAATCACAGCGTTAAAGCGCCCTCATGGCTTTATAGCATCACTGCTGATGTTAACCTTGATCACTTGGTTAACGTGGTGTCTGCCGGGTTCTTCCACAAGTGACTAGTTTTTCCTGTCCACGCTCTGTTCTTCAGAAGTGAGTCATATTCAAGGAGACGGGGATTAATCTCCACCTCCGGGAGTGGGGAGTATCTGCATGTATTACTTGGAATTCTTCTGTAAAGAAGATTTGCCTCTTCTTTCCCATTTTTTTATTCAGTCGTTTATTTATCTCGGTATGGACTCATAGATGTCTATTTTTTATTTTGGGTTATAGTCCAATGCTATTTTTTGTTGTTGCTCAGATTGTTCCTGCTTTAGCCATTGGAGCTCTTTCAGGTGAATTCTGTATCCTTGTGATATGCTCCCATCGTGTGTGTGTGTGTGTGTGTGTGTGTGTGTGGTTTTGCTTTTTGAGCAGTTTCGTACTTTTTGGCATCATCTTGTATTTTCCCTGTTCCAATCCTGAAATCGGCCGTTTCTCTAAGGAGTTCTGGTTCCTTTTATTGGAGAATCGTTTTGGGGAATGGAGATCTGGGCACGGAATGTGTTCATTACCCTTGGGGTGTCAGTTGCTTCTAGGCCTTCTCAGTGATAGAGTTAGAAAATACAGGTATGTCTTCTAACCCATGTATACATACAGACCTGTAGTTACTTCTATATCTGTCTTTCTACCTATCTGTTAAAAATAAACGTGAGTTCATACTGAGGTCTCTGGTGCTAATCCGGCACCACAGGTTTCATCCTAGCCTTGATTGTGACTTACTTCTCTTGCACTGAGAAACCTGGCTCCCATTCCCACAGTGTATTTATATATTTGTGCAGCCCTAATTGACATGTAAAGTAGTTTCAGAATTGCTAACCAGTACCCCTGTGAGGACTAAATTTACCAACTAGAGTACGGTGTTGAATTGTTAAGTACAGTTCTTTTTGTCTTTAGCCTTAGAGTATGTAGACAGAACACAGGTTCCCACAGTTAGTTAGGCCGGCACCTTTTCCTTCACCCTCTTCAGTGAGGTTATAACATGAGTTTGTAACATAGTTAGGTTCATTTATCTCAGTCTACATTCTGTCCTGGGGTCTCCGGGTGTCCTAGTTGATCATTTAAAATTTATATACTATAAAGGTCACTTTTTGTGTTGTTAGTTCTTTGGGTTTTGTGCATTTAAAATGTTAAATACCCATAAAATATCTGAGCCATAGATTGTGATATGGTTATTTTATGCTCCTCCCTTTTTGCTTTACCTCATGAAATTTATATATCTTTAGAGGAAGGGAAAGATAAAATGAAAAATTATATTTTATGTAATATCCAAAAAACTTAACTGTCTGACTTTGACTACATATTACCATGCATATTACTCCAAATTCTAGGAAGATTTTTGCTTACTTTATTAAATACTTTTTTTGAATTAAGAATGATCATGTAATTATTATAAGTTTAACAGCCAATGAAATATTGTTTGTCTTTGGATCTAACAATAATTATGCTGTTTTTTCCCATAAGCACAAGAAACCTTGAAGAGGTTGTCTTATGTTCAGAATTGGTAAAGCATGTAGAAACTAGGAGATATATATAGATAGATAGATAGATAGATAATAACAACTATCATTTATTGTCTTACCATGTGCTAGATACAACAACCAAATGAAGTGGCATTGTTTGTTTTTTCGATATTTTACAGATAAGGAGAGTAGATAACTTGCCCCAAATCACAGAAGCTATAGATTGTTGCAGGGATTCAAGCCCAGTGTTTGGGGATACCAGACTTTACGCGAATGGTTTCCCAAACCTGGCTGCAGGTTTGGAATGAGAATTACTCAGGGAATTACTCAGGGAGCTTTTAAAAATACACATACCTTTGCCTTTCTTGGATATAGGGCAGGTCAGAATCTCTCAAGGTAGGACGTAAGTACTGACATTTTTAACCTCCAGGGTGCTTTATATGAATCCAGACCAGCACCAGTGCAGTTGAGAGTCAGCCCATTGGAAACACCTGAAGTAGGCTACAGTACTGCCCTACCCCTCTTCAAGGTCATTGTTCATTAATACAGTTGTCATCGTTAATTTTCATTTGCTTCAATCATCACCTGTCTGATTTCATTAGTAAAGTTACATAAACTTTTTTTAAAAAGCGGCCCTAACTCACTTTTATTATTTATTTTTTACAGTATGTAGAGGGAATTATTTTTTATTGAAGTATAGCTGATGTATAATATTATTTGTTACACATGTACAGTATAGTGATTCACAATTTTAAAGGTTATACTCCATTTATAGTTACTATAAAATATTGACTATATTCCCTGTGTTGTACAATATATCCTTGTAGCTTATTTATTTTATACATAGTAGTTTATATCTCTTAATCCCCTTCCCCCATGTTGTCCTTACCCCCTCCATTCTCCCCACCGGTAGCCACTACATAGTTTGTTCTCTATATCTGCGAGTCTGCTTTTTTGTTATATTCACTATTTGTTGTATTTTTTAGATTTCTTATATAAGTGATATCATACAGTATTTGTCTTTCTCTGTCTGACTTATTTCACTTAGCATAGTACCTTCCAAGTCCATCCATGTTGCTGCAAATGGCCAAATTTCACTTTTTTGGTGGCTGGATAGTATTCCATTGTATATATATGTATACACCACATCTTTTTTATCCATTCACCTGTTGATGGACGCTTAGGTTGCTTCCATATCTTGGCAATTGTAAATAGTGCTGCTGTGAACATTGGGGTGCATGTATCTTTCAAATTAGTGTTTTTGTTTTTGTTTCAGATATATTGTATATATATACAATATATATCACTGGGTCATATGGTGGTTCTATTTTTAGTTTTTTGAGAAACCTCCATACTGTTTTCCATGGTAGCTGTACCAGTTTACATTCCCACCAACATACATGAACTTTTTAATTGAATAAGTGGCAAGATAACAGGCACATGCTTCCTCATTTGCCTATAGGTTTTTTGTTTTCTTAAAGGAAGCATACTTACGTGAGGCAAAATAGGAAGTTGTACTGTATTATTTTTGACTGCAGTGAGCCAGCTGAATCAAACTTGATGTAAAAAGATGAAAGGTAGAGCAGAACTCTTCAGCTTGCCGTGGGGAACTGGATCCCAAGACGACAGCAACAACAAGACTAGTAGCTGGTGTTGAATACTCATATATGGAGTGGGGTTGGTCAGGTAGCTTGGTCAAGGTCGCACATCCAGTAAGCGGCAGGGCCAGGATGTGAAACCAGAACTTGCTGTAAAGCCTGCTCTTCATCATTACGGTATACTGCCTCCCCAAGTTATATTTTGTCCCACACGGTGCTTTAAATATTTTTTGACTTAGTAGCTAGCATTTAAAAAAATAGAAGATTTCACATGAAAATCCTGATTTTTGTTTTCCTTGAGATACTGGGAGGTCTGTTCACAGTGGACCCCATCCCCACGTGGTAGCACCTGGTGTGCTCGCTCCAGCTTTGCACAGTGCCCGTGGTGTCTTACTCTCTTCCCGTCACCCGCCCTTGCGCACTCATTTACAGCCCCACCAGGCCCTGTAGGTGACATGACCCCCAGTATAGAAACTAACTTTTGAAGGGTAACGTAAAGACTGTTTTGATCTCATCCTTCATTTTATAAAACAATTTGCTTTCTTTTGTTTTACTCATTTCTTGAAGTATATAAGGAAACAAAGTTGCTGTTTATCCTGTACCTCTGCTCAGAGTAATCATTCGGTTTATATCTTCTAAACCTTTTTGTGCTTATGTATATCTTTGGTGTATAATGCAGGTAATTTTTTTTCCAAAAACCCCCCATATGATAATGCTATATTTATTCCATGACCGGTGGGTACCCCCCTCCCCCCATATGTTCTCTGCTTTGGATCTGTCTATGTTGGTGTGTGTCACTCTACCTCAATTCCATTTGAGAACTACATGCTATTCCATTACATGAGTGTTAACATCACTTATTTAACTATTTCACTCTTTTTTTTTATTCTACCTTCTGCCTCTGGCAACCATCAATCTGTTTTCTGTATCTATGAGTTCATTTTTTGTTTATTTTTTATTTCATATATAAGTGAGATCATACAGTATTTATCTTTCTCTTTCTGACTTATTTCACTTAGCATGACGCCCTTCAGGTCCATCCATGGTGTCACAGATGGCAAGATTTCCTTCTTTTTTGTGGCTGAATAATATTCGTGTGTGTGTGTTTACGTACCACATTTTCTTTATCCATTCATTCCTCATTGGACGCTTAGGTTGCTTCCGTGTCTTGGCTGTTGTAAATAGCGCTGCAGTGAACATGGGGGTGCACATAACTTTTCGCGTTAGTGTTTTCATTTCCTTCAGATAAATAACCAAGAGTGGGATTGCTAGATCATATGGTAATTCTATTTTTTAATTTTTTAAGGAACTGCCATACTATTTTCCATAGTGGCAGTACCAGTTTACATTCCTACCAAGAGTGCACAAGGGTTCCTTTTTCTCTGTATCCTCTTTAACACTTGTTATTTCTTGTTTTTTTGATCATAACCATTTTAACAGGTGTGAGCTGATATGTCATTGTGGTTTTGATTTGCATTTCCCCCATGATTATAACCATTTCACTCTGAATGGACACTTATATGGTTATAAAAAATAAAACCACAAATATTCTTGTACATACCCCTTTATGAACATAGTCTGTTCTTCTTGTAAGAATGGTTAGTTAAAATGGAATTGTTAGGTTATAGGGTATGCACATTTAAATCTTTCCTAGATAGTGCCAGATTGCTCCCCAAAAAGGTTGTAGTACTAATGTATGCTTTCCCCCACAGTGTAGAAGAAACCCCATTTTCCCTCATTTTTGCAGAGCCATAATCAGGGAAATCTATAATTTCATTTTTATCTTTAACTTCCCTCATTTTTAGTGACATTGAGGTGGTTGTCATGTTTATTGCCCGCTGACATTTCTTTGAATTTTCTTTCATTTGTTTTGTTCATTTTCTGTGTTTTTAAATTATTGATCTGTTGGAACTATTTATGTTTCATGTATATGATTCATTTTTCTATTATGGCTGTAAATATTTTCTTCCAAACTGTCTTTTAACTTAACGATGCTTTTCACTGGAAAGGATTTAAAAACTTTTTATGTAGTCATACTGTTTTATGGTCACCTTATTTTATGTGTACTCCAAGATTATAAAAAATTTCTCCTATATATTTTGCTTATTCTTTTTACATAGTTAAAACAATTTTGTTACGGAAAATATTAAACATATGCCAAACAAACAATAGTACTATGAACCTCCTCGGATCTGTACTCCAGCATCGTGGTTATTAATTCATGGCCGGTACCTACTACCATGTGGCACCTTCCTCTATCACTTTGAGGAAAATCTCAGATATCATCATATTTTATCCTTAAATATTTCAATGTATTTCTCTGAAAGACGAGGGCATGTTTTATAAATGCACCACAATACCATTATCACACCTCAAGAAATAGCAGAAACTTCCTGATATCATCAGCTTTTAAGCTCATGTTCATATTTCTGTTGTACATAACTGTGATGGTTTTTTTAAAAAATATTTTACAGCTTGAATCAGTTTGCGAGTAATGTCTACACATGGTAATTGTTCATTATATTTTTTAAGTCTTTTTAAATATGTAGGTCCCCCTCCCTTTTTTGCCATATGTTGATATTTATTGAAGAAGTTGGGTCCTTTGTTCTGTAGAGTCTCCCCCAGCCTGAATTTTGATGATTGTACCTCCAAGTGATCTTTTCCAATGTTTCTTTCTTCTCTGTGTTCTCTGTGAATTAACTGTGTGATCTAGTGGCCTAATCAGAGTCAGGATCTTGATTGACTTGGTAATTGGTTAACACTACTTCATTAGGACACATGTAATGTCTGACTGTCTATTTGAGACAGTAGTGGTTGGTGATCATTGCCTAGATCTCTTAATTCATTAAAGATTGAAAAGTGATGATATTCTAATTCTCTCATTTCCTCTTCTTTACTAGTAGCTTTACTAATTAGATATTGCTTTAAAGAGAAGCTGTCCTCATCCGTTAGTTGGTAACCCAGTGAAATAACTGAACAGAAATGGCAGGATAAATATGCTTGATTCTTTCCCTTTTATTTATCATTTTTCAAAGTAATGAGTTGATTTATTGGTGACCAACTAATGTTTTTTTAATTAATATTTGAACTCATGAATTGAAACATATTTTATATGTTTCAATTCACTGACTTCATTATTGTAATCCATTGAAGTAATTATGGTAACTGATATTCACATTGTCCCATCTTTGGCCAATGGGAACATATTCAAGTTGGCTTAAGTCCTTACTTCACGACCCTAGTGAATAGTCTTTGATATCTGATATAACAAGCTGTTTTAGGCTTGTATTGTACATTTACTCCAGGTTGGGAATCTGGTGTATCTTCAAGGAACTCTCATTCCTTTTATTGGGAAATAGTATTTCAGGACTACAGTCTGGGCACCAGCATTGCTCATTCTAACTGAAATGGTCCTTGTTTTAGTTCTCTTCAGTAGTCAGAAGAACACACACACAATATATATAATAAGTGAATACTGATAGTGACAATTCAAATTCAGGATTTCAGATTTTTACTTAATCTCTTCTGACTTTTCTTTTACACTGAAAATTACCAGGAATGATAGCATTCGAGTGTCATACACATTCCAAAGTACACTCACAGTAATCTCAGAATAATACCATCAACAATGTGGTTACTGGAAAACAGTTTAAGATTTTTTTCCTCATCCTTAAGGTGGCACAACCCTTTAGGGATATAACATCAAATTACAGTGTTTTTGTTTTTGTTTTTGTTTTTTGCGGTACACGGGCCTCTCACTGCTGTGGCCTCTCCCGTTGCAGAGCACAGGCTCCGGACGTGCAGGCTCAGCGGCCATGGCCCACGGGCCCAGCTGCTCCGCGGCGCGTGGGATCTTCCCGGACCGGGGCACGAACCCGTGTCCCCTGCATCGGCAGGCGGACTCTCAACCACTGCGCCACCAGGGAAGCCCGAATTACAGTGTTTTAAAGACACTCGAATGATTCTTCTCATGGTTATGCCACTAATTAGACATACAGTTAGATCCTCTTCTTTTTTGTTGTTGTATATTTGAAATAACAGCTTTATGAGACAATTCACATACCATGAAATTCATGATTTTTAAAGTGTTCGGTTCAGAAGTTTTTACACTATATTCAGAGTTGTGCAACCATTGCTGGTGTCTAATTCTAGAACATTTTCATAACCCCTAAAATAAGCCCTGTACCCTTTAGCTGTCACCTCCACAATCCCTCTATCACCTTCAGCCCTAAGCAACTGCTTATCTACTTTCTGTTTCTTTGTATTTGCCTATTCTGGACATTTCATATAAATGGAATCATACATGTGGTCTTTTGTGACTGGCTTCTTTCATTTAGCATAATGTATTCAAGGTTCATCTTTATTATCATATGTATTAGTGCTTCATTCCTTTTTATGGCTGAATAATATTACATTGTATGGAAATACCATGCATTTTGTTTATCGGCTCATAGATTTTTTTAATTTAATTTTTTATTTTTAGATGTTGCTTTTTAATTTTTGCAAAAATTATGTAAAATACTTGGTTTTAAGAGAAAAATCTGTGGAATAATATATATATTTTTAATTTTTTAATTTTTTAATTAATTATTATTTTTTTGCGGTACACGGGCCTCTCACTGTTGTGGCCTCTCCTGTTGTGGAGCACAGGCCCCGGATGGGCAGGCTCAGCGGCCATGGCTCACGGGCCCAGCCGCTCCGCGGCATGTGGGATCTTCCCGGACCAGGGCACGAACCCGTGTCCCCTGCACCAGCAGGCAGACTCTCAACCACTGTGCCACCAGGGAAGCGCGGAATAATATATTTTTAAAGAAGCCTGGTTTCTCTGGTACGGATAGTTAAGCTTTAAAAAAATTGTTTTATTCTAACATGTTTTTAATATAAAGCTTGTGTATGCAATCTTCTTTCCTTATTTATTTTTAATATATGACAGGCTTATTTTTACCCCTTAAGGTTATCATTGTTTCATTGTCTTTATGTAATGCACTTAGTGTCTCTCCCACCCCCCCATTTTTTGGTTGTTATTTGTTGGTTCCCAACTGTGAGGTATATTATAATTACCCTTTTCTTTTTTTAACCCAGGTTCTCATTTGAAGTAATTTTCTTTTATTTCCAGTGAAATGCTACGACATTTCATATGCCCTCCACTTCCTCCCCAGATTTTGATAATTGTGGTATATCTACCTTGTTAGGTCATGTAACCATTATTGACAGTACTTTCTCCCTTACAGTTATCACTTAACCTAGTCTTAGTTCTGCAGTAGTGTGTGGGTGGGTGGATGGTGGGGGGTGGGTGGATGGTGGAGGGTGGGTGGATGGTGGAGGGTGGGTGGATGGTGGATGGGTGGGTGGATGGTGGAGGGTGGGTGGGTGGTGGGTGGTGGAGGGTGGGTGGGTGGTGGAGGGTGGGTGGATGGTGGATGGGTGGGTGGATGGTGGAGGGTGGGTGGGTGGTGGAGGGTGGGTGGTGGAGGGTGGGTGGGTGGTGGTGGGTGGGTGGTGGATGGGTGGGTGGTGGTGGGTGGGTGGGTGGTGGATGGGTGGGTGGGTGGATAGGTAGAGATTTAGATTTGGATACATAGTTTTGGTCTTTTGTTTTAAGGCTCCTTTTTAGATCTCATATCAGAGTCCCTTGAGTCATTGTGGTGGGGTGACACTAGTTCCCTAGCAGATTCCTCAGTAAGGGCTCATGAAAACTATGTTTCATGAGTTCTTGGATTTTCCTAACAGTTGCAACATGTATACCTGAAAGTCTGTTTGGCTGGCCATAATATATTTGGCTTATATTTTTTTCCCCGAATAAATTTAGTATATGTTATTCATTGTCTTTTGCCATGAAGCATTGAGATTGCAAAGTCTGATGACAATATAGTTTTTTTGTTTCCACTTAAAAGAACCTTGGTTTATTTATTTAATTAATTTACTTATAAGCTGGATGCCTAAAAGATTGTCTTTCTTGAAATTCCACTAGTTTTACTTGGTGCTGGTTTTTCCACATTGATATTTTTGAATACATGATGTCCTTTCAACGTATAGTTTCAGGGTTTTGTTTTGTTTTTATTTTTTTTGATTCAAGTGAATGTCTTCATGTTTTAGTTTTTTCTGTTTCATTGGTTTGGTTTTCTTCTCTGGGAACCACTACTGTATGTATTCTGGATCTACTTTGCCTATCTGCTCTTTCACTTCATTTCAAATCTTTTCCTTTTTTTAAGTAACATTTTCTCCCTCGTATTTCTGTGAAGGCATTATCTCTTTTTATTTGCTCTTGTGTTCCATCTAGCTTTTTATTTTTGAAGTGATGTACAATTTTTGAAGAATTATTTTCTGAGTTCTTTCACTTGGTTTGTGAGTGTTTCGAATTCAAATTTGTGTCGTTCTTTTATATTTTCTGAGATTTTTAAGATGTCTTTTAGCATACTTTGAGAATCAGGTCCCTGTATCACCTGCTTAGTGGGCATGTCTCTGGCAAGCGTTCATTGTCTGTAGGGTTATTCAGCTCCTTATTCTCTCTCAATTCTCTCGCTTATTCTCTCTCACGGTTATTTCCTTAAAATAACCATGTATTGGATTCTAACACAATCCTTTTTTCTTGTTCATTTTTAAACATGATATTTGTTTTCATGAACTTTAAGAAAAGAGAGAGTTAGGAAAGCATTTAGGTTTATGCTTTAAGCTCTCTCTTCTGAATTGATAAGTAATACATCTCTTATTTTTTGAGGTCTCCTGGCTGTGTTCCTCTCCCCCTTTTTCTGGCCCTTCCCTTTCCTTTCCCTCTGTTGTCCTTTACTGGTCAGTTGGATTTCACCCCAGCAGTTTCTTCTGGGTGTGGAGCTTTGTCCTAGAAGGAAATTTTGGCTGAGACTTTCAAGAGTTTTGGGGGTGTAAACCACTTTAGCCCCTTCAGACCTTATTGCCCACCCATTGACTTCACTCAGGAACCGGTGCCACAATCATCCCCAATGTCAGGAAGCCCTCAAATAGAAGCAGTGAGCTTTCTATTGAGTATTCATTGGTAATTTTGGAATTTGGCCCTTTAGCCCCATCAGACACTCCGTTAATCCCCTCTGCTTTCCCTGCACAAATGCTCATAGGGATCTGGGATACTGGTTGGGTGTGGGGTGTGGGTATGAGGTATCACATGGGTCCAGGGACTGTTTCCCTCCCCCTTTCTATTTTGGGGTTCATGAAGTTACCTTTCACCTAGTTTTATTGTAAATGTGTCTCATGGAGTTCTGATTTTGTTGTCTTAGTTGTTCTGTCCTTTTGGGGGAACTAAGGGAAATTGAAATCCTGCTGTCATCATTGTCTTTTCAGAAATCTTTTTATCATGTTGACCTGTCAAATTGCCACTACTTGATCATTTTTGATTGACTAAAATGGTAATTTTATATGGTTTAACCTAAGGTATAGCTCTGTGTTTAGGTTCTAAAACATTTGGAATCTCTTTTTCAAAATGTATAGGTTCAACATATAGTTTTGTATTTACATTAATACTTAGAGTCGACCCTCCATATCCACTGGCTCCTCATTTGTGGATTCAGTCAACCACAGATCAAATTGAAATCCGTGGATGCGACCCCACAGATAATGAGGGCCGGCTATACTGTGCCATTTTATATAAGGGGTTTTGGTATCAGCAGGGGGTCCTGAAACTAATCCCCCATGGATGTTGAGGGATGACTGTAGTTTAGTTGCTCATAACAGGCAAAAATTTCTAAAATAGCCATATAATTAAAAAAATGATTAATTTTAATAATGTGAGGTTGGGATTCCCTGGTGGCACAGTGGTTAAGAATCTGCCTGCCGATGCAGGAGACGCGGGTTCGAGTCCTGGTCCGGGAAGATCCCACATGCCGCGGAGTAACTAAGCCCATGCGCCACAACAACTGAGCCTGCGCTCTAGAGCCCGCAAGCTACAACTGCTGAGCCCACGTGCCATAACTACTGAAGCCCACATGCTTAGAGCCCATGCTTCGCAACAAGAGAAGCCACCACAATGAGAAGGCTGCACACCGCAACGAAGAGTAGCCCCCCACCCGCCACAACTAGAGAAAGCCCACGCGCAGCAACGAAGACCCAACGCAGCCAAAAAAAATAAATTAATTAATTAAAAAAAATAATGTGAGGCATAAGTGTGTAGGGTAAGGGAAGGATGTAGCTATTCTTTATTTAATTCCCTAAAATACTCATTGGATTATCTGTTATTTTTCAACTTCTTGAACTGCCTTTTTTATATTCTGAATTGTCATAGGTAATTGGATATGTTTCTCTGTTCTGTTGCCCTGTTTATTACTGTGCCAGAACCTTTCTGTTTTAAATACAGTAGGTTTATTAGTAAGATTTGGCATTGTGTAGGGCAGTTCTTCCCATACAGTCTTTCTTTTCAAAAGTTTCTGGGCTGTTTTTATTTTTGTACATTACTTTCTTACACCTGAACTTTATTTAATGAATTTATTAACCCACACAAAATGCCATTGCGATTATGATTATAATTACATTGAGTTTTTATTAATGTCCCTACATTATCGAGTCTTTTCAGTTTGATTGGATTGTTCAGGGATTTTATACTACATTTAATACTATATTTCTCACTGGAATGAAAGAATAACAAATAGGCCATTCTTGCACCCTATTACCCCTTTCCTCTCTCCCTGTGTTTTATTTAAATAATTGGGCATTTAAGATCCAGGTTTTTCCTCACAGTATGCTGTTTTATTTTTTCCAGTTTCCAGTATTCCTTACTAAAACTTGAATTATAGTCCTTAACCAAGTGATCATCATGGAGTTATATCTGCCTGTATACGTTCTTCGAGATTCATGGCTTCTCATTTCCTTGGGCATTTTTCTTTTTCTACCTGGAGATCTTTATTCTGATCCAATTTTCATTTGACCAGACTCTCCTGTTCTTCCTCAGGTAGTTTTTTAGAGAAGGTAAATGAATTGTACTTTGGGTTCTTCCCTGTTCAAAGAGTTTTTTTCCCTTCTTCTGTACATATTAGTGATATCTTGACTGTGCAGAAAGCCCTCCTCCACCTCTTCCTTTTGTTCTTTCTGGAACTCCTATTATTCTTACCTTACAGCTCCTAGATCTGTCCTCCATTTCTCTTACTTTTCACTCAAAATTTCTATTCCTTTTTCTTTTGCTCTGGGTTATAGTGATCATTTCTGCAGTTAATTTCTAAATTATTGATTCAGACTTTGACAGCATTCATTCTATTTTCACTCCCTTTATGGAATTTATTTCAGAAATCTTGGTCTTTTTTTTTTTTCCAGAGGACTTTAATGAGATCTTGCATTAGAGTATTTTTGTTGTTCTCTCCTGTGTCCTACATTCAGTCACTGTCAGCTTTTCTGATTCTTCACGTTGGTGTCCCTGGTTAAAACTGCCATCCCCTCTTCCACGCTCAGGAGTTTTTTAATGTCTGTTCCTCTTTGTCTGGATGGGGCTTGACGCCCCAGGCAACACCAGCAGGAATGTGTTTCCTCAGCAGCTGTGTAGGCCTGCCAGGCTGCTGCTTCTCCAGGCGGTGTTGTCTTGCAGTTGTTGAGAAGGAGGGATTGTCCCTTCCCAGTTAGCCTGAAGCAGATGGGTCAACAGGCTGGAACTACAGAGAATGCCGAAAGAATTCTTTAGAATTTTATCCTAGAAAGCTTGCTGAATTTTGTAGAGCTCTAAATAAATATTTTATCTGATGTCATTCTCCACACCAGAAGAAACAAGCATTTATACTGCCTAAAGCTTTTAAACAGACATGTCTTAACCCTGACCACATTTATCACAAGTAATCATTTTTCAAATTATGCAGCTATTTTAGAAATTCTTGCCTGTTATGGGAAACTAAAGTATGTATTAATTTAAATGCCAAAATATGTGTTGAACATAAAAGAATGTGAGTCGGGGAGACCAGTTAAGTGTTCACTAAATGTCAGGGAGCACAGATATGACTGACATTTGGAGGCACAATAACTAAATTGGTGATGTTTTAAATTGAAGAAAAGTTGAGATTTTGGATGGCTTCAATTTTCTCAATAGAAGGAGAAGGCAAGACCTTTGAATGATTGGTCAGGATGATGTTGCCAGAGGTTTAAGAACACTGAGAAATCTCCAAATCTTCTGTTTTATGGGGAAAAGCATAGGAGTTTGATGGGGACGACTGTATGAATGGGTGAGCAACAGTAGGATTCCTAGAAAACACCAAATAACATATATTTGAGTGGGACCAGCCAGGTTAATTTTATGAATTTTTCTCTTTCAGCCTCCTTTGGTATAGGTCAGGAGAACAAGTGGACAAAAGACTTAGTTAAACCCACTAGTTTTTATGTTTACACAAATGACTACCTGGTTTTGTAATCTTTTCTCAAATTTAATAATTCTCTGGTTTTGTCAGTCTAGAGATAGTTGTGGATAATACTGTGTATAGCCTTAAAACTAAATGCTCCGATTATTTTAGGTATGATAAACAAAATGTATGATGAAAAAGGTGAACTTGGTTCTTTTCCTACTATACTTTTTTGATAAAGATATTACAATTTCATTTTAGTTCTTGTTACGGTTTTCTAATACTTTTAGAGCTTTTTAGGTCTTCGTTGAAAATGGTGAATTATTCTAAAGATTATTTTTCCTGTAAAATTACGATTTTTATAGGTTTGTCAGCAAACTGTAGAGAGTCCTAGTTTATAACTACAACTGTACCAAGTTCTCCTGGATGCTCTTTTCAGCTCTGTTGAATTTGTATTACAGTTTTCTGAATTTCCGGATCCCATGTGGGGTTCTGATTACGTGCAGCTGTCCAGGACGCCGCCTTCCTCGGAGCAGAAATGCAGCGCTGTCTCGTGGGATGAGCTGAAGTCCATGGATTTACCCTCATTCGAACCTGCCTTCCTGGTCCTCTGTCGAGTCCTTCTGAATGTCATACACGAATGTCTCAAGTTAAGGTTGGAACAGAGACCTGCTGGAGAACCATCTCTCTTGAGTATTAAGCAGGTTTGTTTCAAAGACTGTTTAAAAATATTGAGCATTTATGACATTTTCCTACAGGCTCAGCATTTTTATTTTTAGGATTTTCCCCCTAATTGTTCTTTTCTCCATGCATTCTTCAAAGATGAGATGATGATTCCACCTCTCTATCTTCCACTTCCTCATTCGAAAAGGTTATGAAAGTGTGGTGCTGATATGACCCTCCATATCCTATTAGCATCAGTCTTTGGGGACTGGAAACTTAAAATTCACTCATAAGAGATAGTTTAAATTCTTAAATTCTTGTTGTTGTTGTTACGTAAGCAGGTAGATGCCTGCAGTACGCAGGGGTGGGATGTGTTTGGCCATTTTGCTGGCTTAGGCACCCGTATGGTTTAAGCCACAATGACAGCTTCGCTTTCTTAATTATTATTAATTTGGAGTGGGATTTTCTAGTGAGTTTGCTACTCCAAGGGTAACAGAGAAATGGCTAGAAGCAGTTGTATCTACCATAGTGTGTGCTGAAGAGCGTTTATATTTATGCCTTATGATATTACCGTATTGACATTCACTATCTAAAATAACCATTTCAAATTTTGATGAAAAACAGTTACTATGTTTTGTGTGGACTGTGCTTGTCCGTCCCCTTGGAGTTTGAAGGGCCAGGAGCTCCTTGGCTCTGAATGGCAGGATGGGCAGAGGGGATGAGTGCAAGTTGAAGGACGGGCGGTGCGAGAAGTACGAAAGAGGACTTGACGCTGTTGGTTAAGTTAGGTGTGGAGCCGGGCGACTGATGGAACTGGAGGTGGAGTCCTGCACCTCACCGTCGTCGCTTCAGTTCTTATCGAGCACAGCCCGAGCTCTGCGTCCACTGGCGCACTACTCCCTTCTCACCATCTTGGTTCTAGTTACTTTCCTTCTGTCCACTTGGGCCACACTTTTCACTTGTCCTACATGTTGTAGCGGTTATTTAGGAAGTTTTGGTAAAATGCTTACCTCTCCTCCCCACAAAACAAATACATACTTCAGGAACATAAGCTGCTGAAACAAGGGGGAGTTTACGTTTTACTAAAGGGGCTGTTGTGAGGATTAAACAGTAATTTATGTTAAAACATTTTGCAAAGTAAAAAACCAATACTTAGATTAAGATAGCATTACTAGAGTAAAAATAAAATAGAAATTTTGGCTTTAATGCATTCAGATTGAGTTGTAAGCACCTAAGTGACATCTTTAACAGAAATTTATGTTAACACTTTTTAATGGATTTAACTCTAGCCGTTACTTTTTAATGGATTTAACTCTAGCCGTTACTGTGGGTAATTATTTTAAAAACATTTTGAAGGGGATCTTGTTGTAAAAGCAGTCCATGTTTATTTTAGAAAATTTGAAAAGTACGGAAAATGATAGATAAAAATGAAAGTTATCCTATTATTCTGCCATTCAGAGATAAGCACTGTAACATTTTGGTGTATTTCTATCCATTTATTTTTCTGTGTGTACATACTTTCTGCACATATAATTTAAAATAAAAAAGAAAAGAATATGTGTTTTCATCCTTAAATTTTTTTCAGAAATAAGATTTTAAGTGGCTGCATTAGTGTTCTACCATATAAGTGCATCATAACTTATTTAATCCCCATCGTTGTTTTGAATAATATTGTGATAAATATATTTGTATGTAAGTTTTAGTCTGCATCTCTGATTATTGCTTGAGTATAAAACGTAAAAACTAACTAGTGAGTCATACATTTTTAGATTCTAGAAAGTTTGTACCAGTTTACTTTCCCTGTAGCAGCACCGTGGATCCTTTCGTGTCTTGATAATGTATCTTAAAACTAGTGCAACTGTGATCTTGTCTCACAGTCCCTGCTGGTTAGAATTCGAAGGCGTGTGACCAGCGTGTTATTGGTAGAAGGACAGTAAAGGTCCTCTCATTGCACCTTCCCTCCCTTCTCACAGTACCTCCTGGGCCTACACGTGGCGGTTTCACTCATCCTTTTGTTTTCTTTCATTTCTCCCCCCTTGACTTCCATTTAATTTTATCAGATTAATCTTAGGTTTGTTTGTTTTTGTGATTGAGTTTTTTGATGGTAAAAGCCACAAATGACGGTAGGTAAACTTTGCTAAATTATTACAAAGGCCACCAGGCTCTGTGGTATGTAAGTATATTTGAATCTTTATTATGTTTTTGCTTAAAAATGACCAGTCGCATGAGGAAGTTTTTCTCTTGTATCCCTTGTCTTGTAATGTAAACTAGTAGAAAAATAGATCTTTTTCTGTAGAATTTATTTTCTATAAAAATTTACTTGTAGAACAACGTATTTTAGCAAATCAGTTTTCTGCCTGTATGTTTTTCTTTGTGTATTCATGCTGTACTGTTAAATACTTTTGTTTTCACTGATTTGTTTTGTTTTAATTATTCAGTTGAGATCACTGAGATATTTATGTGAAATGAACTGACAAAGAAACTGGAAAATATTTTAGGGTTTTCAGAGGCAAGTTTCTCTTTCCCGAGCTTTTTGAGGATTTACGTGGAAAATGTGTGAAAACCGACAAATAATCTGGTCAGAGTGTGTGAAATGGTCGAACTTGTGCCTGTTGTCTTGCAGCTGGTGAGAGAGTGTAAGGAGGTGCTGAAGGGTGGCCTTCTGATGAAGCAGTACTACCAGTTCATGCTGCACGAGGTCCTGGACCACCTGGAGGAGACCGACTGCAACATCGACGCCTTCGAGGAGGATCTGCACAAAATGCTGATGGTCAGGACAGTGGGGAGAGATGTCTGACTTGTGTGTCTTCTCACACGCGCCGTGCTTCCCTGTGCTCTTCTAGCCTCTGTACTTCTGCCCCGGTTATTCCTTCCTGCTCACGATGTCTTCTCTCCTCCTTATCTGCCCACTGAAGATTTACTTTCAAGTTTTGTCTGACACTTTTCACCTTTCATGTGCATCTATCTATACCTTCTCTGAACTCTTACAGGGTTCTAATCATAACCACACTATTTAATACTTAGCGATGTACCACCTCTCTGTCCTCAGGTTTCCCTAATTAGGCTGAAGGCTGCACAAGCCAGGGGCTGTGAATGAAGTGCTTTTGTCTTCTGTAAGGTTTGGTAGAGTGTTAGTACATAGTAAATCCATGTTAGAGTCATTAGGGTATATGCACAGACGATTAATGTGGCAGGTTGATGAAATAATACAGAAAACAGCAAAGCTTGTAGGCATATTGTTTTTGGAATGCTTTCACCCTTGCTTGACATCTCACTGTGTCCTGCCTCAGGATGGCTGCAGCACCTCCAGACACCACCCTCACTTTCTAAAGAGAAAGGCAGAGGGGAAAAGTCTCCTTGCCAGCTAAGTCCAGAACAGCGAAAGCTCTCCTGGAAGCCCCACCCAACAGATGTCCCCTGCATCCTACTGACCAGACCTTTGTGTGGCCCCTTCACTGTAATGGAGGCTGGGAATGCAAAGATTTAGCTTTTCAGCCTCTGTAGTAGAAGGAGAGAAAGAAGAGTGTGGCTGGGGAGGGACTTATATTTGGCATCTTACGAGAAATAATTTTGAGTCTGAAATGATTTCCTAATCGTTTGGGAGAATACATAAAAGACCAGAATGTGTAAAACGTAGCTACATTTTGAAATACTGTATATATTGCTTATGTCAGAAAAGTCTTTATCGTTGAAGAGTTAATGGTAAAAAACAGCAAGGAAATTAATTTTTCTCTCTGTGGATGGTTAAACCAGAAGTTTAAAAAGACAAAATGTGCTTTGCTTTCCAAACTGTCTTAGATGGCTCTACAGGCGCACGCCACACCTTTCACCACGTAATTGCTGAGGCAGGAAGGGTGAGATTAGGCAGGAAGGGTGAGAATTAGGCTGTGCCTTCCAGGTCATCCACCTCCAGCCCTTGGTGTGCCTGTGAGATGTCAGAAGGCTCAGTTAAGGGAAGTACCGAAATTCTCAGCTGGTTAGAGCTAGAAATGCTTAGGATTTAGTTTTGACTCTGCTGCCAATTTTCTGTGTGAGGCATCATGTGCCTTAGTTCATCTCCATAATTTCACAGATGAAGAACTAGAAATTATCGATAGTTTTAAAACTGTGCCCCGAAGTGTGCTAGATGGATTAGTGCAGGGGCATAGTTTGCAAACTGGTGGAGCCCAAACAAAGTCAGTGTTTTTGTCAGGAAGGGAGGAGTGGCCTTCGGAGAGGCGGTCACCTTGTTTGCTGCTCCACCTGCCCTCCTTTAGATGCGGAGGGCCCGTCCACGGCGACTGAGAGCTGTGGTCTCTTGGGGTGTGAATGGTCAGTAGGCAGCAGGGCATGTCCCCATAGAGGACATACTGCCAAACAGTATCCTGTCCTGTAAGCCGGGGAAGACCGCCGAGTGAGAGATGGGTTAAAAGGGCGAGGGGAAGCAGTGATCAGCAAATTACGATGCAGGATATCTGTGACTGAGGGGTCTTTACTCTGTGCTGCATCATCCTTCTGACTCGAAACACGGAGGAACTTATGCATGCAGTTGCTTCCGAGGAAGTAACTGGTGAGTACTGGTTTGAGCCAGCAAAACCAGATGGAAGCTGTGAGCTTTCTTAGCTCATTTCCCTGGCCCTGGCCTTTAGAAACAACCAAAACAATAAACATAGTATGTGATGTAGGAATATGTGATAGACAGCTTGAAGGAAATCACATAAAAAGAACTTAAAAGGAGTGAAAATATGAAAATGATGAACAAGATGGAGAGTTGTAGGAGACACACAAGGGAGAGCTCAGACTTGCACAGTTAGTGTTCCTATAGAAGAAAAAGGACAAAGGAGCAGAGAAGACTCAATTTTCCATTCTAGAGATGTTATTGGGTGTCTGCTGTGTACCAGGCAGGCATCGTGCCGGGTCCTGCAGGCTCGGTAAGGAGCATAAACGCCCTCTTGGAGTTTAAGAACGATGGGGAAAATGACTGTTAAATAATTGTACAGACATAACATTACAACGGTGAAAAACATCAAAGGAGAGACACGGGTCCTTTATGGACTCTCACAGTAAGGTCTGAGTTCACGTGGCGGTGAGGCAAGTCTCTCAGGAAGGGACAATTGGAATTTATCTGAAAGTTGCTGTGTGTATTATAATCCAACTTATGTAGTAATAATTTGAAAGCTTACATAAAACAATACTGTATCTTGTAATTTGTGTAATAACAGATTATTTGAAAAAACATATAAACCAGAAGGGGACATACTAAATGCATAATTGTTACCTCTGAGGAGGGAGGAAAGAGAGAAGTGAAGAAAGAACCCAAGGAGAAATTAACTTTGTGATGTATTATTTCTTCGAAAAAATATCTAAAGCCATTATGACCAAATATTAACATTTGTTCATTCTGGATATTATTTGTAAAAATATTTTAAAGCCACTTTACTTTTTAGTTAAAAAAAAAAAGAGCGAGAGAGAGATTGAAAGGAACACTTTGCTGACAGAGAAGGGAGCAGATGCAAAGTTTCTGTGATGATGCAGGATAAGGGAAGCAGCTTTGGAATGAAGTTTCCCAGGAAAGCCTTGGGAAGGGACCACTGTGGCTGCAGTTAGAGGAACAGCCTGGGGGGATCCAGAGTCAATGGGAGAAGACCAGGCAGAGACTAGTCTAGTGGTGCACACGCTAGTCCCTGGATTGCAGTGGAATAGCATAAATTTAGGAAAAAGCATGAGGATTCGAAAGAAGCGAAGGAAGTGAAGTTGGCAGGACTCAGGGTTGGATTGGATATGGGGGAGGTATCGAGAGTGATTGCTGGCTGTCCAGTTTGTGCAGCAAGATGAATAGTGAAGATGGTAGGTCCAGTGAGAGTTCTTTAAATGGAAGATACCCGAGACCATTGGAAAGCCTTTGGCACTGATTTTGTTAAGGGTAAGAGATGAAAGAAAATCTCATACGTGTATATATATAAGAGAAAGGAGAAGACTGATGGTGTCAGATTCCTCGGGTATCACGAGGAAATGGGTCTCAAAACACAAGTGCTGGGCTTAGCAGGAAGCACAGCTCCTCTACTGTGAAAAAGGGAAGGATGGTAGGTAACAGCATGTAGGTTTCTGTTATTTGTTTCATGACGATGAGAGCTTTTATATCTAATGACTTAAAGTTTTTTTGTGAAGAGAGACGAGATCATCTGCTGAGAGTGGGTTAGGATGGGTTTTGGCAGTTTGAGGAAAATGGAGAAGTTTCAAACTTGTGGTTGTAGAGAGAAGGAAAGTGAGCTGAGCAGAGGTACAAGTATTACCAGAAATGTGTGCCGTGTGGTTGGTGAGTGTGACTGTGTAGAAGAGCGACTCCCCCCGTCGTGTGACTCGTGGCCCTCAGCTGCTGGGCTGTGCGGACGGGGAAGGGAGCTGGGCTCGTCTTGACAGGCAGGTGAGAAGAGGCAGGTGGGAAAAGGCAGTGTGAGCATTCCAGGAATGGCAAGGTGTACGACGGTGGCAGGGACATGAGCGTACGGACAGGAGTGCTGAATAAGGAGGACAGGGACCCAGGGAAGAGAGGAGTGAGTTGGAGGAAGAAGAGGAACCAGTGGACTGGAGTTCCAGATAAAGTGAAGAGAACAGTGTAGAGGGGGGAGTTGGGCAAGCAAACTGGAGCGAGGAGAGGAGGTTTTAACATCAGTGTGTTTGAATTGGGCTTTGAGCGGTTCTGGTATTGGCAGGATCTGAAACGAAACCTTGTCAGAGAGGAGAAAAGGTGGTTGGAACTGGAGGCCATGGGGGAACGGAACTGAAATGGTGTCAGGGCGTCGTGCACCTGATGTTAAGTCACACAGCTCGTGGCTGAGCCTGGGATGGAGAGAAGACTGAGTCACAGGCTGGAGTCTGACAACTGACGGGTAGTTGAAAATCAGTAGGTGATGGTGTGCAGAGGGGGCATCGTCGATGGTCTATCTGATGACATCAGTCTTAAAGGGGTAGGGTATTTCTTTTGTTTTGTTTTTAAGTAAGACTGTGTAAGAGTGATGGTTTGAAAGTAGCAGTGGGGTGCACGAGGATGCCGACTGTTTGCAACCCTTGAGATATACTGTAAGATAGTTGTCCCTTGAGAGGGCTGTCAGCGAGAAGTGCAGCTCTCAGGACAGCCAGGTTTCAGGGAAGCCAAGGAGGTGAAGGAGCATTCAGGAATGGAAAGGGAGGTCCTGGGCCCGCTGTACAAAAGACTTGTTTCATTTGGATGAGGTGGTCATAGACCCACAAGTTGCAGGTCCCACACACACAGCTGTATTCATAGTGGACCCAGGACTGGAGATTCATGCTGCACAGCCTGGATGGAGGAGGACCCGGAATTATCCAAAGATAATTGGCAGTTTTCTTAAAGACCCCAGATTTTTGCCTACTGAAAGTTATTGTTGGGTCTCAGAAAATATTCATTTCAGTGAACCCTAAGATGTAGCCTGGTGAAATAATTGAAATCCAAGACTAGAGAAAGGGTCCTGTAAACATCTAAGCAGGGCAAGGAAGCCACCTTCAGGGAGCCAGGAGAGTGGCGATTAGTGGCATCAGTTTTCTTTATGCTAACAGGACACACTGTGTTAGAAGGCAGTAGAGTAATGTCTTCAAGGTTCTGAGGGAGAGAATGTGTAACTTAAGTATTTTATATCCAGTCAAGTTATCCTTTCAGTAAAAGAATCCACAAACAGTGATGTTTCATAATATAACAATTGTAAACCTGTCTTGAGAAAATCTCCTTGATAGTAAAACCCTGCTAAGCGACAGATAAGTCAAGAATTTAGGACTGGGAAAGCTGTTGTAGAGGACTTGTGGTGGGCATAAACCCCACCTTAGAAAGATTGGGTATTTTGGTTATAGATCATAATCTATATGTCATAAACCTTGAAAAATTATATCACGAAAATCTGGATGTTGGGAAGGTATAGTGGGGAGAAGTGTGCTCATTTCCTCCTTTTAACACGTAAGATACCATCTAAAGTTAAAATAAGCAATTAAAGAAATAAAGGTCCCAACCTCTTAAAGGAATGTTCTTCACAATATATTAATAATGAAAATTTCTGTATGCTATTTTGATTTTTTTAACTTGATCGTACTTTTCTATACAGTGCAAATATTGTAGTTATTTTCTTAGTAACTTGCAGCAATTGTGAATACTGTGTTAAATTGCTGAGGAGTTGAGTTATACAATTAAAGAAAAATGCTATTTTAGACGTCAGTTAGCAGCGATGCAGAATCTCGCTTCTCTCAGAGCTTCACGCCTCAGTGGTCCCTCTTCCACTCGCCCTTCTGATTTATAGCTTTCCTGTTAACAGAGATGAACATTGTGGGTTGTTGAATTCTATTCTCAAATATCTACTTTTACATTTTTGTATTTTAAGGTATATTTTGATTACATGAGAAGCTGGATCCAAATGCTACAGCAATTACCTCAGGCATCTCATAGTTTAAAGAATCTGTTAGAAGAAGAATGGAATTTCACCAAAGAAATAATCCATTACATCCGGGGAGGAGAAGCACAGGCTGGAAAACTTTTCTGGTAGGAATCCTTATACGCCTGTCTTCCTTTCTCACTTGTACTCCTGGTTTGCTCGCCAGTTCTATTCTACATGTTTGAATGTTTAGTTACATGAAAATGATAATCATATCTTTTGTGTGCCCCTCTCCCAAGCGTTGTTATCCTTAGAGCAGTGGTTTTCAGCCAGGGGTGATTTGCCCCCTGGGGACATGTGGCAGTGTCTGGAAACAGTTCTGATTGTCCTGACCGGGAGGGACTACTGTCATCTAGTGGGAACAGGCCAGGGATGCTGCCAAACATACTACAATGCGCAGGGCACAGGACAGCCCCCCCAAACAAAGATTATCCACCCAAAATGTCAGTTTTGAAGTTGAGAAATCCTGCCTTCGAATACACCCTCTTGGTTATACAAAAGGAGGAGAATTTAAGGCCTCTGACAAGTGGAGTAGACCTGTAGACCTTTTGTATCAGTCTTGATGGGCACTTCCAAAGCCTAACAAGTACGTATTTTCACTGATACAGTTTTGGGAATGTAATACTAATCACAGAATCTCTTTATAAACTGGGTATTTACATATGGTGAAAGAATTGAAACGTAAACCAAGGAAAAGCATTAGGGAGGGGGGAGTGCTCACTGGTCTGTCTGTTCTAGGAAATGAATGTATCTTCTCGAGTACGGGCACCTGAATGTTGAATGTGGGGTGCGTGGTGTTTGCTGGGGGCCACCCCCCTGCCGACTGACTGAGGACCAGGCCTTTCCTTGGCTCTAAACTCTGCTGCAGTTCTTTGGTGCTGCCTTCTCTCACTTGCCCCATCAGCCATTTTATTTCTTCATTTCCATTTTATGAGTTCTTTTATACCCAGCTCGTGTTTCCCTCCCCTCCCTTTATGTGCGCTCTTTAGGACTTCACCGTTTACAGAGTTCTCTCTCACTTCAGAAACTCATTGTCCTCACTCGGATGGTCTCTGTTCCATGCTCAGCATCTCAGGAGGTTGTATTCACTTTTCTGCCCTAACCACCAGTTCTTTTTATGTTTTCCTCTGTCTTTATTTTGAGTGAACAGTGAACTTGCTCTTGTCTCAGGACTCATCCAGTCCTTCAGGCCGAGGTTCCCAGTCTGTCCTGTTTTCCTATTCAGATTGGTTCTCATAGTCAGCCTTATGAAGAAATGCATTCACTACCATTTTCAGCATCTCTCCCCCTCTTAATTTTCCATTGTTCTGCTTTGCCTGTAATTTCTTCTGTTTGCATCTTCTGTTCTCAGGCTGTCAAGCTTTGTTAAGGAAATTTTTTTACAAGGTTACTGTTGCATTTCACTACCAATTCTTGTTATATAATTTCTTTGTACCCTCACTTTGTACCCTGTCAGTCTTTTTGTTTTTATCTTTTGCTTGTCCTTCAGGTTCCTTTCAGTGCAGTGTCTGGCCTTCAACTTCATATTCGTGTTCTGAGAAGCTCCAGAGCTTTTCCATTGCCTCTGCTTTGGGACTGTCCACCTGCACTGTTCTAGTTCTGGGCGTTTGTTGTGTCAGTGCAACATTCTGCTTCATACACTATTTCTCCCAGGTTCGGTCAGTCTTGACATTAACCCTGACTCCTTTCTTTCTCTCACACACCACCTCTAATTCCATGTGGCTGTCCCTTCAGAATACATCCAGAATCTGACCTCTGCTCAGCACTGCCTATTTCCCCTCTTCCCAGACTGTTATTTCTTGTGTTGCTGTAGTAGCTCTCTTAAGTAGTCTCTCTGCTTCTGCCCTTCATCTTCTATGGTTTATTCTCAGTGATCTTGTTAAAATGTACATCAGACCATTTTTACCTCTGCTCCAAATGCGCCAGTGGCTCTCCTCGTTACTCAAATTAAAGCGAGAATGCCTAAACAATGGCCCAGAAGGCCTGGTACAGTCTCACTTTTCAGTAAATCTTTGTCCTCACCTCCTAGGTTCTCCTGTGCTCACTCTGCAGCCACAGGAGATTCCTTCCTGTTTTTCATAGGCTGGGCCTGCTCTGTCCTCAGGCTCTTTGCACTTGCTGGTCCCTCTACTGGGACTGCTCTTCACCAGTTATTTCCATGACTCATTTCCCCACTTCCTGTAGGTCTTTGGCCACGTGTTACCTTCTGCATATTAAAAGTTGAAATTCCTACCTGCAAGTACACCTTAGCTTTCTTCCCTATTTTATTTCTCTCCATAGAACTTATCAGTATCTGAAATACTGTATATATATATTTTTAAATTTTATTTATTTATTTTTCTCCGTTCACTGGAGGGATTTTATCTGTTTTGTTCAGTACTGCTTACTCCATAACAGATACTGAATATTTGTTGAATAAATTGATCCTGAATATCCTTGTATACTACTGCTCTTAAAAGCACGTTTCCAATCAGGACATTTTCCCACTCGGTTATTTTTAAAGCCCACCCTCTTTGCCTACCAAAGGACAATCACACAGTTACATGACATCCAGGGCCTTCCACAGCACGGCCCGGCTACCTTCCTGGTCTCATTTCCCCCTCCTCTGCTCTTTCCAGGTTGACAGTTTCTTTTCACAAACATGCCTCTTGCTTAACACATCATCATGCCCTTTGATCATATTTATTGTTCTTCCTGGACTTTCCTTCCCCCTCCTCCATTCTCTTCCTGTCAGAGCCACTCTTCCCACTGTTGTAGTTGCTACAGTTCTGCATTGCCTGCAAGGCCCATTGAACTCATACCTTCAGCTGTGTTTGATCTCACTCCTCAGACAGCTCCCGTAGCAGTTACCGTCTGCCCTATCCGATGTTGGTTGTAGACTTACCTGCTCTGTTTTACTAGGTTGTAAGCTCCTTTTCATCATAGAAGCCAGTAAGCTGCTGTTGAGTTTTTACTAAACTCATTTAGATTGATTTTATATGCTTGGGTTTGCATTTTAACCCTAGTATTTAGATTGTATACTTGATGAGAAGCATCAGCTGATTAGAGTAGTTCATGTTTATTGACTATGAAAGCTAACTGTGAGGGAAGTTTTTAAAAACAATTGCATTTAAGGAATTCACTTTATTTCTTATGCCACCGTTTAGTTCATTAAGCTTTTAAAAAATATTTTGTTGTAGGTATATGTTTGAGGCCATTTTACACCACTTTGAACATTTGTTTAAGATGAAAATAACATTTGTGTGATAATTACATAGCAACTGTGAATGTAATTTAAGATTTTAAGGTTTATAATGAAAAACTGGTTGTAGAACAAAGGTACATACATTCCATAATAGAGATTTCTACTTGTTTCACATTAATCGTGATTTTATATTAAAAGAAAATTCTCACTGTCATTGATTTTTAAACTATTAAAGTAATAGCTGAATCTTTGAGTTTCTCATTCAAGAATTAGAATGAGTGAGGACAGTTTTTCTTCTCTGGTTTACTTTTGTTGTTTTTGTTCCCTTAGTGACATTGCAGGAATGCTGCTGAAATCTACAGGAAGTTTTCTAGAATCTGGCTTACAGGAGAGCTGTGCAGAGTTTTGGACCAGTGCTGATGATAGTAGTGCTTCAGATGAAATAAGGTTGAAGCTGAATTTTCTTTCCTCTCCCATTTTTTATTTCATGTAGTTTTATTCTTGGTAATGAGCCTTGTTGAAACCAAATCATGTTAGACTTGAAGAACTTGGGTAGTAGACATAAAGGGATTTATTTCTTACTACTGTATTGTCTTTTTATATGATCCCTTAGTTATGGTATTATGTAAAATTGTCTTTGAAGGTGATTTTTATTTAGCCTAATAAAAACAGTGTCCTTCGAGAAAATGTTGTTTAAGTTGACTAAAAATGAGTAGGGTAGAATTCGTTCACATGTTCTGGAATGTCTTTAATTAAATCATTGTTTCTGTCCTTTAAAGACTCTGTAGCAGTCCATGAATACATTTAATTGATATTTGGTACATTTTTATTGCTTTTATACTAAGCTTATCCCTTCTGTTGAACTTTAAGCTTGAGAACCCGAAACCATGGCTTGCACACCTACTGCATTTCCTCCAATTCTATGCAGATGGCATTGAGGATGAACCATGTTAAAGTGCTGTTTTTGTGGCATATGTAATACTCATATAGCTATTTAGTGGCCAATTATCAGCAATATCCTATGAGTCAACATTAGGAAGTGCTCAGGCAGAACTAACTTCTCTAGAGATGTTTTCTCTCACTTTCCAAAATTTGATAAAAAACCACATTTTTGGGTTTCAGAACACTGGGATGTCTTTATGCCAGGATTAGAGAAAGAAGTGACCACATAGGCTCTCACCTGGGAAAATACCTAATAGCTGAGAAATGGGGTGAATTAGTTTGTAGAAGGTCTTGCAGTTTTGAACGCAAACATGGAAGATTCAAAATACGAGAATTCAAGAATTAAGATGGTGAAGTAGAGAATGGGTCTGATAATGCCCTGATTGTTTACTAGGGATGGATCTAGACGTGGGTCCACGTGCAGTGATTTGTGGGGCTGACTTGTCCTGGCTGCAGAGAGGCCACGGGCCTTGTGTACATCCCTTCCCAAGTCATAGCTCAGCAATGTCCTGTTGGTGGATTGAAAACAGCTGTGATGGGAGTATTCTCACCATGAAAATTGGCAAACACCACACAAGGCAATATTTTGGGGGGAGCAGGTCGTTAAACGTTTGATGGTTCACTACTATTATATATATATATTCCTTTTTAGTTAGATTATGAGCTGGGAGTCAAGAACTTATTTCAAACTCCAAGAATTATCCTAATGAAGCCTTTAGAAGATTGAGCATACTCCTATTTGGAGGTTAAGTGTGCCTTCCTTATTTAAAAAATACAAGTACTTTCTAGAAAGCTGTGGGGAGCAAGGTTCTGAATATTATGAATCCATTCCCAACAATTGCTAGCTTCTAACATCTTCGGTCTCTATTAACGTGATTTGGAATTTGCTTCATCTGTATTGTGTATTTCTTGGCATACCGTAATGTATTCTAACTGGATTTCAATCAACTTGGCAGGAGATCTGTTATAGAGATCAGTCGAGCACTGAAGGAGCTCTTTCACGAGGCTAGAGAAAGAGCCTCCAAAGCACTTGGATTTGCTAAAATGCTGAGAAAGGTGAGTTAGCAATCCTGATTAGTTATTATTTTTTTCTTATTTTTCTTTTATTTTTTAAAAAGCTAACCCTAAAGAAGTTTCTTTGTAACTGTGATCCTAGGACCTGGAAATAGCTGCAGAGTTCATACTTTCAGCCCCAGTTAGAGACCTTCTGGATGTCCTGAAATCAAAACAGTACGTTAAGGTATGTATTTAAGGTGGCATAATTATTTTACCTTTCTTACTTTACTCTAAAACAGACAGACTTTTTCTTAAAGGTCTAGAGAGTAAATATTTTAGGCTTTGCAGTCCATATGTGGACCCCAGTTTTAAGGCTGTTCCATAATTTCCCAATGCAACAATTAGAAAAAGTTTTTCATACTTGACTTACTAACTTGTTTTAAGAATACAGAAGAAAAACCCCAAACATTTACTCATACAATATAATTTATCAAATTAGTTACACATATATATTTAAAATAATGTCTATAAAGTCATGTGTTGCTTTTAAGTAATTGCTTTTTCACCCTCACATTTCCTGAAACAATTCAGATTTTCTACGTGAATCTTTGACGTCAGTGTCCTGGCCATCACTAGACCCACTTTTTGAGTCACCATGTTTGCTCCCATTTAAGCTGTTTGAGCTTAGTACTTTCAGAATATGTGTATGATGTCACGGGAAGTTATATCCCACATGTGTTTATGTGTGACTCGCACAACGTAATCACATATGTACCTTGTTCCAGTGATCTTTAAAAGGCTATTTACGGTGCCCCTGTCAAGGATAATTAGTAGATCTGTATTAACATCATTTGCCTTTCACTGAGTCAGGTGACTTTCTCTTTCAAAGACGTCGTGCGGCCTATGCTCCCCTGGGATTCTGCTCCTGGTGCCGAAGACCCCAGTCACCAGTGCCCACTGCAGGGCGTTGCTCTGCGGGAGCAGTTTTGCATAAAAACTGCACTGCAGTGGCATTCACTGAGGTTGTTTCAGGCTGACATTCTTCCCCTGATGAGTGTTCTCTTTGTTGTTGAAAATAAAGAGATTGGAGGATTCCTTGTATGCGGAGAAACTTTACCAAGCCTCTCCCCCAGTATAGTCACACTCTCCCTCCTCCAGTCACACTGAACTGAGTTACAGTCGGCTCTCCGTATCTGCGGGTTCTGCAGTCGCTGATTCAACTAACTGCAAATTGAAAATAGTTAGGAAAAAAACATTCCTGAAAGTTTCAAAAAGCAAAACTTGAATTTGCAACATGCTGGCAACTGTTTACCTAGCATTCACATTGTATTTGGTATCATAAGTAATCCAGAGATGATTTGAAGTATACGGGAGGTTGTGTATAGGTTACGTGCAAATACTACGCCACTTGATATAAGGGACTCGAGCATCCACAGATTTTGGTATCCGAGGGGGTCCCGGAACCAGGCCTCTGTGGATGCCCAGGGACGACGGGACTTGCCGTTCCCTTCATAGCTCTAATTAATGCCTTTCCCACATCTCCTTGCCCAAACCCACTTGACTTTTTCTAGGTTTTTTTGTTTTGTTTTTTAAATAACATTTCTATAATATACTGTGTTCTTTAATTCAAGATTTTGGATTGTTTCTTTTCCAGGTACAAATTCCTGGCTTAGAAAACTTGCAGGTGTTTGTTCCAGACACCCTTGCTGAGGAGAAGAGTATTATTTTGCAATTACTCAATGCAGCCGCAGGAAAGGACTGCTCGAAAGACTCATACGAACTACTAATTGACGCCTATCTGCTTCTAACGAAACATAGTGACCGCACTCAGGACTCAGATGGCAGCTGGGCCACGTGGGAGGCACAGCCTGTCAAAATTGTGCCTCAGGTGGAGACTGTCGATACCTTGAGAAGCATGCAGGTCTGTCTCACTCCCAGTCCCTGCCCCACCGTTCCCCACCCTGCCTGGAAGCAGTATTGCTTACTTAAAATACTTTTAGGAAAAAGGAATTGTTAGCAGCTGGTGAATGATTGGTTTAAGCAGTCTCAAGTATCTACTTGCCCAAAATAGACCTTGATGTGTTGATAGATAGTTTTGTAGCATTATTGTACTAAAATATTCGGGCAAATTCTTTAAGTATGTTCAATTATACCAAATATTTGAAAAGTTTTATTTGTATCTTTCCTTACTCCAGCCATGTATGTAGTTAGATCCAACCACCCCTGATCTGAAAGGAGTTATCTACTCCTTTAACTTGTAGTTGCAGAAATCCCAGTTCTCCGAGTACTCTGATTTGCTGGCTACTTAAGTTTTCATTTTTGTAGTCAAGGTTTTCACCTGCCTACCTAACAGGGATCCCATGACAATCTGTGTAACTCAGTAATTCAAACTGTAAGAAGCCTCCTCATGCCTCTGTGTTCAGCTCTGGAACAGCGGTGGTGAGTGCACATGTGCACCTCGAACTCAGCCAGACCAGAGCTGGGCACCCTGGCCAACTGTCCCCTCAGCTCTACGAATCTGCCTTCTCTCTTGTATTCCCTGTCTCAGTGACTGGTGCTCTGTCCACTCAGTTGTTTAAACCAGGATGTGACAGTTCATATAATTTCAGCCTCCCCCCACTTCCACTTAGTCACTAGCCCAGCACCGAAGCCTTTCTAGTAAACGAGCCTTTCTCTGCATCCCCAGAGCAGCTGCCGTGGTCAGACCTTATCACCCCTTTCCTGGACTGTTGCAGGGCCCTCCTTGCTTCAACCCTCGCCTTCCCTCCCTCCAATTCTGTATTTGTTCGCTTGTTTTGGTACTTCCAGAATGATCCTTATAATTCATACATCTCATCACAGGTCTACTCAAAATACTGCAATGACCATCACTTCAGGAAGACAAATAATAAAGTCTTGGTTTCTGTTTCATGCAAGGCCCCTCATCTCATCCCACTCTTATTCCTGCATTTTCTATCTCCACATGCTGCTTCAACACACACACAAACACACACTCTGCTCCAGGAGTAATGAATCTCTTGGAGTTCTAGCATACTTCAAAGACTTCATGCCCACATAATTCCGTGGGACTCCTCCCCATTGCGCTGGAGATCAGAACCGTCAGTGCCCCCTGCAGTGTGCTGCTCCATGGGAGCAGCTATGCTTGACAACTACTTTCTGATCAGATGGTTGCTGGCCTGGTGGCCCTGAGGTTGGTCTTGTTTTGAGACTGGGGGTTGAACTAGAGTGGAAAACTAAGTGGGTCTGTGTTTAAGCCCTGTGCTTGCTTTTCCTCCCAGGTGGATAATCTTTTACTAGTTGTCATGGAGTCTGCGCATCTCATAATTCATAGAAAAACTTTCCAGCAGTCCACCGAAGGACTCATGACTCTACGCCAGGAGCAGACGTCCAGCCAGCCCGTCATCGCCAGAGCTTTGCAGCAGCTGAAGGTATTTCACCATCAACTCTACCGTAACTAATTTATCTACGTTTGGTGTAATGCTAGGGAAGAATCAGTTTGTCATAATTTAAGTCACTCCAGGGACTTGAACTCTTACAGTGTCCTCCCCACTCTCCCTCTCTTCCATTTTCCCATGCGTCTAAGTTAAAAATTTCCTGGATCTTTCTTGGAACTGTGTAACATTAGAATCGGAGACGATAAAAATCTGAATCGTCACATGACTTCTTAATGGTCCCGTGGCTGGTTCGTGTTGGCCTTCTAGACCTCCTCGTTCCTAATCCAAGTTTATTTCTCCTTTAGCAATTACCAGTACTTACTAGAGGCACCTCAAGTCAAAAGTGTGTAATTTAAAAGAAGAGTTATTTATTCTTTCATTCAGTCAAATTAATTGAGAAAGCTAGCTGCAGACAGGCAGAAAGGCCTTCAAGTTCATGACAAGGCAGAGCCTTGCCTTCTCTGCCATTATTTCCCATTTTCACCCGCTTCCTATTTTGCACTCCATTTATCAGTCTTGGTCTCATGCACACTTTCCCGCAGCCCATCAGTCTTCTCAGTCACATTAAGGCTTGACTTCTTGAAGAAGAAGGACTTCTTGAAATTACAAGTAGTTTTGATAAACGTTTGTTTTCCTTTTGTCAATCCGATTTGTCTTATTTATCTATAAACATTCTTTCTTTCTTTTTTTTTTTTTTCTATAAACATTCTTTCTTACAGATTGTCACCCCACTCAGATACCAGGGCAGGGGACTTTTGTTTTTTCTTTTAGTTTGAGTTAATGAATTCTGGAGAGTACAAAATTATATAAGATATTGATTATTCTTGAGCTTAAGGAACTTGTAGCCTTAAGGATCTAAACTGTCACACTAAAGTACAGAGGAGGGAGAGATTAGATCCTCCTAGTAGCATCTGGGAATTGCTGCCATGGAGGCATTTCAGCTTGGGAGTATTTCAAAAGATGCAAATTGGGAAGGGACCAATAAGAGAAACATTTGGGCATTGGTGTGTGAGGATCAGGGTTATGAGAAGGCTCGCTGAATATCAGGCAGTCTGATTTGCTTGGATCTTGGTGTATACAGTGGAAAGTAGTGAGAGAGGAGGTTAGTAAAGTCAAGTGGGCAAAAATCAGGCTGTTGAGAGATTTTGGATGTTGAGAATATTTTGGAATACTGTGTAGAGGAACTACCTGATAGAGACGTGTACATATGTGTGTGTTTAAGGGTGGGTGGAAAGGGAACCCAGTTTGGAGCTGTTGTACTATTAATTAGGGAAGACAACAAAGCTTGAGCTAGGGCAGGGTTTCTCAACCCCCATACTGGTGACATTTTAGGTCAGTCAATAATTCTTAGTTTGGGGGAGCTGCCCTGTGTGTTGTAAGATGTCTGGCAGCATCCCTGGCCTCTGCACAGTAGATGCCAGTAGATTTCACAACACCCCCCCACCCCATGTTTGGACAACCAGAAATATCTCCAGACGTTGCCAGTGTCCCCTGGGGTGGTAACGTTGGTCTCGGTTGAGAACCCCTGAGCAGGGGGATAAGAAGGACAGTACGACTAATAACACTGTGGAGGTCATTTAGAAATCATAGTTCACTCTGTGGAATTGAAACCGTACTTACACTTGAGCAACCACCGAGGGGAGAAAACAACTGGTGGTTGATAGGCAGAAATATCGAAGCTGTAAGCATCTATTCAAAGACCACCTTGTAATTAGGCATCATATTTTAAATGGACTGTTTTCCTCTTGTCTTTCATAAGTTTTTAAGAATACCTAATACAAATAAAAATGAAAATACTAATTTTTTTCCTATTTTTGGTCATTCCTTTTGAATAACCAAAATAAATATGACTGGAATATATTACAATGGTCAATGTCTGTGTGATGATGAAAGAAATCTTCCTCTAAAATACAATAAGTATTGTGTGATTTGTTTCACTTTGGATTAATTGTGGTTTGGGATTCTTTAGAATGATGCATTAGAGCTTTGCAACAGAATAAGTGATGCCATTGACCGAGTGGACCACATGTTCACTTCAGAATTTGACGCTGAAGTTGATGAATCTGAATCTGCTACGTTGCAGCAGTATTATCGAGAAGCCATGATTCAAGGGTACAATTTTGGGTTCGAGGTAGGTACAAAATAAGAGGAAACACACAGTACAATTTTGCGATTGCTTTGTAACTTACTTACAGAAAGCATTAGGAATCTTGTACAGCAAATCTCATGATCTCATTATTGTAATCACAGCTTAGTCAAGAATGTCATCTTACATCCCTGTTGAATATCAGAAATGCTGGGTTACTTTTAAACTGTCAGATATTTACTCAGTTTTTATTTTGTGTTAGCAGCTATCCACTTACATTTAAAAACCTTCTTTAAGAGATTTTTAATATCATAAAAGCATATTCTTAATTTCAACTTATGAGGAAGACATTTGTGAAATTGCATTTTAAGACATTATTTTCTCTATAACTCTTCACACTCTTTTTAGAATATGTGAAGTTCATTGGCTTTTGCTTTTCGTTTTTAGAAAAATGGCATTTAAACAGCATTATAGTGTTTAGGTATTTGTGTAATGGTTTTCTTCTTAATCTTGATATACGTGAAACCTTCTTACAGTATCATAAAGAAGTCGTTCGTTTGATGTCTGGCGAGTTTAGACAGAAGATAGGAGACAAGTATATAAGCTTTGCCCGGAAATGGATGAATTACGTCCTGACTAAATGTGAGAGTGGTAGAGGGACAAGACCCAGGTAATGACCACGTAGGGTGGCTCCTTCATGAGCCATGTGGGGTTGCTGATACTTCATTCTTATATTTTATGTGGGATTTCTGAGCAGATGACACAAAAAGCATTTTGAACTCTTTGGTGATCAGTGTTTTTCTTCCTTTTTTTAAAAAACAAACCTATTTACATAGAAACCCCCATAACTCTTGGAAAACTTTTTCTTTTGTGATTGTTCCAAAATGAGTTATCTTTAAGCAGTTCACATTCTCCCTGGACAGGTCTTCCTGCTTGCTAATCTTCTTTTCTCCTTCATGAAATTTATGCCTCTTATTTAGTGTAAATGGAAAAGAAATTGGTAACCTGTTCCTTTACTAAGAAGCTATTTGTCTTTCTCAAAACATGATGTAAACTTACTCAACACGAGGCAGATGACAGAGACACAAATGCGTTTTGTCCTAGATGATAATTTTCCGATCAGATTACTTTTCAGGATTGTATGGACTAAAGTGACTGTGGCGTTTGCTTGATTGTTTTGTGACTCTTGAACTTTTCCTCGTGACAGGTGGGCAACTCAAGGTTTTGACTTCCTGCAAGCCATTGAACCTGCTTTCATTTCAGCTTTACCAGAAGATGACTTCCTGGTATGGGATATTCTAAAGTGTTTTTCCTTAAAAAAAACCCAAATAAGTTGATCACTCTCTATTTCTGATGGTGTATCTTTTTATTAATTTAAAAGCGGTTCTGAAATATTTTCACATAATTGTCATGATAATGCCGAGAGGTTAAAGCACTAATAGCAGGGTAGGGCGTTCAGTGCTCTTTTTATAACAGTGTTGTCCAGCTGACCACGTCAGTGTACGGTTGTTCGTGCAGCCTGGCACTTACAAAACACGTGTCGGTTTTGTATTTTGTAAAGTGCCGCTGCTTTTTAGCAGCTCCATGAAGAGCAAGGAATAGCTGTTTCACTTCAGTGTTAGTCGCCGTGCAGCACGCGGGATATTAGTTCCCCAACCAGGAGTTGAACCCACGCCCGCTGCAGTGGAAGCACAGAGTTTTAGCCACTGGACCGCCAGGCAAGTCCAGTGTGCGTCATTATAGAGCATAATGGCAAATGTTAAGTATTATCACCAGTATCCAGATAAATTCCATCAGATCAGAAAGATGTTTTTCAAATGTGAATTCACTCATTTTGGCCTCCAAATAGTAGAGGAGATTACAGGAGTCCTTCGCTTGTGTACATCATGGCATTATGGGGAGCTGATAAAAAATGGAATTGTATATTATCTTAAATTATGTACGATTTACGTTTATACCTATTTTCTTTTAAACTAACTTTGAAAATATTTACTTAAGGATAGCCTGTTTTCTTTTAAATATACCGAAAGCCTAATTTGTGCGACTTCTATAATTGAGTGTACATTTTTTCTCTTTTCCTTTTCCATTTCCTTTGGTTTCTAGAGTTTACAAGCCCTGATGAATGAATGCATTGGCCATGTAATAGGAAAGCCACACAGTCCTATTACAGGTTTGTACCTTGGTAAGAAAACAGTTAGAGTGTCTCTCCCAGAACCTACTGGTTTGGGTGAGCACATTGTCTCATCATTGCAGTTATTTAAAATGCTATAGAGGTTCTCTGAGAATATTCAGGAAAATGACAATGAATTTAACAGGAAGATTAAAATGCAAGCACAAGGTGGTCTATGCTTGCCCACAGTATTTAGTTAGCTACAGGTTTTTTCTTGTTACACCAACACTCTCATTCTGTTCTCCCCCCTAAATTCTTTTCCCCTGGGGAGGAGAGACTTAGAGAAATAGTTGTCTGGTAAGAAGCAAGGCCTTTCTTGCTGCAGGTGGGTGAGTATAATTGTTCTGCCCTTCCTTTCTCACCTTTTGAAGGAGAATGAGTCTGTTTTCTTCACAGCTTTCCAAAGTACCCATTCCTCACTAATGTAGGAAATTCCTAATTGCTCCCCCCCATTCCTATTTGGTGTTACTTGAAAAAGAAAAAAGTTAAGTTCTGCTATAATATACTTAAATTACTGTTTTCAGTTCCAGTCGATATGTAGCTTTACAGTGTATGTTGAAACTTTAAAACAAAATATGTATCAGAAAACAGCTGTCTTACCCTATTCTTGAGATAGTAAACCAAAGCAAAACTATATTTATATGTAATAAACAACCAAAACTGAAAACTTAGAAATCTTAAACATTTCATTTACACAAAAGAAAATAATTCATGAATGGTAAATTTATCGAGCAGCAGCTATATCTTAAAGGGTACTTGCTAGCCACTGAAAGTTTAGTAGACCAGGTCTTAATGCTTGATTTCTTTAATCTTTAAAATTCACCCAGTTTATACCTCTTTTTCTCCCAAGGCTGCTATGAAATGAAAGTTATCATTTATAAAACTATTTGAACATTTTATATAAAACGTGCTATATTCTCATCGATCTTTTGATTAAGCGTATTATCATAAATACTTTGAGTTTCTGATTTCCCAAAATATTTCTCTCAGAATACATGATAAATAATTCAGTAAAAATTACTTCTTTGAAGTATTTTATTACATAAGGAATCATTTTCATTGTAGAAAAACATTACAGCGTAGAAAATGTATGTAGTAAACATAAATGTAGAAAAATATTACAAAGGGAAAAAAACCTCATACCCACATAGTCCACAGGTCGTCACTGCTAGCATGTGAGCCGCTGACTCTGCCTGGCCCCACACTGCGGGCGGGACAGTCGGTTCGCAGCACTCTCTGTGGGCACGACTTGGCCTTCGTCCTCTCAGCCACTGGGATGGTGGAAACTGCACTGGACGGAGAGCCAGGTTGCCTGGCAGTTGAGTGACCTAGGGCTGCTCACTGAACATCTTTGCGCCTCCCCTACTAATGCTTAAAATCAGATGCTAATGAGGGTTCAATACTGTAATGACATTTTGTAAATTGTAGCGTTCTACACATGGCAGGAGTCATCATTTGGTTTTGTGCTCTTTCCTTACAAGAGGAATTAATGACAGTGAGAGCACGTTGTTGTCGTTGTTGCTGCTTACTCTTTTCTCTCCCCCTGCTCTACCCTCATAAGGATGGGTAGATAGACACTCTGTCATTGTAAGCAGATGGTAAGAGTCTGGTATAGAACCTTCTATATTTTCTGTATACTCATATAGTTACACGGACGCATTCTACTGCACCTTCCTTTATGCCCATATAATCACGCAAGCACAGATGCCATTGTTTTTTTTCCTGCCATTTACTGTATAAAAATTGGATCACATTGGATATTAATCTCTGACAATTGTAGAAATCCCTCCATGTCAGCAAGTATAGATCCAATTCATTCTCTTTAGTGGCTACATTGTGTCCATTGTGGTTATTCTACAATACTTTCCACCATTTCCTTATTTGTTTGGTTAGTTTTGCCATGAAAAACATCTTTATGATAAATGTTCACCACTAGTGAAATTTGAGCATCTATTTGATGTTTATTGGCCATTTGGATTTTCTTTTCAATGAAGTAGCACAGTTTTGTAACAGTTAGATATACATACTCTTAAAAGAAATGTTCTGTTTCATGAATGAAGAATGTTAAACTTGGGTGTGTGTGTTTTAACAGAATGTCTTTATTTTTATACCTTCATGGGAAAATTTTGTAGTAATTTTGGACTCAGTAGTTCTCAGTACGTTTGCTGCATTAGAGACATCAGCATTCTCACCAAATCATTTTTGTTTTTTCTTTTTTTTCTTTTTTTTTTTTTTTTTTTTGTGTGTGTGTGTTTTTTCTTTTTGCCTTTGAATTTGCCTATTGAATTACTTCCATTTAAGGTTGTGATAGTTGAGATAATGAGCCAGAGATACAAATTGCCTGGGTTTCTTCATAACAATTACTTGATTTTTGTTTTGCAAGTTTTCCCTTCAGATCTCTGCGTTTTTGGTACTCCTCTCTCTCCTGTGTAGTGTTATTAAAAGTAAACAAAAACCATGAAGAAGTATTTTCAATTAGGATAAACATAGTTAGAATAAAACATATATATGTAGACTAAAATTATTAACGTGAAGAGAAAATATGACATTTAAAAAAAAACTAGGGAGGGTTAAAACAAAGTTAAAAATCAGAGGAAAACATGTTAGGGAGAAATAGACAAAATATATCATATTCATGACTAGTTACATTTAGTCATTGGGGAAGTAGAATTGTCAGCATTTTTGTAATTGCTAGGTAAGGTCTCTTTTTAAATTTTGGTTAAAATTTTATCTAGTTTTTAAATTTTGTTTTAAATCTTATCCATATTTACCTTCTACCAGAATATTTAAAAGAAGAAGAGAAGAAAACATGTTCTGAAAAGAATAATCAATTTAAACCCGTGTCCATCCTCCTGATTTGCTTTAAAGGAATTAAATAAAACTCCCAGTACTCAGGAAAATGACAGTGACCTCTCCCCAACTCAGAACCTATTGAAGTATCACCCCTGACCAGAATCTTTTTAAAAGTTCAGACAACATAAGGAACTTTTTAGTGGAGAAATGCCACAGAAACCACATTTTCATCTGTCTCTAAAATGTGTAATATAATTTTATTAACTTTCAAAAAGTGACATTTTCCCAGCATTTGTGTATGTAGTACGATTTTCTTACTTATATAAATGGTTTTATTTTGATCACCAGCAAAAGTAAGCCACCTCCCATTTCCACTGAATTGCCTGGTTTTCCAGTTTTCTGCTGACCCCTTAACAAGTTGCGTTTGTCGCTCTTTTCACTGGCAGCCATTCATCGGAACAGCCCCCGTCCTGTGAAGGTACCCCGATGCCATAGCGACCCTCCTAACCCGCATCTGATTATCCCAACTCCAGAGGGATTCAGGTATTTGGTGCTTGTCTAGTTGTTTGCTTTCTGGGTTCTTCTCTGATGTGCGTGCTGACGCTCAAGAGCTGCTGATGCTTGCTCTGATACCAAATACTGTTTTCTGTGTTCTTGTTTATACATTTTCAAAAGCTCTTATTTTCGTTATCTTGAAGACGTACCACAGTGCCTTAGTTACAAAAGAAGACCTGCAAGTTTAAAACAGACTTGCACCTTTCAAGATAACTTAGTTTCTCAGCTTATTTATAACCTCAAGCTACTAAATGCTTTCCAGCTTTGGAATAATTCTTTCTTTTCCTTTCTTTGAAAAATAACTTTAGCAAAACAAATTTGAGTGTGCATAGCATGGTAAACATTTGAAAATTTGAAAAAAGGAACTAAATGTCATTTTAAAAGTGGAGAAAAAACTGGAGTGATCCTTCCAGTCTTGACTTTTGTGTGTGTATGTAACTACGAAGCAAATTAAATTCTAAAGTGAGTTCGGAAACTCTAGTACATTCAAAATACTTACTTTGAATGTGGTGGCATTTCTGCATCTTGAAGTAGTGAGCATCTTTTCTCCCCTGTATAATCAGTTTTTAAAAGTTTATTTTTTTTTACATTACTTGCTAGGAAAGGACCACAATTATTGTTGAAAATAATTAGTTCGAAATTAGTTATTTTTCTTTTTCATACCTAGACCTGAATCTCAAAGAACAGCTTGCATTTTATATTTGAAAATTATTTTTGGCTTCCTCACCTGACTTTATTTTTAATGGAAACCACGTGAGAGCCCATCCGCTGTCTCACCTGTGTTCCTGAAGCTCTTCTTCTCCTCCCAGCACCCGGAGCGTGCCTGCGGACACGCGGAGCCTCAGCAGCCCCGCCGCTGCCACTGTCACTGCCACCGCCGCCAGCGGTCGCCCCGGCCCCTCCGGCAGCGACTCTGCGCCGCCCAAACCCATCAGCAGTGCCCATGAGACCAGGTAGTCTCCCGACCAGCGTCATGTCTCCTCCCCCCGCCCCCGGGTGCGCGGCCGCCGTGACCTCAGCTTTGGGGATGTGTCCCGGGACACGTGGGGCCTGCTTCCCCGCGGTGTGTGACGCTCAGGGGCCCTCCGTGGGGGGTCGTGGTCCCAAGGCTCCAGCACAAGTCGGTAATCTGCCTGATGTTTACATTTCTTTGGCACAAATGTTAACCACAGTGGCTAGAGTCTCTGCTCATAATAACCATGAAGAGAGTGTCAGGGGAAAGGGCCCAGGACCCGGTCCACCGATAGGAGAGTTGGCAAATAGCGCCTTTCCTGAGGAGTTTCTGAGGAGTCGCTCAAAGGTGACTTCTAGGTAATACCATGAGGTGGTGATTTGTTTTTCTAAGAGGATTACTTTTCTCACTCGGTTTCCTAATTTATACAGTTGTTGATGAGAAGTGGTTTATAGTAGTGGAAAAATGAGCTCATGTGGTTTGTATCTCATATGGAGACTAGATCATTACTGGAGAGAGCCGTCAGATGTCTGGCAGGCTCCGGAAAAATTTAAGTCTCTGGCATGAAGTCTTTTGTAGAAGTACGGAGGCTGTGGCAGTTCTTCCCATTCTGGCTGGGTTTTTTTTTTGGGGGGGGGGGCAGGGAGGGTAGAGGATTTCATCAAGGTCTCATATGCTTAATGGAGAAAGGACATTTGGTGGCCCTTAATTCCCCCCTTGTGCCTGGTAGAATGGGCACCGTCACTATTCTCATCTTCCCATAAGGGTGATGATAGAGTCGAACAAAACTGACCAAAACAGATGCAATCTTGAGAGAACTCAGTGCTCTGTATCCTGCTCCTAAGAAAAAATCCTAGTATGTTGGCAGAAACATGACACATGCTTTTAGAATTTCAAATAGACTAAAATATTTTTAGACAGTTTATAAGTCTAAAATTTCTACAGATAGTTCCATTTTTCTCATTCACTAAAATAATTAATATTCCTAATTTTTAGCGACAACTGTCTATAACCTAAAAAAATGCTGAAGTACTTTACAGCTTAAGCAGTCCACTAAAAAAATTAACAATTAACGTTGAACAGATTCCCACTTACCCTCTGCTTCTCACGTTTAGAACATTTCACGGCAGACATTTCCACATGTGCTTCATGTCCCTGCGGGGGGTTGAAACTGTCTTTATTCTTAATGCAGTAAGGGAAGCGATGTGCCCTAAAACGCAGTCATAGTTGAGGAGAAGAGTCAGCCGGGACTGTGGTTCACACGCAGTTTCTCCCCAGCAGGAGGTTTCGTGAACTCTGGTTGAGGCTTTTATACGTTGGTGGTGTGTGCGTTGAATGTACTTGAGTATAGAAGTTAAAATACGTGCAGTCGGCCTCTCCCCGCGTTTTGTCCCCCAGGCTTTGCATTACGTAGTTTCTCAGCATGTTTTGAGCAGCATTTCAGAAGTGCTCTTCGTTTATGCTTTAGGACAATCCTTGAGATTTAGAAATTTTACTTCCATTGTAACATGCCATCTTGAAGGCCTTTGTTCACAGAGGAATAAAGTGATCTGTCCTTCCTGGCGGTGTGTGGGGCCGTAGGTACAGAACAGCAGAGCCGTGAGGGTGTGCAGAGCCGCGGGTTGTCAGCCTCCCGGCCGCCTCCAGCCTTAACCCTGTGGCCCAGCCTCCCGCGCCTGTGCAGGGGCCACACGTGCCCCTCAGCCGGGGTCTCCGAGCAGCCCTGGGCCGTGAACAGGCTGTGAGGAGGCAGGGTGGTACCTGCGCTCTCTGACGTCGGCAGGCGTGTGTGCAGCCCTTGCCTGTCTTAGAGATACGTCAGCCACGGTGAAATGTTACTTTGCCCCACAGCTTCTGATAAATATTTTGATTCGATACAGTTTGACTTAGGAAATAGTCTGGGCTTCAGTTATTTTACCGTTGTTTAGAAAACATTTTTGCAGTGTTCTCCTCACTGGAGCTGCCTCTTACTGGTCTGCAAGAGCTGATTGTTCATTTTTCAGGAATCCTGCAAGCCAGTTGTTACGCCACGGAAATTGTTGAAGTCTATACTCTGCCGCTCCCCCTGCAACTGGTTGTTAAACGTTCACCCGTGCATCACTTCATCTAAGGGTGTTTTCTTGCCTGTTACACTGGCAAAGATGTGAGGATGTCGAATTGGCTGATCTTCTCTCTGGAAATAGAAATGTTGAGTGGCTTCTCCGTGGTCCCAGGCTTTGGCACAGCTTAGGAGTGGGATGTGTTTCTTCACTTCAGCATCAGTGGTTTTTCCAGGAAACAGTGCCAAGACTCTTTGATGAACTAATGGCAGTGGAAGGTGTCCCCCTCACTTCAGACTTAGCAAGTACTATACCAGATTTGAGAGTTTAGGGAAATGCCAAAGCAGTGCATACTTCATAATTTGTGGATGTCTGTCCAGTAGACCATGTTGCTTTAAACCTACTCAGTCTATAATAAAAAAGAGCATAAATGCTACCATACTTCATTATATCATTCATTTAAAAATAATATGCACTAAACTTGTTAATAGACTAACACTGTATTTATTTTGGATGATTTGAATTATAATTTTAACACTTTCCCTTATTTAATTCTGGGCTTTATTTAATCTTTATGGATTCATTCTGGATTGCTGAACACTTTTTCTGGAAAAGCAGCAAAGTCACTTTGCCCTTTATATGTTAAGCTTCCTGCTCTTCTGCACTTTTGCTTGCCTACTGCTTGAGAAATTGCTAGGTATTCCCTTACATTTGCTCGTTAAGAGATTTGAGCTCTTTGAATCATGTAATGATCTTAGCACTTCAAATAGAATTAAGTACATAAATAGAATGTGATGATTTTAAATACTAGCCGGATTCGGCTCATAACTTTGATCCATCCTGGGCTTAAGTTACGGCGCTTTCAGCCCATGTCAGTAACACTTCAGTAAATACTGTTTTTATTTTTGTTGCTGTTTTTAACATAAAACGATATAGGATGCAGTCAGGTTCTCATGCGTTCTCCTTCCAGACTCCAGGGACAGGTGTCTCAGTAGGAGCACTGCTACTTTGGGAGAATAATTCTTGGTTTGGGACTGTCCTTTGTGTTGTCCTTTACCCACTAGATGCCAGGTGTTTTGGCGGGGGGGAAGTTACCCCCAGTTTAGAATCACTGCTCTGGAAGAATCTCACAGATCATTCATTTTGAGTTCCATTGAATTGATAGCTTAATTTTTAAAAATATTAAAACAGGGGTTCCAGCGTCCCTGAGAATGATCGATTGGCTTCCATAGCGGCCGAATTGCAGTTTAGGTCCCTGAGTCGTCACTCGAGCCCCACCGAGGAGCGAGATGGTGAGTGTGTAAGGTGTCACCTGCATCTCCAGTCAGCCTAACCGTTTGTCTCAGTCCACCAGCTTCTGCTGTTAAGGCCTTTTAAAAGAAACGAAGTAAAGGAGTGACAGAGCCCTGTGAGAAGGATTAGTGCTGAACACATTGGCTTTTTAATGTCTTTTTAGCTATATTTGCATTTTTTCTTTTTGTTGCTAAATAATTTTAAAAAGTTATTATTCCTGGTATTTTAATTGTTGAGCACGCTTATTCACTTTAAAAATATAAATTGGCACTGTGCTTGTTGATATGCTGAAGTTTTATTATAATGCAGAACTAGGAGTCTTTGCTCAGAAACCACATGGTTGCTCCTGCGGTAGCTCTGCTGGGCTCCTGGGCAGGGCCTCGGGAGGGGGGCCCCCAGAGAATCCAGTTTCTGCTCAGTATTCTAAGGTCTGTTACTTGTGGAAAGTTTTTGTGGTTAAAGTCCTGTAACTCCATTAACAAGTTTTTAGCTTGGTGAAATTTGCTATAAATGATTGTAGAGACAGCTTTTCACACTCACCTCAAAGAGAAAGTAACCACCAGGAATGACAGGTTGATGGTAACTAATCATCGCTACTCACTGTTTCAGTCTTGCTCTGAATTAAATAAGCTTATTTGTTTTATAAGTCTTAATTTGTATGGAAAAATACTTTCTGCAGAACCAGCGTATCCAAAAGGTGATTCAAGTGGGTCAACTCGAAGAAGTTGGGAACTTCGGACACTTATCAGTCAGACTAAGGGTAAGAGAAAGAATGTTGAACTTAACACGTTTAAGCATAAGGTGAGCAGTTTCAGCTGAAATACGCTTTAGCTTGTGAATTATTAGACCTTCTACGTTAATGTTTTGTGATCTTTTTTAGAACTCTGACATCACTTTGATGTGTTTGTGTGCATTTCCTATTTCTTACAAACTCCTTTGGAGCAGGAACACGTCTCACTCAGTTTTGCATTCTTTAAGCCGTGCGATGGTTCATTTTATATGTCACCTGGGTGGGCCCTTACCATAATTCTTTATACATGGTAGGAATATGATAAATATCTGTGAAGTGAGTAGCCGTGTATTTCTTATGCTAAGAGGCTGGAGAAAGCATTCGTCTTATAAAGCAGTCCATCAGTGTGAACCCGAAGAATAAACAGCAGGAAAGTCCGTGGTCTGGCACAGGACGCTCTCACGTGCTCTTCGTCACAGCAGTGGTGAATCATGGGCAGGATAGAACCTGTTCTCCTTCTGTAAATGATAAAAGTTTCTGAGGGGCTAGATAATTTGGCCGAGGTCGTCGTAAGTCAGAGCTGGGACCAGACTGCACTCCTTCTGCCTTCAGGCCGGGCTCTTCCCACCACAGCTCCCCTTCGGAAAGTGTGAAACTGAGCAGCAGAAGAGCCATCACCGGGCCTGGAGCGGTCAGGAGGGGTTCCAGGGAGGGCTGAGGCTTGGGCTGGCCCCTGAAGGAAAGAGGTCTGCCTCAGGCCAAGAGGAGAAGTACCCAATGAGAAACACATCTGGAGGCCCAGCGACTGAAGAACAGACCAGCCGGCCTGGCCTGGCCCGGCCCGGCCTGGATAGTGTAGATGTAAATGGAGGTGGAACTGAAAGGGTAGGGGAGACCTGATCACGGCCAGTCTTCAGCGATGGGCTAGGTGATCAAGGCCTTACCCAGCGATGGTGGGCAGCCCCTGAAGTCTCTTGAGCTGGAAAGCCTCTTACGTTCAGGGAGTGCGAGGGTGGGGTTAGGAGGACACTGAGGAAGCTTTAACCTGCTCGCCTGAATTGGGGAGGAAGGTAGGGAGAAGGGCTAGAACGCCGTTGTAGTGATACAGTGGAAAATAAGATGCTGGACTAAGGGGATTTTAAAAAAGCCATGGAAGCAAACACAGCTGTGATGCCACATTGGACAGGCCTGGGCAGCTTAGGTGCGGTGGAGGGTTACGAGTTCGGCGGAGGTTTCCTCGGCTTGAGCCTGGGGACAGGGCAGAGGGTCCCTCCAGGGGCTCTCACATAACTGGTAGGTCCCACGGATACCAGGTCTTTGTGATAATTTTCAAAACAAATACTTTGTTGTCAAGTGAATTTGGGAACTCTTGGGAGAGTTACAGTTGACACTGACCTATTAAACACTGGGAAATCTTGAGAAATGTTTACTGTTAAAAAAAAATAGGCCTTTCCCAGAAATATTTGACAGTGGAGCCCACGACCTCACAGCTATGAAATCTTATTCAATGCTGAATAGACGCGATGTGTCATGTACTGAGGTAAGGGAAACAAGGATCCGTGTTTTTAAGAAATGATTGTAGTCAGACACTGTAATTGGGCCGTTATAAAGCTCTGGGAACTTCTCTTCTCAAAGTAACCGTTCAGCCGTCACAGTCCTCAGTGATCTCTTAGACAGAAGATTCAGGCTCTCAGATGGCCCGTTAGGGACAGGATGAGAAATGTGGTAGTGGAGATGTGTGTAAAGAAAGCAGTGCTTTTCACATTATGGGTTTTGACCCTTTAGTGGGTTGTAAAATCAGCACTAAAAAAGAAACAGGGCTTCCCTGGCGGCGCAGTGGTTGAGAGTCCGCCTGCCGATGCCGGGACGTGGGTTCATGCCCCGATCTGGGAGGATCCCACATGCCGCGGAGCGGCTGGGCCCGTGAGCCATGGCCGCTGAGCCTGCGCGTCCGGAGCCTGTGTTCTGCAGCGGAAGAGGCCACAACAGTGAGAGGCCCGCGTACCGCAAACAAACAAACAAACAAAAAAACTGGACAGAATCCTAGTCACATGTAGAAAGAGTGTGTTTCACGAAACTGTCGTTTTAGATATCTATTTGTGTAAAAGATATTTCTTACTGTAAATCATGAGAAAATATGTTGGAGAAATAGAGATAGCTTGATGGGAAAATAAGGAATAATAATAACAATCGCTAAAATTTACTAAATATTTTAATATTCCGGGCACTGGGCTGAATGCTTTATGTGCGTGATTTCATTAAATTCTCACAGTATCTCTGAATGAGGTATATTATTACCTTCATTTCACAGATTAGGAATTTGATGTATAAAGAAGTTAACTAACTTGCTGATTGTCAAACACCTAGAAAATGGTGAAGCCAGGGTTTTATTCCAGGGATTCTGATTCCAGAGCCCTTACTCTAGAGAAAGGAAAACTTAATTTCCTTCCCAACAGAGACGCTTCCTGGAAGAGGTGTAGTACTTCTGCAGAGCTCTGACAGCGAGAAGACAGGAGAGTGTGAGCAAGGGGATGGGGTGAGAAGCGGTTTGGGGTGACCCACAGAGGCTTTTCAGCTGGGCTGGTCCAGAGCCGGTTGTAGGAGAAGGGAACCGAGAAGGGAGCCTGCATGCACAGTGGCCTCGGACTTCCGGTAAACAAGTCATGATGAACTGTGAAATAAATTATGCGGGAAAAGAACACAATCCGATTTTACGTTTTAGTAAGAGAATTCTGGTCACTGAGAGCGGATTGGAGAGAGGAGACAGGCGGGTGGTTCCTGCAGAGTCTAACCAACACTCTTGCTACAGGAAATCATTGATTGTGTCTGAGTAGCTTCTGTTTTATGTGCATATTACTGTAGTGGGTGGTATACTCTGAAGTTGCTAGGTTTTGATGGACTTTAATTCACCTGCTGTGTATCTGAATAGATAATGCTGTGCTGGAGTGCTAATGTCTGTTGCTCTGTTTTTATTATTATTTGCTGGAAATTGACTTGATTATAGTGGTTGGGACGACTGAGTTTGCACTTCTCCCTGCAGATACTGCTTCTAGGCAAGGACCCATAGAAGCTATTCAGAAGTCAGTCCGACTGTTCGAAGAAAAGAGATATCGAGAAATGAGGAGAAAGAATATCATTGGTCAAGTTTGTGATACCCCTAAGTCTTATGACAATGTTATGCACGTTGGCTTGAGGAAGGTGACCTTTAAGTGGCAAAGAGGAAACAAAATTGGTAAGGAAACTAAAGAACATGACACAAAGATTGTCTCTGTTAGAAATAGCAATAGTTACACTTCTTTAGGTTAAATCTTACATGGTTGGTCCTTTTCTCTTAGGGAGGTGGCAAATATACATTGTATCTTTTGCAGAGGGGTTTGGTTTTTGTTTCATTTGTAAAGTGTTTTCTAAGAACAATACAAAAGAGACTTTAGAAAGAGAGTTTTCGGTGGTTCATTCAATGGAATGGTTTTGCCTGGTAACTCCAGAAGTTGCCAGTGGAGAACCACGCAACTTTTACCCATTTGTTCTAGTTTGTATTCTTTTTATCTTATTCCCACAAGATTATTATTGAAGCGAGACTGGATACAAATTAAGACGGGACAGTCTTTTCTAAAACATCAATTAATTTCCAAGTGAAACAGTTTCTTGTAAAATAACTAGTGATAAGATTGTGTGAGAGAAGGAGATGATTATGTTTCAGATCTTTCCCCCATTTAAATGCATTTATCTGGACTTCCCTGGTGGCGCAGTGGTTAAGAATCCACCTGCCAATGCAGGGGACACAGGTTTGAGGCCAGGTCTGGGAAGATCCCACATGCTGCGGAGCAACTAAGCCCATGTACCACAACTACTGAGCCTGCGTGCCACAACTTCTGAAGCCTGCTTACCTAAGCCCGTGCTCTGCAACAAGAGAAGCCCGCGCAGTGCAATGAAGAGTAGCCCCCGCTCGCCGTAACTAGAGAAAGTCCGCGTGCAGCCATGAAGACCCAACGCAGCCAAAAATAAATTAAAAAAAAACAAAACTCTCATTTAAAAATAAATAAATGCATTTATCTGTTGAGCATTTAGGTCTGAAGAAGCAAACAAAGTTGTAATACAAGACTCTGGGAGCCTCAGGACATTGAAGTTTTCGTAGAGCTATCAGGGAAGACACACTGAAAAGAATCAAGTCCTTTATAAATTGTATTAATTCTTGTTTTCAGTCTTATTCAGCCATATATCCCCTTAGTTTAATGTCCCAAAAGGTGTGTTAGTAGAATATCCCACTAATATCCCACACGCCTGGCCATACAGCAATGAGGTGCATTGAGACGACAGTCAGGCTTACTCCTGGCCACTAGCCTTGCCCGCCCACCTCGCCCAGACCTCCTTGAGGGCCACAGGGGCTCAGAGGTGTGCACTAGGGGACTTAGTACTCACCTTCATGCCTCTTCTGGGGTTTGCCAGTCAGTTCTACTCTATTCACAGGCATTTACAGGTAAGACATAGTGAAAAGATTGCTTAAGACTTCAGTTATTACGGTTATTAGGGAACATTCAGAAACCGTTTAGATCTTGAAGTAGTAGACTATAGTAAGCATGGTTATAGATACATGAATACAGATTTGGAATTGGAAGAGGTTATTGTACGTTTCAGTGAGTTACAGTGGCCTGGCTTCGGTGGCTGAGAGCAGCTCGTTTGTTCCTGTTCACAGGGGAAGGGCAGTATGGGAAGGTCTATACCTGTATCAACGTGGACACCGGTGAACTGATGGCCATGAAGGAGGTGGGTGCTGCAGCCCTCTGGGGGCCTTGTTGTCTGAGGCCTCCGTGTGGTAGAGATTTGGAAGTGAAACTTGTGTTTATGAGGTTAGAGCTGGCCTAAGTGCTTCCATAGTGAGTCGTCTAGGCCTGAGGTCTGCTTCTTAGCATTTACACCATTGGGACCAAGAGGGGACTTGAGCGGGGTTGGGGGTGGGATTTGTGATAAGGTTCAGAAACGAACAGCTTTTTATCTGTTGGAGGTAGAAAGCAGGAGCAGGGAGCGCCTGAAGAAGGCCCTGGCGGGGGGGCACCGAGGGCCGTGGAGGGTGAGGCTAGAGCCGCGCGACCGTTGGTCCCCGAGTGGCTGTGAGGGGCAGCGGGCACATGTGGCCCCTCCTCAACCCCTGCGGCATCTCCCATCTTCCCTGTGCGGCACTTACCCGCGCTGCTTTATGGCCTCATTCCCACGTGGCTGTAAACTTCGTGAGGGCAGAATCTTATCTCCTCTTTTTATCTTGCCCAGAACCTAAACACCTGTGATTGCTTCCTGAATCACAGGCATGTTTCATGTTTTGGTTAATTCAGTCTGTAGTTATGAAAATGATCCCACTAGCTGTTATCTGCCCACATATTCTAAAGCAGGCGTGTTTAATTCAACAAGGAGGAGAAAGCCTGGCAGTGAAGTCACAAACACACTGACCATGGTGCCGTGGGGCTGGACAGCGGACATGTCAGCATCCCAGCCCTTGCATTCAAAGTCGGCGTCTTTCTAGCTTGTGACATTGCCAACAGTAATCAACAGTTTTCCTTTTCCAGATTCGCTTTCAACCTAATGACCACAAAACTATCAAGGAAACGGCAGACGAACTGAAAATCTTCGAAGGCATCAAGCACCCCAATCTGGTTCGGTATTTTGGTGTGGAGCTGCATAGGGTAAGCCAGCTTTGATCACACTGTTTGGTGTGAGCGGTCAGTGAGGGCACAGATGGAGTCCTGTCCTACATCACAGGTCTTCTCATTTCAGAGCACAGTAACTTTGCCTAATTATCAGGAAATCTCCATGAGTTACATCATTTCTGCCTTCTCTCTGAAACTAGAGGAGTTCTTCCTAAAATGTAAGTTGTAGACTGTAGTCATTAACCCGACATTATAAAGCACTGAAACCCATCCTGCCAACCAGAAGATTTCTCTAATGCCCCTTACACAGCTGTGGGTCGCTTTTTTTTTCTTCCATTTTTTACTGAACCACTGTTGAGTACATTGTTCGGTAACGTTTTTTCTCTTACATGTATTTAAGGAACCATTGTGAAATGAGAGAAAATTAAGACCTCAGATTCTTTTCCCCCTTGTGTTTAGAGATAAACACTTTGAGGGAAAGAGGATAACTTGGAGCGTCTTGGTGGAATATGAGCTTCTGGGGAATTTGGATATTGGTGATTTTTTACGTTTTTCACAGATAAATTCATATCTGAAAAGGATGTGTTTCAGTACTTAATAATATATTTATAGGGACAGCCCTGTTGTCCCTGTCTGAGATTATATAGCGGACTGAATTTCAGAGGATTATAGACATTTATCACCTGTGAGTTGGAGATGTTCTTATCCCAACTAGCTGTATAATTCCAGACAGAGGAGGCAGGCAGAGACACGGCTGTAGGGGAGTTAGAAATGACCGTTTTAAGACGAATTCAGTATTCAGGATGGCAAGTGTAGCATACCATTAGAAAGGAGAGTCCTCTGGGGTGTGGCCAGTGAAGCGTTCCAGGTTCTTCACTTAGTGTCCACGTAAACACAAGGCTGCATTTGATTCCTCCCGCAGGAAGAAATGTACATCTTCATGGAGTACTGTGACGAGGGTACCTTAGAGGAGGTGTCGAGGCTGGGACTTCAGGAGCACGTCATCAGGCTGTATTCTAAGCAGATCACCGTTGCAATCAATGTCCTCCACGAGCATGGCATAGTTCACCGTGACGTTAAAGGTAATGCCCACATTCGGCCCCCCGCCAGAGCCAGCTGTGCCCAGCACACGGCGGCTGCCCCCATGTCGCTTCTTCCCACGCCCGCACATCACTTCTCTACAAAGAAATACCTTTACTTGAAGTAGTCTTCTGTAAAGAACCCAGCATTAAGAAACTGTGCAGGACACATGTCTCTGTCTAGGAGGGTATAAGTCCGCTGTTCTGTTCAGCACTGCTTTTAGCCAAATCTATTACCCCCGAAATGAAACTTGCTGTTTTGTAGGCTGATTTCGCCTGCCCTGTGTATTTACTAGACATTCGTGCTCAGAGCATCCTTTCTTTTCCTTGTGTCAAGAACCTCGTGTATTTATATATAAACGTCGTGAATATGTAAAGTGACGGTGAATCAGGAATGCCGGTGTAAGTTACGATGTGCAGCTGAGCTTGGGGAGACGTGGACGGGGTTTATTTACAGCACCCTCCTCCAGTGTAGAGTTCTGCTAAAGATCGATTTGGTCACGCTGACTAAAAGTTCTGTTCCCTTCTCACGTGTGGTGAGTAGCCATGCTTCTGTCCCAGAACCGTCCCTCTTGCGTTTACTTTAACCACACCGTGCCCCTGACCTCTGTATTTGGGAGTCTTGGGGATAATTAAAGTGACAAATTAGCTTTGTCTCTAATGGCCCTAGACTGAAGGATTCCACTCTGTCCCATAATCTGAGGCCTAAACAGGTTGATTCTAGAATGGCCGGACTTCAGACCAGGCATTCACCTCAGAGCGGGCTGGGTTACCCCTCACCTGCTCTGCTGGGTGGAAGGATTGTCCGCGCTCTCTAAGGCGGCTCCTCCTGAATCCCCAGCATGCCCCAGTCCTGCTGCCTGCCCACCCGTCCGCCGCATTGCTTTGCTGTCTGGGATCATTCTGGGCATTTGCTTCAATGGCTCTGGGTCAGGCCATGGCATTGCCTGTTTCCAGTTGTTCTGACACAGATTCCATGCTCATGGAATGGTACCTTCATGTCGTTGGCCACGGCCATAAAGAGAATCCCTCAGAGTCCCTGAGTCAAGTCCGCCCACGTGCATCCTTGGGACATTCTTTATAGCTCCTCGTGTCTGAGAGTGTGGGCCTGGGAGCTGGCTCCGGAATCACGCAGTTAGCGCCGTGCGCTCCTCAGGCTGTGAGGACCAGCGGATCGCAGCTCATCGCGTGGCTTGCTGTCTAAAGTGAGGGGCTCCGTGTCACTTTTGGAAGGAGGTGCCGTCGACACGTAGCGCTGAGCCGTGCCACTCGGTTGGAGTGGCTGCGGCCGGTAGCCTCTGGAGGAGGCAGAGCCGCCCTGGGAGATGAGCGGTAACCCCGGGTTCCAACTGGAGTACAGGCCGGGCCTGTGTACCGCTTGCGGAGATGTGAGACAGTCACAGAACGTGCTTTTCAGGCAGTCTGAAATCAGTCCAATGGTGGCCTCGGGTACAGCTCTGCAGACCAGCATCGTGTGTGCCAGGTCTTGTCTACACGTTGCTTTCTGTTGCAGGCGCTGCTGATCATATATAAACTTAATTTTCAGGGACTGTGGCCACAAGCATTTGTGTTTTATGTGTACTTTCTCTTTAAGTATCTCCCTGGGTTTTTAATGTTAGAATTTATGCGTGTATTTCAGTTCAGAATGTATTGGTCAGAGCTATCTGCACTGATACTAAAGTGTCTTCGCTGTGTTTTAACATTTGTGAGTAAGGCTTAAAATCTTTCTATGATTACACTTTGCAAGTGAAGTTTCGTAAGTCTTTATAACTTCTGTGAATCAAGTTCCTGATGGTTCAGGTTACCGTGTAAACTTTAAAGTGCCTGCGTTGTGTTGTAGAGGCTCACAACTCCTTATTTCTTGTTAGGTGCCAACATCTTCCTTACCTCATCTGGACTGATCAAGCTGGGAGATTTTGGATGTTCAGTAAAGCTTAAAAACAATGCTCAGACCATGCCTGGGGAGGTGAATAGCACGCTGGGGACAGCAGGTGGGTCCGGCTAGATCTGTCTTTGCATCGGGGCTTACTCCAGTGTGCTGGGACCCCGGCTTTCCCTTTTCCTCCTGGTCAGCAGACGTGGAGAGCAGGTGAGGGCATCTAACCAGATGGGGGAGGAGCCACCCCTGAAAGCGCTTGTCAGATTGGGAAATCACTTTTCTCCCTCAGACTTAAAGGAGGGAAGAAAGGCCTCTTTTCTTCCCAGAAAAACCTTGTCATTCACGTTGGGTTTATTAAAACTATTCTAGTCAAAACAACATGTTTAAATGGTGATTATTTGACTGTTTAGAAACACGTCATAAAATTCTACATCCTCCTTTGCAGGTTAAATTTCATATTCTCATTGCAGATACAATTTACCTGAATATTTGCATGTTCAGAATTGTCTTTTAGAAGATATTTTGGCTCCTAAAATGTCCATCCGAGAAATTGATTTGAAATATTTATTTTCAAGTTTTGATGTTTCTTAGTATGTAATTCAGAGAAAGTTCCTCCCCCCCCCACCCCCGAACAAATTAGTTGTTTCTTCTATGTGGAATATTAAGCGACATTAGTGTATTGCTTGGCTCTCGTACTACATGGTGCTATATTTATAACCCATTCTTATCACCATATCTGTGACTTTTAAAGCATACATGGCCCCAGAAGTCATCACTCGCGCCAAAGGAGAAGGCCACGGGCGTGCGGCCGACATCTGGAGTCTGGGGTGTGTCGTCATAGAGATGGTGACTGGCAAGGTGAGCAGAGCCTGCACCGGGGGCAGGGGGACCTGAGGAGGGCACTTTACGTTAACAGAGCAGTAACTGTGGTCTTACTGTCATTATGAATACTGTGGACACATTTCCTGCAAAATAGAGAACATGACCCGTCAAAAGATAAGTAAGTTAAGACAAGTGACAAACTAGGGACCAAATATTTATAACATACATGACTTAGAGAATTCCTCAGAGGAACAAAAAAAAGCATAATTCTCAAAACACAGAATTAAGCAGCTGTGAAAAGAAACAGGAAGTTGAAAACTTATGTCTCCACAAAGACTGGCACAAGAATGCCCGTATCAGCTTTATTCATAATAGCCAAAACTTGGAAGCCACCAAGATATCTTTCAAATGGATAAACTGTGGTAATCTACGTGAGGGAATACTGTACAGCAACCAAAAGAAATTGGGCCGTGAAATGACATGGAGAAACCTTAAAAGCACATTGCTGGGCTTCCCTGGTGGTGCAGTGGTTGAGAGCCCGCCTGCCGATGCAGGGGACACGGGTTCGTGCCCTGGTCCGGGAAGATCCCACATGCCACAGAGCGGCTGGGCCCGTGAGCCACGGCCGCTGAGCCTGCGCGTCCGGAGCCTGTGCTCCGCAACGGGAGAGGCCACAACAGTGAGAGGCCCGCGTACCGCAAAAAAAAAAAAAAGCATATTGCTAAGTGAAAGAAACCAATCTGGGGAATTCCCTGCTGGTGCAGTGGTTAGGACTCGGCACTTTCACTGCTGAGGGTGCGGGTTCGATACCTGGTCGGGGAACTAAGATCCTGCAAGACTCGAGGCATGGCCAAAAAAAGAAACAAGCCAATCTGAAAACACCACGTACCGTATGATTCCAACTATATGACATTCCAGAAGAGGCAAAACGATAAAGGCAGTAAAAGATCAGTGGTTGCCAGGGCCTCTGGGAGAGGGAGGGAAGGACAGATAGGTAGAGCACAAGCGTTTGCAGGGCAGTGAAACTGTTGTGTATGACACAGTATCTGAAAATTGATCTTCTGATGAAGACACACCACTAATGAAAAATTCTACAAATATATAGAGGCACAGCGTGTGTGGGGGTGTAGCCATTACTCATAAAGCAAAAAAGTTAGAAACCTCTTAAGTGTTACTAGTAGGAAATTATTATATAGCTATACCTCGCAGCTGCTGAAAATAAGTGCTTAGTAACTATTAGCTAATATTATTTCTATTAGCGTTAACATAGAAAGATGCCCATGATATCTGTTATTTCAGTCAAGCCATGCATTAGAAAAAGAACAAGTTCTCACATTGAAGAACATATATCTCAATAACTAAACGATGGTCCACAAATTAGAATGCCGTACAAACTCAGTCCTTTCCCCCATGAATCTCATTTCCCTGTAATCATAATAAAATAATCTAAGCTTTGCAAATTATCAATAATTGGATGCCGATTATTCAACAGTGTGGCATATTAAACATCCCTGTATGATAGCTGTTGAATTTTGTTTGACATTTTTATATTATTTTATGTTACATTTTTTATTTACATGATGATGGCATCTAGATAATACTGGACTAATTGGACACCTAAATGGGGTAGGCAGACTATGCTCACCACCTGGTTTTGTAAATAAAGTTTTATTGGCACATGGTCATACCCATTCCTTTATTATATTATAGCCTAAGGCTGCTTTCACGCTACAGTGGGAGAATTGAATAGGTGTGACAGAGACCATATGGCCTGCAAGCCTAAAATAGTTACTGTTTGGCCCTTTAAGTAAAAGTTTGCCGGCCTCAATATGTATCAACGTTGAGATGCCTAAAAAGAGATTGGGCAGTTGCATTTCTGTATGGCCATGTAGTATTGAAACCTGATTTTTTTTTTCTGTTTTTAGAGACCTTGGCATGAATATGAGCACAACTTTCAGATTATGTACAAAGTGGGAATGGGGCATAAGCCACCAATCCCTGAAAGATTAAGCCCAGAAGGAAAGGACTTCCTTTCTCACTGCCTAGAAAGCGAGCCCAGGATGAGGTGGACGGCCAGCCAGCTCCTCGACCATTCCTTCGTCAAGGTTTGGCAGATTGTTGTGTAGCCCTCTCCTTGTTTAAGTATTTGAGTTTTGATCGCATCTGGCACTTAAGGAAATTTGGAGACTTAAATATAAAATATCTATATCTGAAATGGGAAGAAACTAAATGTATTATGCTGGGGAATTTTGTATGTTTTTTCTTTTGGAAAATGTTCGTCGAGGTTCTCCTCCTTGATCCATTTGGATGGTTTGAGGTGCACTTGGGACTATTAAATGGAATTTTAAATGGGGCTGGATGAAAGGCACAATTTTCCCTCTTTTAGAGTACACAGGTTAGTAACAACAAACCTCTACTGGGAGAGTAGAGACAGGGGAGTAATGACTAAGCATTATGTTAAGAGCTGTGATAATGGTATATATGCCATGTTGTAGGGTCACTGAAAAGAGGAATTTAATCCAGTCGGGTAATCCCAGCTATTACTCTTTTTTTCTTTTTACTCTTTTTATTTTTGGCTGTGTTGGGTCTTCCTTGTGGTGAGCGGGGGCTACTCTTCGTTGAGGTGCGCGGGCTTCTCATTGCGGTGGCTTTTCTCGTTGCGGAGCCTGGGCTCTAGGCGCGTGGGCTTCAGTAGTTGTGGCGCACAGGCTTAGTTGCTCCTCGACATGTGGGATCTTCTCGGACCAGGGCTCGAACCCGGGTCCCCTGCATTGGCAGGCGGATCCTTCCCTGGTGGCGCAGTGGTTAAGAAAGTCCCTATTAACTTTCTTTAGAGTGAGATGCCTGAGCTGTTTGGGAGGGTTTAGCCAGGTCAGGAAACGCAGGGAGGAGTATGGCGGACAGAATGGAAGAGACATGGAAAGGCTCACTGCTAAGAGGGTGAAGCACCCAAAGAACTGTGTATCGGGACATACTGATGGAGCACAGGATGTGGAAAGTGGCAAAACATAAGGCTGGGAAAGTAAGCAGGGACCACATGAAGGGATTTCAGTTTTATTGTAAGCATGACATGCTTAAATTGTGTTTTAGAACAGTCACTCTGGAGGTGAGAGGCTAGTTGGGAAGCTGCTGACACAGCTGCTGGGCTGGGAGTGGGAGGTCAGGGGTGAGTCACCAGCCGTATATAGGAGTGAGAATGGCCCTGAGTGAGTAACTGATGGGATGTGAAGGGTGCGTGACGGGGAGGAGTCCAGGACGGCTCCCGGGCTCTGGCTTGTGTCACCAGGTTATCGAGATTCCATTTGCCAAGACAGGTAAAGAGGGCATCTGGTTGAGGGTTGCGTCGGGAGATGATGGTCTCCTCTTTGGTAGATTGAGTTCGAGGCGTATTTGGAATATCTGTTGGGGGATATTAGACAGGCATTTGGATATTTTGGACTGGCACTCGAGAGAACTGGGATAGGATACGGATTTGAGAGAGAGAAATATTGCTGGGAGAGCATTTAGAGGAGACATGGAATGAGAGTGGAAACCTGGAGAAAACATTTACAGGGTCCTGCAGAGGAGCTCCTGATACAGGAAAGGAAGATTCAAGAGAGGGGTCACATTATTTCTGGGTGAGTGAAATTAAGTAATCAGTAGCTGGATATGCTGCATAGATATTAGGGATTTGTAATTAAATAAAAATGTATTCTTTATAAAGTATATAAGCAATTTTTATTGACATTGTACAAATATGTTCTTTTTTTAATGTATTAAGCCCTTTTTTAAAAAAAATTTTATTTATTTATTTTTGGCTGTGTTGGGTCTTCGTTTCTGTGTGAGGGCTTTCTCTAGTTGCGGCGAGCGGGGGCCACTCTTCATTGCGGTGCGCGGGCCTCTCACTATCGCGGCCTCTCTTGTTGAGGAGCACAGGCTCAGTCGTGGCTCACGGGCCTAGTTGCTCTGTGGCATGTGGGATCTTCCCAGACCAGGGCTCGAACCCGTGTCCCCTGCATCGGCAGGCGGACTCTCAACCACTGCGCCACCAGGGAAGCCCCACAAATACATTCTTAAAAATGCTTTCAATAGTCAATTCATAGAGCAGTAACTTAGCACTGACATTTCATTGCATTGATTACGGCTTTGCTCTGTGCCAGGCACAGTGCTGGGAGCATCAAGATGCACTGATACGACTTACCTGTAAATCTTACATGTGGCATGAATAGGGTTCAGCTCTCTCCTGCCTTCCTCACAGGTTTGCACAGATGAAGAATGAAGCTAATCAGTCTGTGGCCTAGTAGTGTGTGTACTCGGAAAATTCTCTTAATCACTACTGTATGTAATATTTACATAAAGACTGTGCTGAGAAGCAGTATAAGCCTTTTTAACCTTCCAAGACTGAAGACTGCACAGGTGACAAGCGTCACTTCTCCTGCTGCTCCCGTTTGTTCGACGTGGCACGGGGCCTTCCTGAGTGATGGTGTCCACGAGGTAAAGAAGCTGCATGTTAAGTGCCATTACTACTGTACACGGACCATCACCTCCGTCACCTCTGTTTCTTGGGTGACTGAGAACCGTGACATCAGTGTAGTATTTTTGACCTTTCTAGGTTCAAAAGCAGTTGTAGTGTTATCAGGCGTCCTGGGCCTTGTTAATCTCTTGTTTGTCGAGTGCACTGACTGTGAAACCTTACCTGTTGTTGTTGTTGTTGGCAAGCCACAGGTTTGTTATGCAAAAGGCTGATTAATGAAATTTAAGAAAAAGGTTCTTTTTTCAATAAATGGTTTATTTTAGGAAAGCTCAGTTATATTGTCTTTTAATGGTTATCAGCTTCAGAGCCAACACATTATCTGATACAGAGGTCTGTCCTTGTCACTCATGTGTTCCTCAACAGAAGGGGTACAATCAAGTGTGCTGAAGGTGGGCGCTGGGTTAGGAGTTCCTTTAGGGTCTAGAATCTCCTTGCTGCAAAGGGAAAGAGAGAAATGAAACAACACTAAGGATGTAAGAGGCCCTTTTAAATCTTTGTATATTAACTGCAAGTTTATAACAGATAAAAGTTTAAGCCTTGTTATCACATGTTGGCGGCTCAGTTTATTTTCATATCAAGATGTATAGGTACTGGGTCAATGTAAATACTGCTGAATAATCTCTTGACAAGAAAGCATCTTTTTCAGAATGTAAATATTTCAGCAGTTAGTTTTCTAAAACAGCCCAAATTATATGTCATTGATGGTGTTCTTTTCTTTCTTTCTGCTATTAAATTTTTTTAAAGATTGACCTTAAAGCTTCCTGAAATCTTTTTAGAAGATATCTGACTCATTCCTTACACGTAGCAGCTGACTCTGGACAAGTAATTTCTCAAGTAGGTTCTGTATTCACCTTCCCTCCAGAGTAGTAGGTCCCCTCACATAGAAATTAATGTCCTTGAGAAAGCTGGCATCACGGAAGGATTTATACAGACACTTAGATTTTTTTTTTTCAGTAGAATTTTTTTTCAGTGTTTTTAAATGGCTTTTTGAGGTATAATTTACCAATATGTAATATTTAAAGTATACAGTTCAGTGATTTTTAGGATAGTTATATAGTGTACAGCCATCATCATAATCCACCTTAGAACAATTCCATTACCCCAGAAAGAAAGCTCTTGTCCATTTGCAGGCACTCGTCACTCCTACCCCCAGCCTTAGGCAGCCACTGAGCCACTTACTGTCTCTATAGATGTGCCTGTTCTGGACATTTAATATAATGGTCTTTTGTGTCTGGCTTCTTTCACTTAGTATGATAATTCTAAGGTTTATGCATGTTACAGCATTGTGTTAATACTTCATTCCTTTTCATTGCTGAATATTATTCCGCTGTATGGATATGCCACATGATTTATTTATTCATTTACTACTTCCACTTTTTGGTTATTATGAATGATGCTGCTCTGAACACTTGCATACAAGTCTTTGTGTGGACCTATATTTTCCTTTCTCTTGAGAGTGGAACTGCTGGCTCATATGGTAAATCCATGTTCAGTTTTTTAACAAACTGTCAAACTGCTTCCAAAGTGGCTGCATTGTCTTAATTCCCAACCAGCAACACAAGAGAGTTCTAGCTTCTCCATACCTTTGCCAACACTTAATATTGTCTTTCTTTTTGTAATAGCCATTCTAGTAGATGTCAAGTGTTATCTCATTGTACTTTTGATCTGCATTTCTCTGACCATGGTGAGCATTTCTTGTGCTTGTTGGCCATTCATATATCTTCTTTGGTGAAGTGTCTATGTGAATCTTTTGCCCATTTTTATATTGGGTTATTTGTCTTCTTATTGAGTTGTGAGAGATTTTTATATATTCTGGATACAAGTCTTTACTAGATATTTGATTTGCAAATGTTTGTTTTTTCCCCCAGTCTGTGGCTTGTCTTTTCACATTTTTAATGGTTTCTTCTGAAGTACAGAAGTTTAAAACTTTGAAGTCTGGTTTATCAACTTGTTCTTTATTGCATGTGCTCTTGATATCCTATCTAAGAAATCATGACTTGACTCAAGATCATGAAGATTTACACCTATAGTTTCTTCTAAGAGTCTTATAGTTTTAGCTCTTATATTTAGGTCTATCATCTATTTTTAGTTAACGTTTGTGTATCACATCAGATAAGGGTCCAGGTTCATACTTTTGCATGTCGATATTTATTAGACCCAGCATTCATTTGTGGAAAAGACTGTTCTTTCTCCATTGAATTGCTTTGGCATCCTTGTTGAAATCAGTTGACTATAAATCTAGGGGTTTATTTCTGGACTCTCAATTCTGTTCCGTTGATCTATATAGCTGTCTTATGTAGAACCACACTGCCTTGACTAACATAGCTTTATAGTAAATTTTGAAGTTGGGAAGTGTGAGTTCTTCAATTTGGTTCTGCTTTTTCAAGATTGTTTTGGCTATTCTGGGTCATTTGTATTTCCCAGTGAACTTTAGGATCAGCTTGTCAATTTCTGTTCTCCCCCCAACCCCCACCAAAAAAAAATCAGCTGGGATTTTGATAGATTGCATTGAAAATATAGAACAATGTGGGGAGTATTGTTATCTTAACAATATTACGTTTCCCAATTCATGAACAGGACAGCTCTCCATTTATTTGGATCTTTAATTTCTCTCAGCAGTGCTTTGTAATTCAGTGTACAATTCTTGAACTTTTTAAGTCTGTTTCTAAGTATTTTATTCGTTTCATGCTATTGTGAATGAAAGTATTTTCTGAATTTCTTTTCAGATTGTTCATTGCTAGTATATCAGTACAGTTGATTTTTGTATATTGGTCTTTTATCCCATGGCCTTGCTGAACTTGCCTAATAGCTCTAGTAGTTGTTTTGTAGACTCCATAGAATTCTCTACATGTAAGATCATATCATCCAAGAATAAAGACAGTGTTTCTTCTTCCTTTACAATCTGGATGCCTTATATATTTTTTCTTGACTAATTGCACTGGCTAGATCCTCCGTCCAGTACAATGTTGAACAGCACTGGTGAGAATAAAATTCTTGTCATGATTTTGACCTTAGGTGGCAACATTCATTCTTTTAATTTATGGTGTTAGTTGTGGGGTTTTGGTAAGTGCCCTTTATCAGGTTGAAGATGTTTCCTTCTTTTCCTGGTTTACTGAGAGTTTTTTTTTTTTTAATTTATTATTATTTTTTAAAATATCAAGGGTTTTTTTGTTTTGTTTATTTATTTATTTATGGCTGCGTTGGGTCTTCGTTTCTGTGCGAGGCCTTTCTCTAGTTGTGGCAAGCGTGGTCCACTCTTCATCGCGGTGCGCGGGCCTCTCACTATCGCAACCTCTCTTGCTGCGGAGCACAGGCTCCGGACGTGCAGGCTCAGTAATTGTGGCTCACGGGCCCAGTCGCTCCGCGGCATGTGGGATCCTCCCAGACCAGGGCTCGAACCCATGTCCCCTGCATCGGCAGGCAGACTCTCAACCACTGCGCCACCAGGGAAGCCCTACTGAGAGTTTTTATCATGACTAGATGTTTGATTTTGTCAAATGTTCTTTCTGATCTGTTGAGATGATCAGATGATTTTTGTGCTTTATTAATATGGTGTACTACATCAGTTGATTTTTGGATATTAAGCCAACCTTGCATTCCTGGGATGCATCCTAGTTGATCATTCTTTATAATCCCGTCTTTGTATTGCTATTGCAATTTGTAATGTTTTGTTGAGGACTTTTGCCTCTGTATTACATGAGGGATATTGCTGTGTAGTTTTCATTTCTTGTGATTGTCTGGCTCTGGTATCAGGATAATGCTGGCCTCATACAATGAGTCGGGATGTTTTCCTCTTAGAGATTGTGAAGAACTGGTATTATTTACCATACTTCTTTAAATGTTTGGTAGAATTCACTAGTGAAACCAACTGTGCCTGGGTTTCTTTGTGGGAATTAATTAATAATTCAGTAATACTTTTAAGTTCTGTAAGGTTGGTAGTGATGTCTACTTCTTTAGTCCTGATTTTAGTATTTTGTGTTTTCTTACTCAGATCTTTTCAGAGAATCAATTCTTGTTTCATTAATATCCTTTATTGTTTTTCTGGGTTCCATTTCATTTTTTTCCCTCACACTAATCTTTATTATTTCCTTCTTTCTGCATGCTTTGGGTTTAATTTGCCTTTTGTTTCGTTTCGTTTTGTTTCTTAAGATAGAAGATGGTGAAGGTAAAAATTATTGTAAAAATAATCCACAAGATCATTTCCTTTTATATATATAGTTTACAAATAGAGCATGTATCTTGAACATATTGTAAGGATAGTTTAAAAAATGTAATGTAAAAGCAGGGGGTAGATTTTCCTTTTTCTTCTAAAATAGCAGCCTCAACTACTGACATTATGTTCTCTAGAGTGAGGTCAGCAAACCTTTTCTGTAAAGGGCCAGAGACTGAATATTCTTGGCTTTGCAGGCTATAGGATCTCGGTTGCAACTACTCAACCCTGCTGATGTAGCATAAAAGCAGCCATAGCAACACGTATATGACTAGATGTGGCTGGGTTCCAATAAAACTTTATTTACAAAACAAGCAGCAAGTGGGTCTTAGTTTGCTTAATGCTGCTCTAGATCACTAAGCAAAATTAAGAAACATCATTTTCCTAGGCCAGTAGAACTTATACAAAAGAGTATAAGCTTTCAAAGGCCATGTGTAATGCTACCTTATTCATATGTCTATATACTGCCCTGAAAAGGTGAATTATTCACTCATCAGGTCAGAACTGAGGCCGGGTGCTGTGCGCTAACAGGGCGGCTCCCGTGGGCTTGTGCACAGGTGCTGAAGGCAGCTCCAGGAGGAGTCTGAGCTGTGGCTACCCAACAGTGCACGTCTGCCTACACAAGGGCAGCTCTGGCCCTTGAAGCATATGCCTTTTCCCCTAGTAAGTGGAGGATCGCATATTTTTCCAAAATCAATGAGCTTGTTCCTACCAGCGTGTTGAAGCAGGTAACTCCCTTATTAGCTGCAGTGTCTAAAGTCACTGCCTTGCAAATCACTCATTTAATGGCATGATAGAAACTTCTGTGCTGCTTGGAATTTTTCACCCTCCCTGTAGCCCAACAGCCTGTTAAATTCCCAGCCTCATCCTGATTTAACATCAAAAGGGTCACCAATCTTCTACTCTGGGACGGGTCCTCTAGTCACATGCTCCAGCAGCCTGCCATTTCATCACATCACTTTTTTTCTTCTTGAGTCAACTATTATAAATTCTAGAGGCACGGCTCTTTCCCTATATTAGGTGATTTTTTTCTTATCCATTTAAATCATTCCTGTTTGAGAGTGACTTCTTCCTAACACATGCGCAGCTTTAGTGGTTTCCTACCCGCCTTCCAAAGGAAATTATTATTATTCAGCAACCCTAACTTTTTGTTCATACTGCTTACCTCCTTAAAATTCAAAAGAACATAGTTGCCAGAAATTTCAAAACTCTTTAGTCACTCCAGCATGTGAAACAAGACTGTATAAAAAAAATATTAAAGGTAAAAATTGTATGAGTCTCACTCAGTGAAAAGCTTCACCAGTAGAGCCCCAGGAGATATTTTCTAGCTACTGCGAAGATCTAAGTAAGGGCTTACTGTCGTTTGTTTAATCAGTTCATAACCGTAATATTCAAATAGGACAAGGCTGCAGGGGCTGAGGAATGCCTGCTTTGGAACTGCTTATCCTTCACTGGAGAAACGCGGTGCTTTCTTCACTGACAGCTGAAGTTCAGAGGGTTGACCAGTTTTACTTTGGCCTAATTGTGCTTGAGAAAGATTTTTATTTTTACTTTAGGAAAGGGAGTCAAAAGAAGACAATTGAAAGTCGATTCTTAAAGCCTCTGAACCAGTGTCCCTTCATGGCTGCTCACTGTGACCCTGTGTGAGGGGCCCAGGGGCCCGCCCTGCCCCCGCGGAGGTGACACTGAGGGGACATACGTTAGCTATTGAGGTGAAGTTCTGATATTCTGCTCTTTCTGACCAAAATAATGGTCATTTCCAACAGCTGAATGTCATAAACAGATACCAGTTGGTGGCGAATGCTGTGAATGGTCTCAGATGTCACAGATGAAGAGAAACAGGAGTGTGTGCTCAGTCGCCTCCCGTCAGGTGTCCGCCCGGTGCCTTGGATGCCAGTGTAGCAGGACAGGGAGCCTCGGGGCATCCGAAGTGCTTGGTTTTCATTTAAATTTATTGGAAGCTCTGGAAATACTCAAAGCCCATGCCAGGGATGCAGGAGTGTGAGATGCAGCCTCGGAGAGCTCGGGGCACCCGCTCGTTCGTAGTTGCCAGGTCCGGCGCTGCGGCTCAGGTGACCCGGTGAGAGCCGAGGCCCTCAGCCTTCTGTAGGGGGTCGGGGTCGTTTCGGAGGGCAGAGGGACTGGCCCTGGGAAGACCGCTTGCTTGTTTGTTTGGAGAAAGACCGGCTGCCCAATCTGCAGCTCAGCCCCGTCCCACCCACCGTAGCAGGAAGGCAGGGCCAGCGCGTCAGTGAACACATGCGTTCCAGCTTCTTTATTTTGTGCTCTGTAAACAGCGCGCTGGAACTACACGGTTAAGGCGTTGGAAGCACTGTTGCTGAAGGAGGTGACACTGAACAGGACAACCTGAGTGACGTGTCACAGAGTAAACAGGAGGGTCACACTGGTGGGTGCCCTTCCGAGAAGCTCTAGGCAGGAGGGGCGGTACACGGCCAGCGGCAGGCACAGTCGGAGCCCATGCTGCTTCCGCGGCAGGAAAGAGTGGCACTGGCAACCCTCCTGTGTCACCCGGCAGACTGGCGGTCGCCAGAGGGTTTGTTCTTCCCGCTCTAACCCGGCAACCCTGAGCAAAGTCTGACTAGCGCTTTAGACAGTGCTGGATGAAACCTCTTGTTTTGAACAGGTCCCTCCACGGATGCCTTCTCGCTTCTGTCCATGTTTACAGGTAAGTTCTTAAAGCCTCTGAAAGCCTAATCTGTTTGGCTTGGGGACCAGCCAGGCCACTGTTCCACTCCACCAGGAGAGAAACCAGAAACCAGCGGGGTCTGGTGTGTGTCTGTCACATCAGCTATTTCTACGTTTTGGCTGCAGTTACTGAGTATTACATCTAAATCACTGTCTTTCAGACCCACTCAGCATATATTAGAAAAACACATTCATCAGTAGCTTTTTTTTTTTTTTTAACAAGGGTTTCTTTAGAGAATACAGCAGTCAGGAGATACTCCAGTACGACTGTGTGATCCTAGGAAAAAGGCAAACTGTGGTCTCTCTACAAAAGGTAAACAAGGTGGCCGACTAACTCAGAACGTGCATCCGCTTTTCCTCCATGTCAGTCACAGAATCAGTCCACCTTCCTTAAACTCATCTCAGATGGTTGGTGTTTTCTAAATAAAGAAAGTCCCTTTATGGGCTTGGTTCCTAGAAGAAGTGCATTAAACTCCCTGCCTCAAAGCTGCAGGTCTCGGACATGGCCCTTACCACCTGGGAGGACCCTGCACCGATCTCCAGTCTGCAGGAAACTTTGCATCTTTCTCTTCCACATCGGGTTTCAGAGCAGCCTCTGAGCAGGGCTGACCTGAGCTGCCATGGGATGGAGATGTCAGACAGACAGGGCGTGATGCCCGTATTTCATCCCGCACTGCTCGGGGACAGAGAGCCGGCTTCACATCCACAGGTTTTTAATTCTTAGAAAAGTAAACGCCCTGGGAACCAGCACCGTTCTCTGCTGAAGAGATTGTGGCATCGGCAAGACCTGGACAGGGTGAAGGGATTCGGGGAGGGGTGCTTGTCTCTGCCGTTACGGTAACAGGCAGGAGGAACACCATGTCCCTGTACCGCCAAATGCAATGTTTTCTCATGGAGGGAGCCGAACAACTGCAACGCCGTTAGGATCTCTCCCCAGCAGCCCACGCTCTCTGGTCTCCTAAGGAGAATGTTGTGCCCGCCTTCCTCCAGCCTGGACCCTCACGTCTGCACTGGTGAGCAGCTTTGTTTGCTTCTTATGTTTTGTGTTTGGTCCCAGAGCCAATTCGGGTTAAATGTCTATGGGTCCCTTTTATGTTCCAGGAAGAAGGAGTGGGTGTATGTTATTAGAACTTAGATTACTGCTGTTGAATGGGAAGATGACATGGAGGAAAAGGACACATTTTTGGACACTCCAAGGTAATGTCTGAGCATTTTTGAGAAGTAGCAGCGTGGAGGCAACTTTCTAAGCTTTCCCCCTTATTTATGTAATGCTTTAGGAGTCTTAAAATGTGATCACATATACTGCTTCATTTCACCCTTGAGACAACCCAAGAGGTAGGTGTTATCACCCCCATTTTACAGTTGGGAAAACAGAGGTAAAATGGCTCGCACAAGGTCTTACAGGGACTTAGCTGCAGGGTTTCGTAAGGGTGAACCTTGTAGCTCAGAGCACGGCCAGCGCTTCTGACTGCTCTTCTCTGTCTTCTCCCATGGAGCTAGGAGAACCCAGGGTAGAACGACCCAGGTGTGAGCCGACACGCGGGAACACGGTGTCGTGTTAAGCACCTGAGGTGCTTATCCCCAGGCTGCTGCCCACGGAGCTCTGCTCGAGGGGAGGCAGCGTTTGGAACTGGCACGTGGCCTTATGCACATGGCCTCATGCACGTGGCCTTAGGCAGGGCAGGAAAGGCCCCACCCTGCCCTCGGGGACTCCAGTAGGAGTCCACTCACCCCAGCCTCACGGACATTCTCTTCCCACAACTACGCCAGGAAGTTCCCCTTTTCACTTCTGCTGATTTGTATCAATGGTCCTGTAAGCAGAGAGCTTCTCTTAAACCCTCTCGTAACTTCACTTGTGCTTGGTAAGTGCTCAGTGACTAAGAGCAAACGTGGGACATGATTCGGAATAGAATAAGCCTTTAAATAGTATTTGGCCAACTTTTATATGGGACCGTTCATCCCTTCTTCCATAATCGCAGCAAAATAGGAGGTAAGTACCGGGTGGCATGGGGCAGTCCAGGGAGAAAGGCGGCTCCAGCTGGGCGCACGTTCCCATCAGGCCCACACAGCGCTGCGGCGGCTCGGCCCGAGACACGTGCTGTGTGGTGTCTACTCGTTCTCCTCCGGAAACGTTACTGCTTTTCTCTGTTCTTCTTCTGCATCTGGCGTCTGTTGACTGGCAGCAGTTTGCCGCACTCCTGCACGTGGACCATGACTCCAAAGACCGTCCTAGATGCCGAGGAGCAGGGTTCTTCCGCGTCATGGCAGTCTGGGCTTCCAGAAGGAAAACAAAAGCCTGGGGGGACCACATACCACAGTGTCTGCTCAGCCTGACCCTGCTCAGAGGAGCTCCTGGGCTCCAGCGTGGTCCTCTGTTAAAGTGAGCCTGCATTTGTTTGGGGACCAATTTCTGCTTGCTACCGAGATGAGCAGAGGTTGTAAAGTCATCTCTCAAATTGCTGCAGAACACCCGGGCTTTATTTTACTGTTCGGCTTCAAGACGAGGTTCTTCAGGAAGTTGGGCACATCTTCAGGACTTCGGCCGGAGACTCCACTGCAGGGAGACCACGGAACCATCGCCGCCTCCCAGGGGCCCCATCACCGTGTCCTGCGGACACGGCTCAGCTAGCCTCCTGGCTCCTGCCGTCTCCACGCAGACACTTGCAGGCTCCTGCGTTTGCAAACCCGCCTCGTCTAGCCACCCCGGCCCGCGGGCCCTCTTCCCCCCCCAGGCCCCTCCTGTGAGCACCCTCCAGAGCACCGTGGTCCAGACTCCAAAACGCAAGGCAGGGGCTGAATGGAAGGAGGGAGCGGGCTGTGTGAACACACCACACAGGAGCCAAGCACTTTAATTTTCTTTTTTTTGGAGGCATAATTTAGTCATCTTCCCTAAAGTGACTTGCACTCTGTCTGTGGCAATCCAGGGTTACAGAAAACTCAGCACCAAAGGATGGACGGGAACTCCCCGAGTGTTCCCCATCTCTGCCCTCCCCCTGCACCTCAAGTACCCTCCGAATGAGCACACTCACCCGCACCTCATTCTCGCTCACACGTGTTCTTTCCCATCACACATACACACGCTCACACAGACTCACACGGAAAGAAAGAACCGAAGCCCACGAAAGCACGGGGGGAAGGATTTAAGCACATTTCCTCCCCATCTGGCGCTGAGACCCTGCCCCTGCCTCCCCAGCAGGGGCTCACCCAGTTTCATCACTGGGTCCCTCCAAGGACGATGGCAGCATCCACCAGTCCTCCAAGGTCCCCTTTGGATGGTGGTGCGTCCTGGGTCAGTCGCCGTGTTTCTGCTTGCTGTCCATGTTGCCGTAGGCGGAGCCCTTGTCGATTTCCGTGACACCAATCATCCATCGGACCCCCACGGAAGCTGCGGAAATAGGAGGGCAGGTGAGGAGAGGCCCGCGGGGGCCCCGGTGTGACCTGCCCGACGGGAACCAAAGAAGCCCGCAGGGACCCCAGTGTGACCTGCCCGACGGGAACCAAAGAAGCCCGCAGGGACCCCGGCGTGACCTGCCCGACGGGAACCAAGAAGGGAGCTGTGTAAAGCTCAGGCCTCAGCTGAGAGCCGGCTGACTTGGGTGCACTTCATAATCCCTGCCTCAGTTACCCGTGAGCATGGGTGCCGGGCTCTAACTGGACTAGGGGACATTAGAACAGAGCAAGGCTGTTCCGGTGGCACGTTTTAATGCTTCGGCACTGGAGGTGAACAGAACGTGGCGAGCCGTACCCCGCTGTGCCCAGGGGCTTGCAGAATTCCTCTGCTTCCCGTGCCGATCCCTAAGGCCAAAGAGGACTCTTTGGTGAACGCAGTGCAGTAACTTACGAGCACCCTTCAGCAAGGCTTAAAGAAGGACATACCAGGCCCTGGACAGTGCAGCAGCTCAATTCCCGTTTAGCGCCCAGCATGTCTCAGCACTGCTTTTGGTGCAAGTTTTAGAGCAGCAGACAAGCAAAGTCCCTGCCTGCCTTTTCTCCGACAGCAGGATTTGGCCCAAACAGAGAAAGTGTAGGACGCACACCAGAGCCCGGTTTAACCACTAGGAGGCTGGAAAACACGGTCTAGCGCGCAGAAGCTGCAGTTTAAGCGCTCCCTCTGGAGACGACAGACACGGTGAGCTCCTTGGGCGCAGGGCCCACGTCTGTCTCAGTCACCTTGGTGTGCCGAGCACCGAACACGGGGCCTGGCAACAGTCTGTTTACAGTACGCATGCAAAAGATGGGGAGCGGCTGAAACCGAACCGTCAGACCAGGGAGCCGACTGGGATGGAGCGTCCGCCCAGCGTATGGGGCTCATGGAGCCCATGGGTCAGTTACAGCGGGCTGCCTCCAGCCTGGGGCCAACTCCAAACAGGCTGGGACACGAGCCCCTGCCCCAGCATTAGAACTTCGTGCAGTGGAGTTGATGACGTTGTGGAGAGTGAACCTCGGACTCCAGTGCAGAAAGGCTTTGTGAGAGGACCAAGACACAGAGTAATTCCGGGCAAAGCGTAGCAAGGCTCGGGCTCACGGGTGATGAGGTCTTGGGGAGACAGCAGTCACTTCCTCCAAAGCTGGAGACGCCCCATGTCTCCCAAGGAGAGTGCTGGGCCTCTGCTCACCACACACCCGGGCAGCCCTCCCCAGCCATCATCTGCAAGGAGCCCCAGCTTCCTTCAGAGGGTGTGGTCTGCATCTTCGCCTTCCTGCTACTGCATGCAGAAATGCTGGGTCCAACCCTCTATCCCCATCCCACTGGGGGCCTGGCAACCACAGCTCCCCTGGACATCCGGCCAGCCAAGCTGCACACTGGCCATGTACAGTGGTAACTGGCTGCCCCACTTCAAAAACAAGTGGCAGTGCCCAGGGAAGCTTGGGGCTATGGAGAAACGTCAGTCGTTTGAAACCACATATGGGTCAAATAAAGCCCGTAGGGATGAGTGAAAAGACTGAGTCACCCAACATCTCCACTCAATGCAGGTGGCAACCGAGGAGACGCACCACACTTACTTCCCCAAAAAGGCCTGGACCCACTTTGAATAGCAAAGAGCCTTTGTTGGTTCCTGCTAGGACCCAGGAAATAGTTTTCTTGCTGATGAGCAGAGCCCAGGGAGGACAGAGCTCGTCCCTGGTCCCTGGCGGGGCTTGTAGGCACAAGGGGTGCAGGCGCACGGGGACGGGGCGCCCGGGCGGAAGCCCTCCAGGCTGGGGTTTCTGGGCTCGGCTCGAGCTTCTGCCTGTCCACCTGCGGGATCTGCAGCCGGGCCTTGTCCTCACAGAGAGCGCAGTGCTCCCTCCTCCCTGCCCCTCCCGCAATGCTCCCCCCCCTGCCCAGGCCCCGCTGGCCCCGTACTCACCCACGAAGAAGACGAGGACGAAGCTGGCCAACGTCAGGGAGGAGCCGCTGCGGACCATGTTGACGAGGAAGCGGAAGAACGGGTAGAGCAGCAGCGAGGCCCAGAACAGCCAGTTGACGAGCGTCCAGGGCCGCCGCGGGGGCACCATGGGTGTCCCGGGGAAGGTGCCCGTGCGGGAGTACTCCTCCTGGAGGGCGTCCTGTGGGCAGAGGGCCGCCTGACCTCCCGCCGCCTGCCCCTGGGCCCCCCACCCCTTCCCCGCAATGAGGCCGGGCGGCCCGCTGGGCCAGAACCTCCTGAACCCAGTAAACGGCCAAGGGGTGGGGGAGGGGGTCTCCCAGCTCGACTCAAATACCCCAACATCCTCCCAGGGCCGACAGCGCGCTCGCCGAACAAAGAGCATCTGCGGCCCTGCTTGGCTGGCTCACCCCGTCGTGGCCCAGTTCTGCAGGGAGTTAGTTGAGTTACCTTAAGTGCTTAATTTTCCCTTTAACAACTTGAGATAGAGATGTCTAAAGTACTTGTCTTACTTGTCTTCTTTCCCAATCAAGATGTACTAAATGATGCGAATATCTGACCACTCAAAGTCATGATTAAAATGAGTCCTCAAAGGGCCGCTTTGGAAGGAGAGCCCCTGGCCCTTCCTGGGCACTTCAGGGGCTCTGCCCTGCAGCCCCTTCCCGGCTGCCCCTCCAGCCTGGCGGGTCTCAGGGAAATCACACAATCAAGCAATTGTTGGACAAGGTATCACGTGTGGGGGGCTCCCAGCCTCAAGAGGTGAGGGAGACACAGCCAGTCGGCCAAACACAGGACTTCCCAGGAAGTGACAGTGACGTGTGGATGCCCAGAGAGATGGCAGCTAACCTGCCAAGGCCTCCCATTCCGCCTCCTGGCCAGAACTTGGGTGACTTTTCTCATCCCAGCAGGGCCATCAGGAGCCTGGTAACTAGGTAACTGGGGTGCGGTGGACTGGGTATTTGCACCTGCCTCCCTGAATTCCCACACTGAAATCTTAACCCCCGAAGATGGTGGTATTAGGAGGAGGTGCCTTTGGGGGGTGATTAGGTCATGAGGGTGGAGCCCCCATGAATGGGATTAGTGCCCTTATAAAAGGGACCTCAGAGAGCTCTCTCAGCCCTCCCACCATGAGGACACAGCAACATGGCAGGCTGGGACCAGAATCTGACTGACCATGCTGGCACCCTCATCTCTGACTCCTGATTTTCCAACCTCCAGAAATGTCAGAAGTTTCTGTGGCTTATAAGCCACCATGCCTGTGGGTGGCACTTTGTTACAGAAGCCTGACTGGACTAAAACAGGAGGTGATACTTTTGTGCCTTAAAAAAAACACCAGCTTTATTGGGGTGTCATTTACATACCATAAAATTCACCCATTTAAAAAATGGGCAAGTTTTCTTGAATTCTTTTCCTTAATAGCCTTGATAGTGCTTTTCTATTGTAACGTTACAATGGGGAACTGAGGATGCTTTTTCTGTCTCGTTTCCAGTGAGACATTCGCTAAGCCAAGATTTTTTATCTGTAACCTCTAACAAGAGGAAAAAGGACTCCCTTTTCTAGGAGTCAGCAGGACTCTGAACTTCGTATTCACTCCAGAGTTTTCTTTTTCTCCGGTTTCATTAGAAAACTAAACCTCACCCAAGACCCCCACTGCTCTCCAGTGACCTGGTGGCCACTGTGACTCCTGCCAGCCTCGTGGGCTCCGTCCGTGTGGCTTTGTGACTTTGCCGGGTGGGACACAGACGCCTGGCTCAGGGCCAGACGTCAGCTCCAGCAGCAGAATGTTTACGGCCTCTCTGGGCTGTGTTATTTCTTTTGTAATAAAGTCCGCCTGTCAGGGAGGGGGACTTTGTTAATAATGCCTCCATTTTTTGGTCTCCACATGTTATCATCCTGTGGCATGTTATACATTGGAACTGGGAACTGTATTTCCTAGAAAGAAACAGCACCCCACAAGTCTACAGGAGCAGGAGAACCTGCTGACAGAGGACAAGTGCCCTGAGTCCACACTGTGTGCAGCTGCCACCCATGCACTGGACAGGAGGGCACAGAGGCCGAGCCACCCACCCACAGCTGGACCGACTGGGCTTTCCCAGCGTTCAGCTCAGCAAAATAAAATTTCTTTTATGACCCTGGGTAGAAAGGGAAGAAAAGGAGAGGGAAACGAAAGGGGGGACAGAGAGAAAGGGCTGGCGCCTCCTTGTGTCAACAAATCCAGGCAGGGGGCGCTTTCTGGGAAGCCTCCCAGGCATCAGCCAGGGCTCAGGCCTGGGAGCGTGTTGTTTGAAGAGGACCGTGCCTTGGGGCCGAGCCCACCACCCTTCCAAGGCGTGTAAGTGTTACACTTTTCCCTCAGTGTAAGCGGAAAACCCACCGCCAGCTTGAAAACCTCTTAATTCCGACTCCTGAAGGAGTCAAACGCGGCCCAGGTGGACCCTTGTGGGCCTTCGTCCTGCTCACGCTGGTGATGTTTTAGAGACCAGACAGGCAACCACACTGTGGACCCAGAGCCGTCACTGCCAAAGAGAGCACCCACACCCCCCAAGAATATTTTGCCTTCAGACCAGCGGCGGGAAAATGGACAAAGGGCTCTTGGGGCCATAACTCCCTCTTTTGTCCACTACACCCATGAAATAGGCTTCCATTCTTTCTGTGACGGCCCCTTTAAAAACATTTTGCGACGTTTTTTTTCCCCTGTCGCCAAGTAGAGCGTCGGCCCTGGGGTCATTAACGAACGTCCAGGGCGTGAGGTCTCGCCCGGCCCGGTGGGAGAGGCTCGCGCTCCACCATCAACTCCCGGAGGTCCCAAAGCACCACAGCTGCCGCTTGAAAAGGACCCTTAGATGGTGCAGAGCCCACCCCGTAGCACCGACCTTCTCCTGGTAGAGCTTGTGCAGCCAGGCCGCGCACCTGTCCTCATCTTCTGGGACTTCTCCTAAAGGGATCCGCCTGCCAAGCAGAGAGCAGCTAGCAAGGAGGCGGCCCATGCCGGGTGCCCCAAACACAGGTTCAAACTAACAGTGCTTGCCATCCTTCGGCTTCTGTTTAGGTAGTCGTCTAGGTGATGTGGAAGTGAGAGGGTAATTCAGTTGATTGCAAAGGGGGAAATCCACATCCTTATGGGGGGAAATACAGGCCCAAATGCAGTCACGGCCCACGAGGGAATGGCCCAGAGCCTGATTCAATGACTCAGACAAAGACCTGTCAAGGAGGACACCTGCCTCTCTGTGCTCCCTAGCTTGGAATGTAACACACAAGTGAGATGCTGCTGAAATGTTCTCCATTTGCTTCGAGGCCTCTTTGTAAATTACAGATGCTCTTATCTGTGTCTGTTTCTATGGAGTAGACACGTCCTCCAAGAAAGGGGGTCAATAAAATAAACTCTCACACTCAGTCTCAAAAATGGCTGTAAAATAATTGTCTTTCATTTGTCGGACCTGAGCTCTTTGATGAGAACGAGTTGGTGAGAGAGTCACGAAGTGTCTGGGAAGACAAGAGGCTTCACCTCCTTATTTACATCAGTGCACGCGTCTCTATTAATATAAACGTGACTGTGAACACATTCCATTTAGTACAGACTGCAGACAAGAAATTATTATGTTCATACATTCCCCTGGAGGAAGGTCTGCAGGTCATTGGTGGTTTATCTATTTTGGGATGGGCGCCCTATTTTCTGGAAAGGAAACGAAGCCAGCTTACCTAACGTATAAATCTGCGTGGTATTTCTTTCCATTTAGGACTCCCAGCAGTGTTGGATTTTCATTATTTCTGAAATTGAGTGTACAGTCATATACAGCTGAAACTATAAAAAAATAAAACAAATACAAAGCAGTATATAGCGTGTGAACCCAATTTCACTTTGTAGATACACATATTGGAAAAACAATAATTGAGTTGCTAGCCAATTATCTTGGAATGAAGGGACTGCTAATTTCTTCTTCATGCTTCTCTATATTGTCCAAATGTTCTACGTTGAGTACATACCACGTTCCATCATCAGAAAAGCACACAGCTTAGTAACAGAATACAGTTACCACTGAGGTCAGATGGCCCATCTAGATGATGTACTACAACAGATGTCAATATTTAAACAAATACCAACAGCAAGGTAAATCAATCCAAAGAACACTATCTAAGGACGTTTCTGAGTTACGGCAGCATAACCATTCTATGTGCATTTTTCCCCTAGAAAAATAAGATAGCTATAAAACTAGAATAAGATACTGGAAACTTCCAAGGGACTGAAACATGGTTTAGTCAGTTGACACGTAGCTGAGAAACAAACAAGAATGTGTGATTATTTTTAACCAGTCTGCCAGCTGGTGAGTTAACCTGTCAGCATATTGAAAGTTATGTCAACATTCACTGCTGCAGCCCCAGGGCCTGGCCCAGGCTCCATGAATGCTTCTTGGATGGCAGGATGGCAGGAGGACAGGATGTGTGAAGGAACAGTGAGGGAAGAGCAGGGTAGAAATACGCAGTGGAAACAGATGGCCCCTCCCGCAGTCAGTAAGGCAGGACTGGACAGTGGAAAGAACAGAAGTTTTGCGGTCAGTCTGGGTGCGAATCCCAGGGCCGCCTTTTCCCAGATGCGGGATCTTCTCTTGAACAGCCCGCTCGGTCTCCCTGAGCCTAGTTCTCCCGGGGAATGGGACTCGGGATGCTGAATGTCAGCCCTCCCCAAAGGCCCCAGCACATCGTTTGTGCTCAGTAGACTTCACTGAGAGCTCTGCATACCTGCAATTACTACCAATCAAGTGAGTGGGGTGATGGGCGGGTAGAGAGTCGCTTGCTCTGGCTGGGAACGTGAAGAACCAAGGTTCAAAACCACTGTCCATTTGCTTCTACCTGCCGCCTGCCCACCACGTGGGGTCCACAGGGGGTGCTCTGGCAGCTAGAGCACGTCTTAGCCAAAGGGAGAGGGTCCCTCTCGCTGACCTGCAGGAGTGCCGGCAGGTAGCTTCCCACCCCTCCACCGAAGCAGTCGAGACCACTCCCCTGTCCTCCCCGCGGGGAGAGGTGTCCCCCTCCCTAGGAAGAGTGAGGCTGGAGGAGAATAACCTTCACGTTTAGTACATCGTCCAGCCATTTTAAGCACAGAATTACGTAGAGTGAAAGGCCTCAGGCTGCATGGGGTGAGGCTGCAGAGCCCCAGGCTGTGAGAGCCCATGTCCGTCAATGGGTGTCACACCACCTTTCTTCAGCCTGCCCTTACACAGCAGCCTGATGCTTCCAACACAGGTGGCGTTACTTCGATTAATCAAGGATGGGCTTCCCCAGAGAACAGCCTAAATTTGCACAGTTCCCTCCTTTTCCAGAGAAGAAGCCCCAAGGTCTTGAAGTGATAGAACGGGGCCCGGCACTAGATCCATCTGCCTGCAAAGCCCAGCAGAAGGGCGGGTACGCCCCTGCCAGCCCCGCCAGCCAGGCCGCCCTGGGTGTGACCCCAGCCTGCTGTGCAATAGTAGAGTCACTTGGGATGAGTTCCTCACCCTTCAGCCCCAACTTCCTCATCTGTAAATTGGAAGTAAAAAAAGTTTCCTTCACTGCATCTAGGGGGCACGTGCTGCGGCCACGCTATGCGTGAGGTGCTTGTGCTGCCCGGCGTATTAGAATTGCCCTGCTATCATCATCATCATCATCATCGTCATCATCGTCATCATCGTCACTATTCGCGGGGGTGGGACAGCCTGCAGAGCTGGGCAGTCTTTGCCCCTTCGGCCTGTAGGCAAAGCTCAGGCAGGGGGAAGAATCTGCGGGAGGGACCCAGACCCGCCTGGAGCAGTCGGGGACCTTCAGGGTCCCCACGTGTTAAAGTCAGACTCGGTGCCGCCTTCGCTCCGTCCACAGGAGCCGGGTGGCCGGTCTGCGCGATCACAAAGACAAAGCTCCTGGTGGGGCCGCCGCCCCCTAGTGTGGGGACGGCACCGGAAACACCGCACGGTCCACACGCACCGACCCCAATCCCCTGTGCAGGCCGGGGAGGAGCTGGGGGTCTCGGCCTCACGGGGCAGAGAGGACCGGGGACCGGGGCCGCGGAGACCGCATTGGGCCCCCGCCGGCTCTCCCCGCAGAATGCTTGGCCTCGGGGCCTCCACGGGCGCAGACCGGCGCCAGGGACGCGGGGAGGTCCCCCAGCTCCGCCCTCCCGTCTCCTGGGAGACGAGGGACAGGGCAGCGGGGCTTCCGGCACCCGCAGGGCAGGAAAGGGTAAAGCACCTGTTTCCAAACTAAAGGGACCAGAATTCAACAGGAGACGAAGAGACTGCGGCAGGCTGGTCTTGTTGCTACTTGCTTCTCGTCCTTACCTACAGTAATTTAGGGCTCCGGACTCAAGGCCAGCCCGACAGACGGCAAGGTCACAGAGGTCATCGCCTGGAAGCAGCTAATGCCAAAGACGGGCAAGAAATGCCAAATAAAGCAAAACCGCAACAAAAACCTGGGCTGACCGGGCGTGGGGCCCAGGCACGCAGCACCGCCCGCCGCCTGCAGTACCTGCGCCGAGCAGCAGAGGGCAGTGTTGGCCTAGCGTGCGTGTGCCTACACGTGTGGGCGTGGTGCGTGTGCGCCCTTGTGCAGGCAGTGGCCACTCCGCCAACGCTGGGTGCCCGGACCCAGGTTACGCAGGGGTGATGTGCCAGCCTCCGTCCCTGGCTCCTCTCCGTCGTAGGGTTGGGGGTGGGGGCACAGGGAGGAAGCTACTCCTATGGGCGCCAGGGCCCCCTTCCCTCGCTGCACGGGGCCCCGCAGGGTCGTCCTTACCTACATTTCTCAAACTCCTCACGGTGATGGCGAAGCCCTTGGTGCGAGGCAGCAGGTGGTGCTTGAGGCTGGGCAGCCCCTTGGCCTGGGCCACCTGCATGCTTATCTGGTGCTTCTTCTCTGTGAACCGCGTGCCCTCGCAGTGAATCAGGAACTGGAAGGGACAGGGTGGCCGTCACACACGTCCCCGAGGCCACTTACACACCCCATGGTCACTCAGACAGCTGAGGTCACACACACAGCCTCGAGGTCACACACACAGTCCTGAGGTCACATAGACAGCTCCCAGGTCACACACACAGCCCAGGGATCACACGAGGTCCCGGGGTCCCACGCACCATCCCCCGTCAAATGCCGCACACGGTCCCACAGGAGCCTTAGGAAGTGGCCCGAGCAGGGATGGCCTGGCAGCTGTGCCTGCTCTCCCCTCAGGCAGGACCTCCACCCCCGGTCTAACTGTGTTCAAGGGTCTGTGAGCTTCAGAGAGAGGGTCTACATTTGTGGAGGCTCAGGAAGCAGAGGCGTGAGCGAGTGTGAGTGTGTGACCGGGGAACCCTGAGTTCATATGCGACGGGGCACCCCGAGTGTGAGTGTGACGGGGCGCCCGAGGGCTGGGTGCACGTACAAAGTACTTCTCGGGGTAGTCCCGCAGGTGCAGCAGGCTCTCAGAGACGGTCTTGCGGTCCTGCTCCCACTTGCGCGTGCAGAAGACCATCTCCGTGAAGTACCACATCCAGCCGATTATGGGGACGTAGGCCAGCTCCTTCTTGGCCAGGACCTTGGAGCCCTGAAACAGAGGGGGCCCGGGGCGTCCGTGAATTACCACATCCAGCCGATTATGGGGTCGTAGGCCAGCTCCTTCTTGGCCAGGACCTTGGAGCCCTGAAACAGAGGGGGCCCGGGGCGTCCGTGAAAGGGGGCGTGGGGTCCTCCCCGACGGCCGCCGGAGATCTCTAGGAGGAGTGAACGTGCACTCCAGGCACGGGGACAGTTCCCGAGCATGCAGAGGCGGGGAGCCTCCGACACCGGTCAGTTGGAGGTCAAGGTCGTGCAAACCCTGCCCCGGGGGCAGGGGGCAAGGGGGCCTGGCTCTCCGAGGGGAGGGCAGGCAGCGGAGCAGTCGGGAACCTCTGGGGGCCATGGGATGCTGCATCACCCTCCACCAGCTCACACAGGTAGGTGCCCACCCCGGAGTGCTCGCTAAGCCCACCACGCAGACCTCACCCGGTCTGCAGCAACCCTGCTGGCTCTGCGGGTGGGCGGACCCTACCCTCCTTACAGGCCAGGAAACGTGGCCCAGCGGGTTCTCGGGGTTCGACAGCTGGGAAATGGTGGTGCCGAGAGGCGAACCGGGATCAGCAGAGGTGCTGGGAGAGCCCCACCCGTCTGCTGGCCAGCGCAGCCCCAAGGCTGCAGGTGCTGCAGGCCCCGAACGGGGGGGGGGGGGGGGGGGGGAGAATGACAAGCAGGGATCCAGTGGGGCGAGGGAGCAGGGGAGACACAAGAACCAGCTTTTGATCTAGTGGATTGGGTTCTATATTTTTCGCCCCTAATTTTGGAATTGGCCAAGAGGCTCCTAGAAATAGCCGTCATCCATCAATGGCACAGATGATGGAGGCGGTGATGCGGACAAGTGGCGCCTCAGCTGTGCTCCTGGTGGCAGCTGTCTGGCCACGCCCCTGAGCCCACGAGGCCGTACTTCAGCATTGCCCTGTCTCTTTTCCCTGTCACTCCCACAAGAACTACAAAGCTCAGCAGAGGGGCAACAGGCCATATCCCCCAATCCACCCACGCAGGCCAGAGAAAGGTGCGAACAGCCACTTGTTCCCTTGACCTTAAAAAATCCACAAGCATCTTCCCCACTGGGAGAAGGAAAAGCACAGATACCTTTCAGGAGTAGCGTCTCCACGTTTTGGCGGGTTTTGGTTTTGCTTTTCCCACACACCAATTTCCAACATGCAAATTCCTTCAGACAGAACCAAGCCTGGGGAATTCCCTGCTGGTCCATTAGTTAGGACTCCGAGCTTCCACTGCAGGGGACACAGGTTCGATCCCCGGTCAGGGAACCAAGATCCTGCTTGCCGTGCAGCGTGGCCAAAAAAACCCCAACAAACGAACAAAAAAAAACCCAAACGAAAAACGAAACAAAAAAGAAAAGAAATAGGAGAACCAAAGCCATAAAATCCGACGACCTGCCCCAGAGGGCCCAGAGGCAGGTCCCCAAAGATCAGAGTACTCTCCAAATGAGGGGCGTGGGCCCACGTGTGCCCGGCACAGGCTACACTTTCTACGCATCACCACTCCCCCACTGGAGCCATCTAAAGGCCACGCGCTGAGTCCACGGGTGGGTTTCAGGCTGTGGGAGGCCTCCTGGCCCTCTCCTCAGCCGTCCCCTCTTGTCAGCTGGGATGTTTTCATGGTCCCTGCTCCCTGCCCTTCAGTCACCTCCCTGATCACAGCCTTGAGGATGAAAACAAAACAAAAACTCTTCACCAAAGAACTAAACTTACTTTCTCAGCAGGTTAGGATTATTTTAAAAATTACCTGCTCCTGAACTCCTTCCAAAATTAATCTGTGGCCATTTGAAGGAGCTATGAATGGTGATCTATTGTATAGCCAAGAGAAGGATCCTATACTCCAGAGTAGCAGCTGCTGGGTCTGGAAGGTGAATGGTCCAATGCAGTCAGTCACGGCTGTCTGCTGGGGAAAAGTCCTCTCAGGGGTGCTTCCTATTAATGGATCCATCCCACAAGACCCAGGTGGGTCTTAGTGGTTGGCCCCGATGACCTGCCGCTAAAAGGAAATGGCGACTTTGACACTGATGTGGGATGTACATGTAAACCAAAAGACGTGACCGCAACAGTCTGTGTGTCATCCCTGTCATACTGTGTCACGGCACTGAAAACCATCTAAATGTCCCACAGTGGAAGAGTTCTATGCATTACCACAACATTGCAAATTAACTATACTTCAATTTTTAAAAATTAAATTAAAAAAAAGTTCTATGAATTATGTCATATACGATATCATACAAACGTAGCCGGCGGGCCGAATCTGCTCTGCCACCTGTTTTTATAAATAAAGTTTTACTGGGACACAGCCGCTCTCTTTTACATACACGTTGCCTACTGCTAGTAGGCTGCTAGTAGCATGGCTGCTTCCACGCTCCAGCAGTTGAGTTGAAAAGTCGTGACAGAGGCTATATGGTCCATGAAGCCTAAAATATTCACTATTTGCACAATTACACACAAACTTTGTCAACCCCTTGATTTACAGCCACTAAAATTTGTTTTCTATGAATATTTAATGGCTGGGGAAATGCTTTATGTTAAGACTAAATTTTTTTTTAATCTGTAATCAAAGCTGAGTTTATAGTATGACTAACTATATGGAAAACGGTAAAACGGAGAAAAATAACAGTAGCTATAGCTGGATGGTGAGATTAGAAGTGCTTCTTTAATTTTGTTAGATTTTCCTGTTGTTTTTTTTCCTACTAAATATATAAAATACCTGAATGGGGTATCTTAAGTGGAACCTTGAAAACAGCTAAGACTTCAATAACAAACAGGCTAGGGCACCCACACTCTAACACGCTGAACTTTTCAGAAAACTATTTTGCTGGTGTCCCTCTAACAATGCCCTTTTTAAGAAGTGGTTGACATCAGCACATTTTCAACCATTTGCTTCTGGAACATGAGTCCCTGGATCAAAAACAGCCTATCTGTTTTTAATGAGGAAAAGGAACAGAGGAGCCATTTCTGTTTTTATGCTGAAGTAATCCATCTTTCAACCTTCAAATTCTGGATGTTACGATTAGGCCTAGGCCTTGTTGTTGATTATGTTTACATGGTGAGCCTCAACTTTCCTGTCTGTATTCTTATGAGCAAAGTAATACTTAGCTGAAAGTGTTGCTGTAAAGATCTAGGAACACATGGAAACATATACCAAAGCTCCTAGCTGAGAACAGGACACACAGGTGTTCAGTAGTGTGTAGCTATTATTATTACCACAAAGTAGCCACAGCAGCTGAATGTCCCTTTTAATTCAACCCATTTCCTAAGCCAGCTTTAGAATGTAGTAATAACAATAGTTACACGTAGTAAAGCACTCCGTGATAGGCACTGGGCTGGGAGATTTACAGGAGTTAACTCATTTATGACCAAAAACTAGAAACGTACTATTCAAATATGCATACAGTCCTCCAGGCAACTTAATATGCCAACAATGCCATGACTCCCCCAGGTCAAGCAAAGGTCTCTGTGAGTGGATGGTAGTGCCTTTAAGAGAGAACGTACAAGAAAATATACCAGTGTCACTGATCCTAGATTAATTTTGAAGGTAGATCTGAGAGGATTTACTGATGAGTTAGATTTATCAATAGAGCCATCTAGGCACAAGCATATCTAAAAAACAAAAAAGGTTCCCAGGCAGCACAGCCATCCACAACTACAGGGGCCGAAATGTACCCCTGGCCACTTTCTAGCTGCTGTAGGGAGTCATTGTCATCCTATCACATCCTATGGTGAAAAGTTTATGAAACTTTCTAGCCTGTGTGTGTGTGAGAGAGAGAGAGAGATTGAGAATTGTCTTACCACAGCTGCCCAAGCAATATAATTAAGCAGCCCACAACCATTTTCAGGACCAGCCAGTTGCTCAGGGAAACAGCCACCCCCAGGAATCCCAAATTCAGCACCTCCAGCCAACTGGTCAACCCCTGGGCAGAGACCACAAGGCGCTACAAAAGCCTGTTCTAAGGCTGCAGTAAGATCTGGTGCATTCCAACCTGAGATTAGCTGGCTCTCGCCTCACCTCTCTCCGCTCTACAGCCTCTGTGGTTAAAAAATGAGCAGAGGGGCTTCCCTGGTGGCGCAGTGGTTGAGAGTCCGCCTGCCGATGCAGGGGACGCGGGTTTGTGCCCCGGTCCGGGAAGATCCCACATGCCGCGGAGCGGCTGGGCCCGTGAGCCATGGCCGCTGAGCCTGCGCGTCCGGAGCCTGTGCTCCGCAACGGGAGAGGCCACAACAGTGAGAGGCCCGCGTACCGCAAAAAAAAAAAAAAAAAAAGGGCGCAGAGTCAGAACTTCCTAGTTAAGGTTTTTCTCCAACACGGCCACATGCCAACTGATAAGATGAAAATGTTAAGTGTTGATGCTGGGTTTGTAGGATAGCTGGGAACAGTAGGGCATCCTCTGCAGTCACCTTTCCACAATGTCCCCTCCTCCTCCAACCACTCTGCAGGGACCAGCAGAGAACACGAGTAGGGACTGAGACTAGTCAGCAAGATGGTACCTGGTCAAGGGGTTGTTTGCATAAATATCTCTTCCTGGCTTCCCTCCTGAAGGTCCACCATCATGGTTACCAGTTGGGTTCACCCAAGGTCACTTATTTCCACTAAATATATAAAATACCCGAATGGGGTATCTTAAGTGGAACTTTGAAAACAGGTGAGACTTCAATAATAAACAGGCTACGGCACCCACACTTTAACACTCTGAACTTTTTCTTGACTGTGAGCTAAAAACACAGTCGCAAATGTTTAAGATTAGTGGAGACCAGCCAAGCTGTGTAGGCCCATCACCATAGAGGACCAGCAAGTCAACCAACAGCTCAGCCACCATCATGACGTGTGATATGTGAACCTGAACCTCAAAGCCACTCTGGTCGTGCAGCAGGTATTTGCCAAAAACCTCCTTGGTGCTGGGAACACAAAGATGGCTAGGACTGTCCACGGCCTTCAGGTGTCCAAAGTATAGTGGGAAGAGAGAAACAGAAATCTAGCAGTTGGGCTTCGCTGGTGGCGCAGGGGTTAAGAATCTGCCTGCCAATGCAGGGGTCACGGGTTCGATCCCCGGTCCGGGAAGATCTCACATGCTGTGGAGCAACTAAGCCCGTGTACCACAACTACTGAGCCTGCACTCTAGAGCCTGCGAGCCACAATTACTGAGCCCGCGTGCCACAACTACTGAAGCCCATGCACCTAGAACCCACGCTCCCCAACAAGAGAGGCCACTGCAATGAGAAGCCCGCACACCGCAACAAAGAGTAGCTCCCGCTCTCCACAACTAGGGAGAAGCCCACGCACAGCAACGAAGACCCAACGCAGCCATAAATAAATAAATAAATAAATTTGTAAAAAGAAAAAGAAATCTGGCAATTTCAGTGTTACTTCTGCCACTAAATTCTGCAGATAAGTTATTGGACAGATATGGTTCCCAGCAAAAGAAATGGATGCAGGAAAAGATGAGATTAGAATATATCTCTGAGATATAAGTCCCTGGTCATAGTAAAACACAGAGGAAAAGGCTGGAGCTCAAAATAATAAACCAGAGGGGGGTGTGTGTGTGTGTGAGAAAGAGAGAGAGAAAGAGGAAAGGTGAGAGACTCAACCTGTGCCAACTAGGGTACCGCATGTGACCTAACTCACGTACACTGAATTTCTTTCTCTTGCTTTCTCCCTTCTCTGATGCTAAGGAGGAAAATGCTGGGGACCTTAAACCACCAGAAAAATCTCAAGAGAGTCCCAAAGAAAAATGAACACTGTCCCACCATGAGTCACAGCCACAGGGGAAAGGCAGAAAACAAACACGGAGCAAAAGCAGTATGAGAATTCATCTGCTGGAAACAGACCATCACACATGTCAAAGTCCAGCAAAATGCTTGCAGCTCTTTGGATCTCGATAACGTCTCCCCCGGACCCCAGCTTACGGGCTTCCAAGCCCCAAACTGCTCTTGGTTTGACCAGAGTGCAGACGTGGAGTGAAAAAGAAGGGCATCTGGGGACAAACGAGGCAGCTCTTAGGTTCAGAGTAAGTCACAGCTGACTGTGGTCTGTGGGATCAGGGCTCCGGAGGAATTCCTGGCAGGATGCTCTGCCCCGCTTCCTGGGCACGGATCTTGTGGTGCTGCCTGGCCTCTGATCTGAAAGGCCAGCCTGAGTCCATCCTGGGTGGGCCTGGGCCGGGGCAGACAGGGAGACAGAGCCTTCCAGGGAGGGGGCAGAAGATCATGGAGTCGCTTCCCTGTGCTCAGTACCTCCAGCCAGGGGGTGTTTGAGGAACAGTCAACGGAAGCTCAGGAACACGGGGGCACGGGGCCCCCTGGGCAGATGGCAGACGGGTGTAACAGAGGCAGCAGCGGACGGGGCAATGGGTGCACAGTCGGCTCCCAGAGCAAACGTCACAGGCCTTTGCCAAGTTGCAGGAAGAGGAGGGAGGATGCCCAGCGGCACCACAGCTGCAAGCCAGCCTGGATTTACCGCCGGTCGGTGTGATCCGACTTCGGCTTGTTAAAGGCAAGCCAGAGGATCTTGTGCAATAAAAGGAAGACTTGGCGCATCTAACTTGGGGCTACGCTCTTAAAAATAAAGTGCGCGCTACCACTTCCAGGAATACACTTGGTTATGAGCTCAAGATGCATCTGTACTTCCAGAGACTCCTTTCCGTGGCCAACGCTTCTCCCAGCTCCCGGGATTGTAAGGGCTTTCACGTCATCTCCATTCTCTCAGGGTTCTTACCTGTGTCACATGCCAGAGCCTACCTGGCCCAACTGGTGAACACACAGAGGCAAACGGCGGCCCCCCTGCTTCCTCCCCGAGCTGGCGGCGCCTGGCAGCAATGCCGACAGAGCTGCGGATTAACCGTTAACCGATTAACCGGGGTGGGAGTGGGAGGTGCAGGAGTCCCCTGCAGACCCACCTGAGGATGCCGGAACCCAACTTAACGGGGCTGACAAAACCATGGCTGCGGGTGTAGCCACTGGTAAGGAAAACACCACTTCTCCACATCTAGAAACTTCTAATCTCTCTGTAGCCAAAGAGAGAGCCTGACAGGCACCTATGAAGAAGCCGGGATGAAGGTAAACAAATGCCACGATACCTCGCAGTTCGTAAAAGTGATGGGGGATTTCAGCCGCAGCCACACGGGATCCAGTGCCAGAACCGCTGGGCAAATGGCATTTTGAAAACATTCCATCTCTCTTGCACCCTCTACACTTTATCCTACTTTTCATGAGAAAACACTGAATGAAGGGAAACGAATTAGGGTGGAAGGAGCTAACAATTAGGGCACGCCTACTTTGTGCTAGGCGATTGATGAGGTATTTTACTTATATTCACGAAACCCTTAAACAGCACGAAATGAGAACGGTTAACTGAGGCTCAGAAAAGTCAGATAACCTCCCCACGGTCCCAGAGCTGGTAAACGCAGGAGCCAGGGTACAAGTCACACGTGTGGGTCTCGAAACCACTTGGGAGTTTTGCCTACACATCTGTCTCTCCCCTGCTATCCTCAGAGGGAAACAGAAAGATCTGTTCTGGAGACCTGAGCACACATTCATCTTTCAGGGCATCCACTTTATTGGGTAGTTTTACACGTTTGAAAATAAAACACAGGAAACCTACAATTTGGGAGAACGTGATCATTGATGGGAGGTTTATAGGAAATAACATTCGTGCAGCCTTTGTAAACAAGTCTGCAGCGACATTCCTTTCAGGAATCTGTAGTTAGGAAACTGGTCCTTGTATAATCAAACTTTAAGAAATGCTGGTTTTTAGATATGTGTGACCTCACACAGAAAGAACCCCATTGCCTGTTCATAACCAGAAGCAGCCTGGCGAAATTAAACCGAACATTGACAGGTTTGGGTTCAGTTCTTGATTTTCTTGGGTTTCATGACACCTTCTTTCTGATTCGGGTTAGTAAGTCCAAAAGCACCCCACGGTGACCCTGAGGTGGCAGCCAGCGAACGAGGCAGTGGGAGGGCTGAAATGTACGCTTGGCAGATGGAGAAGAACTGGTCAGCAGAGCCCAGGACCACGGCAGCTGGCCACATCCTCGCTGGGTGGCCACATCACTCATGATCTCCCTCCAGGCACCCCTGTCCCTCGCCTCATAATTCTCCCTTTACCTACACCTCTCTCTCATCCCCTCCTAAAACCACCCCCGTTCTTCAAGGCCTCAGCCCTGTGTCAACACCTTCTGGGAAATTTCTGCATCGCTGGGTGCAGCAGTCAGTGTGCTAACAGCACTGAAACGTCATTCTCCCTTTGTTGAAATACTGAAGTCCTTCCCCACAGGCTGGTATAAACAGAGCTGCCCCAGACACCAAAACTCGCCCCCCCCGTCTTCTGCCTTGACCACGGTGGCCCCAGCTCCTAGCCGGGACCTCTGGGCCCTCCCCAGCAAGCAAAGGACCCCCAGGAAGCTGCTGTATGGCTGAGTGGTCTGTGGACACGCACAGGGTGCCCCCAATGGACGTGTGCCCCACCTCCCATTATTGTTCAAGCCCTGTGTTGTGTGACCGGCTTATATGCCCCTTCGTTTCCTCTCTCTATATGTTAGAAAGTCAGTGAGAGCAACGGCTGGACCTTTCAGTCTGTCCTTGTATCTCCACAGCACCCAGAGCGGTGTCTTCCACAGAAAATACACCCAACACGCTTGCTGGGTAAGTATTTTGAAGATGCATCAGCTGCCCTCGTCATCAACTGAGGCCTCGTGCCCAGAAGGCACTAGGGAGTTCGTGAGCGCCCTCTGCTTAGGAATAAGAATTCCATTCTCCTCTGCACCTCGATGTACGCAGACATGCGACAGGAATTCGATCTATTTTCAGGTGGAGCTGTGATGGATCCCCTAAATAATTGTCAACTAAATGGAAACGTGAGGTGTGAGGCTAAACGTCATGCTGTGGGTGGCAGGCAGCCTCCACGCTGGCCTCTCCTCTTGGTACCTCCCTGCTTCCTGGAGTACGGGGTGGGCTCCTCAACTCATCTCCAACAAATGGAATACAGCAGAAGTTTCGGGTGCAACAAGGCCGTGGCTTCTGCTTCAGGTGCTTTTTTCTCCCACTCACTCTTGCATCGCTCCCCGTGGGGACCAGCTGACACCCGAGCAGAGGCCCAGGCGCGAGAGTCAGGCTGGCAACAGACAGGGGTGAGCCTGGAGGCAGATCACTGCGCGGCCGGCCTTCAGATGAGGCCACCATCCAGCCTCGGAGGGACCCCTGCCAGGAGCCCCGCGGAGCTGAGCTTTGATCTCAGACCACACAACCGGTGATAACTCGAGTTTGTTTTGAGCCACTACGTTTGGGGCTTGTCACCTGCTGTAGATAACTAACACATAGGGCTTCTTTAAAGACCCGAAGAGAACATCCCAGTTGGCCTCCGGGGTAACTGCCAGGCCACACATACCCAGCAGATAAAAATGGACAAGAACAGCTGCTGCTATGGAGCGCTTACCAGGCCCTGATACTGCTCAAAGACCCAGCAAACGTGATCTCAGGTAACCTTTCGGGGCCACTGTGAAGGAGGACATGCGTATTTTACTGGGGCAGAGAGAAAAGTAAACAGACTTGAAGCTTCGGAAGCCGTGACCCTTTGCATTGCACGCCTTGGCCTGTTCACTGGTCACACTCACCCCAAGGAGGAATGAGTCAGTGAACCCCTTAAAGACCATAACCAGAGCCTTTGGTGCCCGGCCCATGCCGGGCAAGGCCAGCTCCGAGGGGACCAGAGCCTGGGGGACAGGCCACCAGAATGACCACACAGGGTAAAAGCTTATAAAACACTAAAAACCCTCCCCCTTTTTTCTTTGTAAAAGAATCCCATCACTTTCTCCACAAATCCAATTTCACATTTAATAACCCTCCTCTCAAGGATTTCTGCAAATTTCACTTGCTTCAATTTCAACTCACTTCCTCTTGGGTTGTTACATGTTAAGATGAAAAATGCCCCGTCAGGAACCTTTATAACTCTTCTCTAAAAACCAAACTCCTCAGACTCCAGAAGGATCTCAAAATGTGTTACTTAAAAAAAAGAGATGGGGGCTTCCCTGGTGGCGCAGTGGTTGAGAGTCTGCCTGCCGATGCAGGGGACACGGGTTCGTGCCCCGGTCCGGGAGGATCCCACATGCTACGGAGCAACTAAGCCTGTGCGCCACAACTACTGAGCCTGCACTCTAGAGCCCACGAGCCACAACTACTGAGCCCGCATGCCACAACTACTGAAGCCCGTGCACCTAGAGCTCGTGCTCCACAACAAGAGAAGCCACCGCAATGAGAAGCCCGCGCACCGCAACGAAGAGTAGCCCGCACACCACAACTAGAGAAAGCCTGCACCCAGCAACGAAGACCCAACGCAGCCAAAAATAATAAATAAATAAATAAATAAATAAATAAATAAATAAATAAATAAATAAACAAAAGAGGTGAATCAGGTGAGTTTTTTTGAAGGTCAATTAAGACAAAAGTACTGCTAAACAATTCATGTAACAAGATGCTCCTTGGTTCCTTTCAAGGGCAGTAGGAATGTATGGGCTGCTTTAGGAAGGGGTCAGGCAGCTCCCCTGGCCTCACGCCCTCCAGGTAAACCTCAGGTGCTCCAGGAGACACACGTGGGGGGTAAATCATGCCCTGCCATGTAGGGAGAACATCCCCCGTGAGAACACAGTCTGGAGCTTCCCCCTGAGCTGGCTCAACCCCGCAAGGTCACGACGCCCTCTCCCTTCCCTCCCAGTGCCTCTGCCAGCTCACGGCTGCATCAGACCGTGCACAGACGGCCACGGCCCCAGCACCGGCTGCTCCCCCAGTGCTGGGGGGTAGGGAGCTCAGTGCTCACCTGCTGCCCGCTCCCCACTGTCCCTCTACTGCTGGAGGGAACTTGGGGGCCAGACCATCTGGCGGCACCCTGAGCAGGGCTACCCAGGCTCCAGTGAGAAGGGGAGCGGTGTCGTCCTAAGGGGGTGAGACCTGCCCACCCCCCGCTGGGTGGAGTGCCTAGAACTCCAGACCAAGAGGCAAGGCTCGTGCCCTTGCACACGACATTAGTTGTTTGGTTTTCAAGAGGAAGAAATGAAATCCAGTAGCTACGGTACTCATCGAGGCAGTCACGGCTGGAGACGAGCAGTCCCCGTGCCGTGGGCGGGTGGCCATTCTGCTTAAGAACTTTCATGCCTCTGCACCCTTGTGGGCCGCGTTGTAAAGTGATCGGCGTCAGAGCCTCTGCCTGGAAAATGCTAAAGGGCGCTGACACTCATGAGTCCACGAAAGCCTGCCCTGCTCAGTCCCGGGTTTCCTGTCCGGTCCAAGATCCCCCCTCCCTGTCTGTGCCCCTGCGTCCTTGGTCCCGTCGCTCCATCCCTGACCCCATGGTGGTGCTGAGGGTTTTCTTTCCTCAGAATGAGCCCCGCACAGACCGGGGGTTGGGGGGGGTGTGCTGTGGCAGGACTGGAAACTTGGTCCCTCCAGCCATCACCCTGGTCATTCTCTGACACAAGGCACTCCCCCAGCCTTTCCTCTCAACACCCTCCAGGAGGAAAGAGCAGCAACTGGGAAATCAGAGTTACTAGTTCCTACCCTGGGGCAAATTCTTCACCCAAACGGAGGCTCTGCCCCTTTATCTATATAAAAAGTAAACAACAACCATACCATAGAGATTGAAAATAGCACAAATAAGGTGAAAGACGTGCATAGAAGAAGCCCGTGGTCACAAAGCCACCAGGGGGACCATGGCCACTGGAAAGTGCCTCTAAGTCCAACACACCTTCTGTTGCCCCAAATTACACGTTTCACATCCTGAGCATGAACATTCCCAAGCTGCCTGCGAAGCCCAGAAAGTCAGCAGCTGCCTCCGAAGTGCGCGTGAAGAACCAGCGCTCCAGGAAGGCTAGCTTAGGCGGGATTAGCACTAGTTCCGGTCAGGAGGCAAAGACACCCCGTACGCTTTCTCCCGTAAGGGAAGAAGGATCCAGTCGTCGATCATCTGTATCCACGATGGGGTTCGGATTATGACATTTTTCTCTCCTCTCAGCGACAATAAAGCCACAGGGGTTTCCCTGGTGGCGCAGTGGTTGAGAGTCCGCCTGCCGATGCAGGGGACGCGGGTTCGTGCCCCGGTCCGGGAGGATCCCACATGCCGCGGAGCGGCTGGGCCCGTGAGCCATGGCTGCTGAACCTGCGCGTCCGGAGCCTGTGCTCCGCAACGGGGGAGGCCACAACAGTGAGAGGCCCGCGTACCGCAAAAAAATTAAAAAATAAATAAAGCCACAGAACTGTAGCTAAGATCTCTGTCCGAGGCCTCTACGACAGAGAAAGGCAGATAATAGAATTTCTGGTTTTGTTCCTGAAAATATGTTTGAACACACACACACACACACACACACACGTGTGCCTGCACAGACATCACGTCAGTACTGGAAGAAGAAATAGGAAAGCAAAGGAGAAAACTGTTGGGAGGGCGGCCTGTCCATTCCTAGAAATCCTTTCAGTGCACTCACCCCCAGGCATTCCAGTTTTCTAGAAGTCTTAAGGTAGCAACAGTGATTTAACACACTGTTTCCATCTCTTGAAAAACTGCTAACGATCTTAGTTGCCTTTTGATAGATTAACTGTACAACGACCATCATTTGTCCTAAAGACATTATTGGAACCTGTTTCTAAGCATATTTCCTTCTCTCACCTTTGGCCCCAAATTTTAAAAAAATGTTTAGGACTTCCTTGGTGGCGCAGTGGTTGAGAATCCACCTGCCAGTGCAGGGGACACGGGTTTGAGGATCCCCTGGTCTGGGAGGATCCCACATGCCACGAGCAACTGGGCCTGTGCGCCACAGCTACTGAGCCTGCGCTCTAGAGCCTGTGAGCCACAACTACTGAGCCCATGAGCCACAACTGCAGAAGCCCGCACGCCTGGAGCCCATGCTCCGCAACAAGAGAAGCCACCGCAATGAGAAGCCCGCGGACCGCAATGAAGAGTAGCCTCCACTTGCCACAACTAGAGAAAGCCCGCGTGCAGCAACAAAGACCCAATGCAGCCAAAATAAATAAATGAATAAATAAATTAAAAAAAAAAGTTTAAAAAAGCAAATACAAAATGTGTCCCAAGGCTATTTAGTCTCTTAGCCAAGGCTCTTCCCAACAGGCAGAGGCCAGCAGGACCCAAAGTTCCGTTTCCAACTCTGGGACTCCCAGGCACGTCTGGGACTGGACACACTGAGACCATACCCAGGGAATCTGACCCAGGACTCTTGTCACATCTACTCTGCCTGGTCTTCAAACTCCTACCTTCTACACACTATGATTCTGTCTACATGGGCCACCAAAAGCAAGTGCGACGTGCGCGGGCCCCGCCTGTCTGCGGGGGACCGTTCCCGGGGGCAACACAGGATCTCCAGGTTCCGGTGCGAGGGGTCTCCGACTTTCCCAGCCCCGGGCTGGTCCACGCCGTGATTCCTGTCGGGATACCTGAGCCCGAGGACTCTGGTACTTGCTCCGGGCTCAACCAGCACAGCTCAATGTGTTAACCATGACAAAAGTCAACTGGGGAGTCCCAGTCCCAAAGGTATGCAAGAAGTCAAACTAGTTGGAGAAAAACAGGATTTTGTATTTATTCTGAATTCTGCAGGTCAAACGCTGTCGCCTAGGCACTCAGCTTTCTCACGTCCATGAGGATGAACATTCAGAGGTAAATTCTGCCCGTCAGCCAGGGAGGGAGCAGAGCACAGAGATTAAGAATACGACGCTGGACAAGTTCAAATGCAAACCTGCGTAACAGCTGTGCGACCACTGGCAGGGTATTTAACCGCAGCTTTTCAAAAAGGACAGGTGTCAGTTCCTGACTCCCAAATGTTTCTGTAAGGATTAAATACATTAATCGCACGTCAAATGCCCAGTGCATCATAACTGCTGAATAAACACGATCCTTACTCATAAGCAGATGTTCACTTGATTCTGAGCAAGGAGGAAAAGCAGTTGGTTAAGAACATTTCAACAAGTCTGTTGATGCTGCTGCAAACTCTGAACGACCGAGAGCGAAAAGACAAGTTACAGGGTTGAAGGAGAGAGACGTGTGAGATGGGAAATGCACGTCCGACTTACCCCTAAGACCCCGAAGCGCTCGGCCAGGCTCCAACCGCAGAGAAAGTCGATCTCAAACTTGTGGTTCAGAACAACGATGGCGTTTTCCTTCCCGTACTTGGGGTAGGCCCGGGGGTCCGTGTGGATGATGCACTCCGTGCCCGACCACCATTCCAGCAGCATCACCAGCTCTGGAACAAACCACCACAACAGACGGACCTTTATTTCACGCACCCTCTATGACTAGGGGTCTGGTCTGCTGGGCCAGGTGGCAGCAAGGCTCTGCCGCCCTGGCTGGAACGGACAGCAACTTTGAGGGGTCAGGTTCTGGACCATTTCGGCCCAGACCCCAGTTCTTGAAGGGGTTTCGAAGCAGAAGGAAAAAAAGATCGAGAAAACTCCACGAGTCTCCAGGGGAGGAGAGGAAGCTTCGAGAAGGCAAATGACTTGCATTCCCTGATTAAGTACCTTGGGAAAAAATAAATCAGAAAGCCTGAATCCATCAAGAATCCACGCCCTTGTGTTTCCAGAGCCCTGAAAGGCAGTGTGAGGTGATGTACAGAATTCTTAACGTCCTTGGAAATGACTAATTGGGATACTTATAAACTCCATCAAAGAACGAAATGCCCAATTTTTCTCTCCCATTTACGACACTGGAGTGCACGAGGAATAATGCAGCACTGCGGTGAAACATCAGCACCTGAAGGGCAAGGATAAATTAGGTCCGTTACCTTGCGGGCCTCAACGCAACTATTAAAACACTCCTGTAGGAGCTTGTGAAATAGGAAAGTCCTTTTTTGGGCAACAATGACCAACTTGCCTTTATGCTTCAGTGATACTTCTAACCTAGGTCACCAACATCCAACCCACGGGCCTCAGGACAAACCTTTATGGTGGAAGTTGTCCAGAAAACCAGCCGAAACTTGGCGATCAGATCTACAGCTACAGAGTGACTTTGAAAAGGAATTTTAGAGCTAAGCCTGTTCAGCAGATGCGTGGGTAGGTGGGTGAGCCCTCTGCGAAGGACACACCCCTTTGTATCACCACTTAGAGGGGTGCATGTTAGGCAGAGGACTCACTCATCACCCGCCCCTACACACACGCACACAGCCCAGCAGGTGTGGTCTTGACTCCAGCCAAGTGTCACGTGTGAAAGGCTTGGGCGGCTGCCCTTGGAAACCTCTCTCCTTGAGCTGGAGACTGTGCTTAGGGACTGGAGCCAGAACTCTCTAGAAGGCGCTACAGTCTAGTTTCTAAACGCGAGCACTGTGGGGCTGTGGACGGATGGACCGCATGGCACCGCAGCCTCCTCATCTTCGGAGGGGCGGCCTCACTGGCTTTTGTGAGAAGCAACGGGCAGGACACGCAACAGGCACTCTGTGCAACGCACATGCCAAGCTCCCAACAAACCCAGGCTTCAGCATCTACCAGTGTCATCAGAACCGAACCAGAACACACCCCTTACTTGACACTGAAGAGTCTGCCTATTCCTAGCCCCCAGGCAGCTGTCCCACGGGCAGCGACACTGGTGGGACCTAGAGGTGGCCATCAGGGAGGGGAGGGCGCAGGGCAGCCCGGCCGGCGGGACAGTTCCCACCGTGTAGGAAGATGCTTCTACTGCTGCACTGATTTGTTCCAAGAGACGGGTGGGCGGTACCCACCTATCCCATTACTGGCCACGGAGCCCAGAGAAGCCCTGAGCAGAGGCGCGTGGAAGCAGCGAGATCAGGCTGAACTGTCGTTCCCTGTGACGCATCCCGCAAACACCTCCTGAATGCCTCGCTGTGCCACGCTGCTCCCTGCCCAGGGCAGGCCGGGCCCCCCTTCCACTTTCCCCAGCGCCCTTCGTGGCACTTATCACAGCTTGTGTCACAGTGAGATGACACCCCGGCCCCTACTGACCACAGGCCCCGCCAGGCACAGATCACCTTGCTTGGTACACCCTGACCCCAGCCATCACTCCAGAACCCAGCACTGTGCCAGCACATCTACGCTTCCAGCGAACACTGTTTGGTGACCTGATGTGTGCAAGCAGGATGGGAGGGGCTGGAGGTGTAGTAGCGAACCCACAGCTGCTCCCGGGCTCCCACCCTCCTGGAGCCTGCAGCCCAGAGGGAAGGCAGTCGCGCCCTCAAGAGGTGGTGTGGCCAGGAGAGCAGAGGCTCGTCACAGGATGGACGGCTGCTGAATACCATGCTCATGGACTTGGGGTCAGACCCAGTCAGGCTCCAGGCCTGCGGCTGCCACGCAACGGTTGTAAGACTTCTGGTCTGTTTCTCAATGTCCCCTAAATCTCCGCATCCTCGTCTGTGAATAAAGATAGGAAAAGCAGGGCTTCCCTGGTGGCGCAGTGGTTGGGAGTCCGCCTGCCGATGCAGGGGACGCGGGTTCGTGCCCCGGTCTGGGAAGATCCCACATGCCGCGGAGCGGCTGGGCCCGTGAGCCATGGCCGCTGAGCCTGCACGTCCGGAGCCTGTGCTCCGCAACGGGAGAGGCCACAGCAGTGAGAGGCCCGTGTACCACAAAAAAAAAAAAAAAAAGATAGGAAAAGCTTCTAGAGATGCTGTGGGTATTAAATCAGGTCATGTAGTCAAGGCACCTAGCATGATGCTGCACATAGTAGGGGATCAGTAAGCTTCTTACTACTATTATACACACTAATTCTGTAGCAGTCCTGGCTCTGTGACCGGGGGAGGGGAGAGACACAGAGAGAGAGAGAGAGAGAGAGAGAGAGAGTTACAGCGACTTCAGCACCAGAGTAAGCACTTATGATTTACGATTTCACAATAAAGGCAATGAGAAGTCACTGGAACATTTTTAAAGAGGCCAGAGCAGCACCTAATTTGCATTTTGAAATGGTCGCTCTGGCTGAAGTGGGAACAGATCAGAAGCAGGGAGGCCCGTCAGGGGGTGACTGCAGCAGCCCAGTGAGAGGTGATGGCAGCGGGACCAGGTGGTGACAGTGCAGAGACGCCTGATTTCTCCCTCATCTCAACAGGCTGTTAGCTACACAACTGAACACCGAATCTCACTGGATAAAAGAGTTTTCTTTCCTTTTTTCCCCCTTTTTTTTCACCAAGGTTTCTTTTTTTTTAATTCACAAGCAGTATTTACATTTATAGTCACAATGTAAAACAGTTCAATTAATCCAGAAGTATTTAGAGGAAAACGTGTAATTCCCCTCGATGGCCCTGCGGCGTGCCCGGCAGAATCCTCTTTCTTGTTTGTTTCCAGTTAAGGGACCACAAGGGACACTCTTGGGAGGTCTGACGGGTTTTGCAGGTCACACGCATCGCGGCTGACGTGCTGATTCACCTCCTCGGTATGAAGCAGAAGCTAGACCTGCAACAGCTCCAGCCCCTCCAGCCCCTCTGAGTCCTGGGCCTGGCTGTGTCTGCTCCTGGGAGGGCCCGGCTGCTGCAGGACCCCAGGCCACCCAGGTCACCCACGTCACCCATGCCAGGTGCAGCAGGAACCCACAGAGGTTTCGGTGTGTCCTCACGGGGCTGCGGATACTCCTTTTGGGGGTCCTGACCTCTTAATCATCCATCCATTTTCATCCATCACCCCTTCCTGACGACTCTCCTTGGGACTTCAAGCTCCAGCAGGAGCTGCAGAGACGAGAGCCCTCCCGGGCCAGCCAAAACGGCCCCACACACGACGAAGGGCCGCTCCCTTTACAGGTGTGTGCGTCCGCCAGCAGCTCTGCTCCTCTGGGTGAACTCTGCGGGGCACGTCCTCTGCCCGTGCCCCACCCTCCCCCCATCCCAGCTCCCTTCTCCAGGGTTAGCCATTAGGAACGGCTTGGAGAGTGGCTTTCTCGTCCTGTTCGTCGGAGTTCACACACACACACACACACACACACACACACACACACACACACACACACGTGTTTTCCCCCCATGAATGGGTTCATACTTCATCGATATTTGAAAACATATACGTATAGCTATTTTCTCCAAATGGTGTATTTTGGGCTCTCTCCATGTTAACACAGATACACAGAAGTATCAGCAAATAGTTACCGGGCTCTGGCCGTGGGCCACAGCCTTGGCCACACGGTATGGCAGTAAATCCTCACATTAGCCCTGTGAAAGGCACGATGATTGTCCCCATTTTAAAGATGAAGAAATAGAGGCACAGGGATATCTCTCACTCTACGAAACCGCCATTTTCTAGGTCAAAAATAGTCAGAATGGCAATGTCATGAGGGGTAACTAGCTGCGTGGCAGGTCCTGCTACAGTTATAGTATGATTTATTCAGCCATTCTGCCATCGATTAGCACTTCTTCCCCTTGTTTTTTATTGTTACAAATACTGTGGTAAACATCCTTGAAAATGAATGTTTAAAAAAGGAGCTGACGCCTCATATCATCACGGTCCTCCCGCCCACCGCGATCTCAACCTGTCCATTAATCCCTGGGCCTTGTAGGAGAGAGGGGACACCCTGCTCACCCCATTCTCACCAGAGGTGTGGGCAGAGCCAGCAGGGCCCCGGTGGCTGTCAAATACTCGTTACAGACGAGACCTGCGGCCAAGGTTTCTTCCGTATAACGCAGCAGTTTTGAAGCCTCTTGTCCCATTTAAAGATGTTCAGTTTGCTAGATTTTGCAGTCTTTATTTTTGCTACTCCCCGAGGGCAGGGTGGCCGGAGGCGCTGGCGGGAGCCCAGCGCAGGCGCAGGTGTCTTCCCGAAGCTCGGCCACCTCTGGACCCTGCGATCTGGGGCCATGCCTGGCTCTGGCCAGTTACTGACGCCTGTTTGGCAAACTCCACTTGGAGACAGGTGGGGCCGGCGAGGTAATGGCCAGGGAGGGCTGTGAAGCACAGGAAGTGACCGTAAAATCCCAATCTGCTGCCTCCAATTTCAGGGGCTGACGGAAGGACCAAACCCAGGGGCTGTAAGAGCACACGGTCCAAAGGACAGGTTTGTTTTTGTTCGATTTGCTATTGCGCTGTGCAGCTCGATTACAGATAGGAAAAAAGAAGTAGATGGACAAAAGGGAAAGGGGGGGAGAGGGGAGAGGCACCTGGTTCATATTTGTAAAGAAGGAGGAAATGGTAACAACTAACATTCGCTGAGTCAGCTCACACATCACTGTCCCCATTTCACAGCTGACGGCATGGAAACACTGAGGCCAGGGAGCCGGTCCAGCTCCCACCGCTAGGAGGTGGGAGTGCTGGGCCCTAAACCCAGACAGGGGGATTCAGAGGGTCCACGAGGACACCAAAAGCCATGATTATATGGCGGAGGGGAGAGAAAGAGCATTTAGGGAGGGAAGAGATCAGAGGATGTTCAGAGTACAAGGGTCACACCCTTGACCTTGGGCAGCCCTTCTCTGGGAGAGGAAGATGCCCAAATCAAAGGCTGCTGTGAAGGTTAAATCTGCTGACGTGATTAAAGCATGTAACGCTTGCCCGCCCTAGAACCAGTGCTTTCCTTCCCCTCAGTACCACGACCACCAAGGATAGTACAGCAGTAACGACAGAAGAAATAATGAAGGGACAGAGAGTACAGCCAGGAAAGAACGAGCAGCACACGGGCGGGTGCCGACTTCTGGGCGGCCCTGCTGTCACCCCCAGATGTCCCTGTCCTCAGCTCTGACGTCCCTCCTTTCACTGTAGTCCAGATGCTGAGCAGCTGTGAGACCCGGCTCCTTCTGTGCTGGATCCCAGGGGTCGACATGCGCCCTGGAAACCCAACGATCCTCCAAGCCCACCGCCGAAGCCTCTGCAGCCCACGTGGGTGGAGGGCTGAGGGCCCCTCCTCCTCCACCAAACCTCTCCCCCCGCTTCCTGCTCGCACCTGCCACGAATGACATTCCTCTCCTCTCTCCAGCCCTTTCTGGAAGAAGTGCTGAGAATTCTAATAACAGAAGGGGGCAAAGTTCCTGCAGAAAAGGCCTCGGAATCCAGACTGATGATCGGAGTTCACTGTTCAAAAAGCCAGAATTCCCCGCGTTGCAGATGCGGGCGACATGTGACCAAGGAAAATGGTATTTTTATAATCAACTTTATCTAACTTTAATAATTACATAATCACATGCATAATTATATGTAATCTATAAGCTAAGTATCTATAATTATGTACTCATAATAGTTTTTATAATAATTTAGCTTATAATAATTTAGGCTAAACATGAAAGAAACCTCTCTACCTCAAAAGCTTCCAAAATGCAAAATCGAAGAAAGTTTCTGGGGTTTGACGTGAGACCGCCCCCTCCTACACCCCCGGGGAGGAACACGCCCTGCCCTGGCCTTGGTCTCTGCACTCTCTGGGCCATGTTCAAAAGTGGGGATAAAAACATGAACTTGAACGGTTAGTGGAGCCGTGTCAACAGGGAGGTTTGGTGCCAGCCCTGACCTCGCCAGCCCCGAGGGAGCCCACGGAGACCCTGAAAAGAGGATGGAGTTCAATGAGCAAACGCACTTTCACACTATGGTGCTCGATACAGAATCCGGGACTTCTGATGCGAGACCAGCTGCCAACCGGTCCCCGTCTGCCTAGCAGGTCTATTGTGGAGACTCCCAGCCTTACCAACCGACTCACAGCCCCATAACCGGCTCCAAACACGGGTGAAGTCGTTCCTCCCTGCTTAGCTATACCCCGTGGACCATGCTCATCACTTCCTCTCTTTTCCTCATGCCTGTTTTCCTTACCTCGCCTTACCCATCCTTCCAGGCTCAACACATGCCCATATTTCCACGAAACCGCAGGTCCCAGGCCACCCAGACACGGGGCTTCCTAACTTCCTGCCTCTTATCTGTGCTCCACGCAGTTGGGCACTTACCTGTATTTTGTTCTGAATTATTTCTAGTTAATTCCGCAGCATATACCTTTTGGCCACAACCAGATTTCAGTACTTCCTTTCCATGACACTGAACTAGGGACCCAGCTGTACTTGCAACATTTCAGTCCACATCCCAGGCTTCCAGGCAGCTGCTTTTCCCACTTAGGTGCCCAGGTCGTTGAATGACACTGAGGCGAGAAGCCTATAAACAGATGCACAGTGTATCTATAGGGCTATTAACATTTCATAGGATGATTAGAAAAACAATGCCTAAAAAGGCTCCTTACAACGCAGGGAAGTTTGGGAAGCCCTGCAGGACCTCTCTGAGAGAGATGGATCTGCTACAAGCTGGCCACGCAAGAAGCCAACTCCTCTGAACCCTGCAGCATCTCCATCACGTCCTCCCAGCCCAGCGGAAGCGCCTGTTTCTGTGCAGGCTTTGCCCTTGGCAGGGCACGGAGGGAATGGACTTGACCTGCTTGCTATGTTCTTGGGGCTCAAGTCTTAAAGAGTTAACGCTGCCACGTTGTAACCTTTCTCTCTGAGCCTTGAGACGGCAGGTCAGGGTGATGAGGGGCCATGAAAACACTTGCCTGCTCCTATCCCGACGTACACCCTGCAGTGAAGGACACAGGAACCGGGTAACTGGCGCTGAGATAGAATTGGACCGAGAGCCGCCGGTATGAATGCTACAGGCGTTTACATTATGCACAGGGAGTGGTAACATTAGGAGCAGAAAAGCAGCTTTTTCCACTAAGTGGAGCCAATACTCAGCTGCCAATTACTGGGTCTCACTTTCAGGACCAGGCAAAACATCAAGAAGTACGACTGTCCTGAGTGACGCTTATAAAAGCCAGGTTGAAGCCCTCTGCTTCCCACCCTCAATCAAAACCCTGAGGTGGGAGGACAGGGAAAGGAAGGGTCTAGAACCCCACCTCCACCCCCCCACTCTGGTGCCCCGATACTCTGGCTTCTCACAATTCCCTTCCAAGAGAGCAGCTCAGAAATCACTGAGCCCTGACGCCTGTGCCACCCGATTTCCAGTCCCTCCTTGTTCACCCAGTAATCAAATATCGAGGCAGTATGTTGGTAGATGCCAGGGGCTGGAGGGTAGGGGGGCGTTGGGGAGGGAGAATGGGGAGTTAGTGTTTCATGGGGACAGAGTTCAGTTGAGGAAGGTGAAAAATTGGGGAGATGGATGACGGTGAGAGTTGCACAACGACGTGAATGTACTTAGTGCCACTGACCTGTACAGCTAAATACGGTTAAAGTAGTGTGTTTTATATTGTGATTTTTACCACAATAAAAAAACATTAAAAAAAAATATCGAGGCATAGTCCACCAGATGCCCAGCACCAGTGCAGGGGCCTGGACGTGGCAGCGAACAAGCACACCTAGCAGGGGAGACAGGCAGTAAAGAAGCAAACAGCACATAGATGTACGTAACGTGGTAGCTGGACGGCTAAGGCAGCAGGAAGGGGAAGGGCTGGGGGACAGGGTCTGGGGGGAGGGCTGATCTTTCACACATGGCCCAGAGGATGCCTCCCAGAAGTCTCTGAAGTTTAGCATGAAGCTGCCGTGATCTAATTGAAATGTGACCTGCTAGAAGGGAGCCTTTCCCAGATACGGGACTTGTTTTGTTCACGGGTGTGTTTCCAGTGCTGAGAACTGGGGACCCACTGAGAGGGTGGCTTCGGCTGCTGCGTAGAGAATGACGTCAGCAGGCTCGGGTGGAGGCTGGCCACAGGGAGCGGGCTGCTGCAATCAGCCAGGAGAGAGGGGACCTGGGCTCGGTGGTGGTGGTCGTATGCAAGAGGGGTCAGGTTCAGGGTGATGCTGAAGGTGGGGAGCACAGGGCTGGCTGTCGGGCTGAATGTGGTAGAAGGGAAGGTTGAGGGGTGATTCTAAGATGTTTGTACTGAACGGCTGGGGACGCACCTGCTGTTGAGAGAGCTGGGATGCACTGGGAGGGAGGGCCAGGTGGCAGAGGAACTGGGCTTGGGTTGGGACATGTGAGCCTAGTGCAGGGCCAGCATCCTGGCTCAGAGGAGGTGTACGGGGACCGGTTCTGCCCTGCCCTGGCCTCGCTCTGCCCCAGCCTTTGACCGTTCCTTCCCTGTCCACTCCCCTTCTCTGTGGCCACTTCTATTTCTCTCCCAGACCCGGCCAATCATTCTCCTCACAACACCTTCCCACTCACTCGTCACCAGTGAGAGTTACTGGTCAGGCTCCCATCCCGTCCAGCCCTCGGCAAGGCGAGGAATCTGGCGTCACTGTGCCTAGAGGCACCCGAAGCTTGGGAGTAGCAAGCACCGTCAGCACCCAGATCTAGAATCCACTTCCCCACCGCCTTTCCCGTCCAGGGCACACTACCCACCATGAGGGAAAGCAGCAGTGCATAGATTGTTCTTGTGGACCCATCTGAACCTGGACCCACCCAGCATTTACGTCTAACTCCTAGTTTACCATCCAGGGAGGGAGGACCAGGGTAAACTCCACTCCAGTGAGCACTCACACACACCCAGAAGGTGGGACACTCCACAGGTCAGGGGCGTTCTAAGCTAAGAAAGGCTTAAAAGATGAAACAACCAAATGCAATGTATGGACCCTACTGAAATCTGAACTTAACACTCCAAATGTTTAAAAAAAAAAAACAAAAAGTTTGGAAACAACTGGAGAAATCTGAATATAGACAGTATTACATGATAACTAAAAAAAATGACTAACTTTGACAGTTGTGATAACAATGTGCTTGTTTTTAATCTTAAAAACAAGCCCTCATTCTCTATAAAACACACCTCATGATAATTTGGGGTGGTCATTCATGACATAAAATATCTGGGATTCGCTTTATAAATTTTCAGCAATTGATCAATGAATAAGAATTCAGTATAACAAAGTATTTACAATATTTAAATCCAAGTGCTGTGAATATGGGGAATCCTTCTGCTATTGTCTTTACTCTTACATGTATTTAAATGTTTCGTAAAAGGAAAGTGAAAGGAGGCAAGTTCCCTCTTTATTCAGAAGAGTGAGTCCAGGGTCAAAGGCAGCCCCCAGACACGTCAGTCCTGCCTCAACCACTCGCTGCCACGTCTCTAGGGGCAACCGTGGGAGAGACACAGACGGAAACCCTAAGAATATACCCATGTGTAAAATGCAGACCAAGACCACACGGGATTTCCATTTTTGAAATTTCTGAGATGAAGGCCACTATACAACTTGAAAATGCCTTGCACCTCACTGCCACTCTATTAAGCAGTTAAAAGGTCTAAAGTCCCCAGAGTGCGAAGGTGTTCACTTCTCTGCTCTCCTCTGCTCGCCATGTGGAGAAGTAAGAAATTCTCGGAAGCTGGCAGTGTTCCACTGTCCCCGCGGTCACCAGGTAAAGTCCAAGCCACAGAGGACTCAGGCCGCAGGGCTTGGACCCCTGAGCCCAGCCCTTCTCAGAGTGACTTTGAGGAATTGCAGCCCCCCCCCCCCCGGCCCTGCCTCAGCATCCTGACGGCTAAGGTGGAGCCAGTGCCCACCGCGCGGGCTGTGCTGAGGCTCCTGTGTCAGTGCCCGGCGGTGACTCTGCTCTTTAAGTTACTGCCTTTGGGCGATGTCTCTGACCTTAGTCAAATGAGCCGGTACTTAGCGCTTTCTCTGCCAGGTCTCAGCATCACAGGGGAGAGATGGCGCACGTGTAAGCTGCCAGGCTCCTACAGGACCTGACATCAGCAACGTCCATGGTAAAGGGGAAATTTTCAACACATTGCAAAGGATCTGGCTGAGAGCAGACACTCAAGGGACCCCTACCCCTCTGCTCCCTCCAACCCTTCACACACCGACACCGCTCCTGTTGCCCTGGTCCAAATCCCAGTGCCCCTCAAGACACACGTCAAATGCCCTCCTTTGGAAAGCGGCCCCAGACCCCAAGTTCTGCAGGGTCCTTCCTTCTGGTCTCATCGGTGCCTCCTACTTAGCGAGGGCGGGTATAGGCCTCAGGGCTTGTTCACACTCTTGAGTTGTGACTGAAATGTGGGGTCATTCAAATTCCCAGAAGCTTCTGGAAGCTTAGACGTCTACTACCTCCCTCCCCCTAAGGTCCCAGTCAGAGTGGTCCACCCAGGATTACTTGCTAAGTTGTTTTAAGGAAAGAAAAGCCTCTCGAAGCCAAGAAGTGTGAAGGCCGTGGGCGCATTCTGCGGTGTTTCCCTTCCCATGTGCACAAGGATGTTACAACCTGGTGAAGCCTTGGGTCCAAATGTTCCACTTGAAGATGGAAGGCCTTTCCCTATGTCACAGAATGCAAGTTACCCTTCTGAGGCCAGGGTGTGCACTACAGCTGTGTGGGCGAACACACACTCCACCAGTGAACCTGGAAATGATGTGTAAGATGGTTTTCTCAAAGTAAAACTGTAAAAACAAACACCAAGGCACAGACCAGAGATATGCAAGAGGAACCTTAACGAGAACACATGGATTCCAGGCCAAGCCTCAGGCACCAGCTTTATTTCAAGACATGGGCACGTGGTAGAAAGAAAAAAACCAACCAGAGGGCACACTGGTACTTCAGGAGGAAAGGCTGTGCTCCCCGCCAGGAGCAATGCCAGCCCGACACGCTTCTCACACTGCACACCCAGTCCCTGGTGGGGTCACTGCACAGCCACCCAGTGCAAAGTCACCCATCCACGTCCTGGATGTGACCCGAGCTCACATGCAGATCAGCCCTCGGGGCAAAAGTGTGTTGATCAGCAAACAGAAGCCTTCACTCCGTCTCATTCTCTCCACTGAGAAGCAGATTATTACCTGTATTCTAATTTTACACCTCAGTGTTTCATAAGATTGCTTAGTATGAGTTCAACAGAACCTGATTAAAATAATAGTAGAGCAAATGTCTCAGCCTAAAAATCTGGGGCCCAGACTCTGGAATGTGGTACTCTCAAGGGTACAAGCAGCTTCGGGGGACTCTGTCCACCTCCCCGCACGGCTTGGAGCTCCTCTACAAACAGCCATGGTGTATGTTGCCAAAATTTTAACTTATAGCAAACTCACAGGCCATCTGCTCACACCTCTAGTGACCCCTGCCATCCACTGCCTACTACGCCAGTCCGTCAGTCCACCAGGCCCACCTGTTCCGTGTCTAGGGCCATCATCCCTTTTCCATTTTCACAGTTGTCTCCGTCATCCCTTGATGACCTTCTATCCGGTCTCTCTGCCTCCAGTGTCACCTGCTCCTCTCGTCCAGTCTGTGCCCAGTGCCAGCTTAACCCCGCCCGCACCCTCACTGAGTCCTCACCACCCACACAGGAACTGAGACTCCTTAACCAGGCCCTACTGCTTGGCGCACCCTCTTTCTGCCACATACTTGAGCTAAGGTCCAGTTGAACTACATGCTGCTCCCGGAACTAGCTAGATGGAACTCTGTGTACCTATGCTTGGCCTCTGGCCAAGCCCTTCTCTTGGCCGGAAAGGCCCTTCTTTTCCATAGAACTTCCAAACCTTATCTGTCTTCCAAGTTTCAGCTCAAACGAGATCTTGCCCATGGAGTTTCTCTTGACCACCCCTCAACCTCCATTAGAAGTAATTTGTCTTTCTTCTAAATCCCCCCTTAGGGACACTGTGCCCATGACACTTTGAAGTCAGACAGACCTGATCTGAATTCCCATTCCATCACTTACTAGCTCCATGACATGAGCACAATTCCTTAACCTCTCTGGCCTTCCGTTTTATCTATAAAAAAGGAATAATAAAATATCACTCACAAAATGATTATGAACACTTAATGAGACTAATGTTTGACCAATGTCTGCGTAAGAACTACAGCCGACAGCGGTGCTGGGCAATCACCTTTCTTCCTTGGACCTTATGTTCCTTCTCACATGTTCAGTGCTGTTTGCTTTGGGTTGGTTTTCCTTCCACATGGACCATATAGTCCCTCGGGGAGGGTTTCGTCTCATCCAATTTGTTGTCGTGCTGCCCACAGAATGCAGAATAGGACCGGCACAGATATCCACGAATATGTGTCATTTCACAGCTGGTGATGGCATGACTTGTAGCTAAGAGACGCTTCACAAGGGTCCCAATCATGTCAAGAATCAGTGAAGGATGGCAGAGTCCTCGGACCCATTTAAACACTTAAAAACCATTTTTTTAAAGCAAGAAGTGACTAATCTCCTCAGGAACACTTTGAGCAGAGTTTAAAATCTACCGAAGATAAACACCTACTCTAAATGTTCACCTTCCCCTCATCGAAATATAGTGAGGCTTCTGTTCATAATTCAGATTCATTACTCAGAGAAATACATATATTGTGATTTTTTAACAGGATAAAAAGAAATGGACCTGTGCTCTGCAACGGGAGAGGCCACAACAGTGAGAGGCCCGCGTACCGCTAAAAAAAAAAAAAAAAAAAAAAAGAAATTGAGATGCTGAAATATACACAATTCACAAAATAAATTTTAGGGCCAGAAGTGTGAAAGAGACACTATGCCGGAATTGTTTCTTAAAAACTTCTTCTCCACGTGAGACTTTTCTCCCTTCTCTCAGCCTAGGAGGCCACGGAGACTTTGCCTCTTTGGCCTTTTCCAATACGGGACCAACTTCTTGGCCAGAGTAGCTTTTCATTATTGAGGACAATGTGAAGATTGTTTACTCTTCCCTGACTTGTAACAAATGAGGTCCAGAGAGTTCTGGATCTATCCTAACATCAGTTATTTCCCGAGAAACTTCTCGTGTTTCAGTAAGGTAATATTCTGTCCCTGTTAAAGGTTGCCAGATAGAATGCAAAGTGCCCAGTGAAATTTGAATATCAGATAAACTTTGAATATCAGATAAATATCAGATAAACTTCAAATTATTTTCTAGCATAAGTATGTCTCCTGCAATACTTGCTGGAAGATATACTAGCGTATGAGCCGTGCAATGTCTGGAGCATAATTCGCAATGAAAATTATTCGTTGTTTATCTGAAATTCTAATTGAACCGGAAGTCCTGAATTTTTATTTTATGAATCTGGCAGTCGGAGTCCTTATCAACCCAGCAGTAACCATGGCAACAAGCACTGCTGGGCTCTAGGAACAAGCTGGAAGCTAAGGGTCAGCGTTGAACAGCCATCCACAGCCCCACGGGGCTCTCACCAGCACCACCTCGTACAGCCAGAGCGGTCGTCTGGTGACGTGGGCGTTTACTGCCCGTTTGACAAATGACAAAATGGAAGCCACAGGGCTTTCCCGAGGTCACACAGATTTGGGGGAGCAGGGCCACTGCACTTGGCGGCTGCGACCTGGAATTCCCGGAAGCCGGGGGCACATTTCTGTCGTCCTGCGGTCTCATGAATATGCAGAGCACGTGTTTCTGAGAATCGTAGCAATTTTCAGATGAACCTGTGCTTCAATTATATCTCAGTCTAATTCTCCAAGGTCCCTGGGAAATCATCTTACTGGGATTTTTCTGAGCTGTGTCTAATCGAGTCGTGAAGCCAGTGAGTGGGCACAACAACCAGCCACTAAACCCTAATTGCTTGGCAGCCCTGGGAACACCAAGGCCAAGCGTTTCGGGGCTCTGCCATCTGTGAACTGTCCCAGGTAATCCCCATCCCGTCTCGTTACCGAGGCTAATTAACGCGGGCCGAGCCAAGGCTGATGCGACGTCTCCAGCACCCAGAGCGCCGGCAAGGCAGCGAGAATGAGGGTGGGGTCACCCAGCCCAGGCTGACTGCGGGGGGGACAGTGGAAGGACATAAGTGAGATGGAGGTGGAAGTAAGGGAGAGGGGGAGTCAAGGATCCAGGGCGGAAGTGAGAACCAGTATCTACTGAGCACATGCTGGAGGCAGGCAGTGAGCCTGTCACCTACTGCAGCTCATTTATCTGAGCCCAGAGTCACGTGGTAGGGTTAGTATTACTCCATACTGATGCAGAGACTGAGGCTCAGAAAGTTCTAGTAACTTGCCCAGGGTCACAAAGAGAGGAAAGGTTTCTCTCTGGTTTGTGCAGCCCCAGGACCCAGGCCATTGGGGTCAGTGGGAGGGCCCAGCCTTGCACTGTCGCTCAACTTCCTTCTGCTTTACTCTTTCCATCACCCCTTCTCCACCTACCATCCCCCAGCCCCCTCATTGCCGCCCCAGAAGAGGCCAAACAGGAACTGTGGTGCAGTTCTTTTGAATATTTGTTTTAGTTTCAATGAAGTGCTGTACTTGGGCAGGCCCTGTGCTCTAGGCCACATTTTACCAGTTCTGAGATGCATACTGTTCTCACGTTAACATGCCTGAAGTCGAGCGCCTCTTACTATCCATGGTGTGCCTAGTTTAATTTCTTTTTCTTAGAGATCTATAAAATAAGGATGCACCTTACAATCAATGACATCTTAGATTCTATGAAATACAGAAATTTAAAATACAGGGTGACCGTATCAAGCTGGGTCTTAGATGGGATGTGTCTTGTATGTGGCCATGCGTTTGGAAAGGGCCAGGGGTTGCGGGTTGGAAAGGAAGGATGAATAGGTGGAACACGTGGGATTTTTAGGGCAGGTAACTATTCCGTAAGACACTCACGGTGGATACATGATACTATGCATTGATCAAGACTCACAGAATGTACAACACAAAGAGGGAACCTGTTGTAAACTATGGACCTTGAGAATATCAGTGTATCAACACTGGTTCATCAATTGTAAAAAGGGAACCACATTAGTGCAAGATGTTAAACTAGGGGAAACGTGTGTGTGTGTGTGTGTGTGTGTGTGTGCGCGCGCGCGCGCGCTGAGGCAAGGGGTGGCCAGTGTATGGGAGCTATCTGTACGTTCTGTACAATTTTTCTGGAAACCTAAAACTGCTCATAAAAAATAAAGTTTATTGATTTTAAGAAAACACAAGAAGGTGAGTTGATCCTTTTATATTTCTTCCATAAAAAAATGTTACAGAAAACACAAAGTTTTGTTTTACGTTTCTGTCTTTGGCAGAGTTTCAGCTAGTTTCAGTTACCTGTGACCCATCAATGGAGGAGTGACAGGAGTTTTACCTAGAAGAAAGTAAAAGGAAGTGCTATCAGACCCTCAGGCCTTAAGATAGTGTTCAAGGGAGTAGAAAGATCCCCGCTGGGCCTCAACCTCCGAACACCCCAATCTCACTCTCCAATCACGTGGATGACAAACGAAGATCAGCAATGTGCCTAGTCCCAAGAGGGCTGAAGGGAAGAGGAACGATTTAAACACAACCTGAAACACCCAGCTCTAAAGACAAGCAGAAAGGAAATTACTAGAAAAGTCAATGGCTTTGGCTCACTGCCACCCTTGGTGTTCAAATCTCCCAAGCATCTCTCCACTGGTTTCTGAATCCTTTAAGAATACAATATTAAGGGACTTCCTTGGTGGCGCAGTGGTTAAGAATCCGCCTGCCAATGCAGGGGACACGGGTTTGAGCCCTGGTCCGGGAAGATCCCGCATGCCATGGAGCAACTAAGCCCGTGTGCCACAACTACTGAGCCTGCGTTCTAGAGCCCGCAAGCCACAACTACTGAGCCCACGAGCCACAGCTACTGAAGCCTGCATGCCTAGAGCCCATGCCCTGCAACAAGAGAAGCCACTGCAATGAGAAGCCCGTGCACTGCAACGAAGAGTAGCCCCTGCTCGCCACAACTAGAGAAAGCCCACGCACAGCAACAAGGACCCAATGCAGCCAAAAATAATAAATAAATTTATTTATTTTTTAAAAAGGAAGCATATAATATTAAGGAGGCTAACAATCAGATTCCAAATATGATGACACGTTTACTAAGTGCTTATTATGGGCTCTGCATAGTGACGACGTATGCAGGACAAGGATGCCAAGTAGCAGAAAGAAAATGAACCAAACATCTTAGATAAAAGTGGAGAGATGTTCCACTCCCAGCAGTTCCAATGGCTGACGGAGCTACAGCCAGACAAAAATAAAGATGTGTGTATTTTTCTCCCACCTGTCATGGTCCTGGAGACACTGACTGAGTAATTAAGAACACAATCAACGTTAAATTGCAGCCATTTGACTTCTGTAGGTTGAGCTTTAAAATATCAATAACAAAGATTCTGTCAGGTACAGTTTATATGAGCTGAGAGACAGCGTCCACATCCATCCAGATGGTAAAGATGTGGTTGCACAAGATACAGTTAACGCGGACAAAGTTAAACTGGAGGGACGTTGCCGTTGCCTTAGTAAGCTGAAACTCTGAAGTCAAGACACACTGCGTTTGATTAGTGACTCCAGTTTTTCTAGGTGATGACCTTTGACACGTTGTTTAATTGTTCTTCTTTCAATCTTGAAGACAGAAATGGTGCTTTCAACTCTTAATTCACACACCCCCTGCCCTGATGACCAGAACTGTACAGTGTATGAGGACGTGAACTGTTCTCCTTCCTGGACTTAAAGTCACTGTCCTATTTTGTGCATTTTATTTGTCCCACACTTTCTTTCTTCTCTCTCCTTTCTTGCCTTCTTTTGGAATAAGTATTTTAAATCATTTTCCTAGTGCAGAGGTTATACAGTCTTACTACCCTCTAAGTAGTTACCCTAAAATACTTTCCATGGATGGTCTGATACACTGACCTGTCAGCAGGGAGCACCTCTCCTTACTTCTGGTTTCATGAGTAGAGACCTTTCTCTAGGGAAATGCCTGTCCTCTCAGCACGCCTTTACTCTCCTGCCCCGAAGGTAGAGCAGTTCACATGACTGGTGAGTTTGGGAAGGTTGAACGGACATTCCTGGCTTGGCCCTGCACCTCCTCCCCAGATGTGCACCCTGCCCCTCCCCAGGAAGTGCTCTCTTGGACCTTAGGAGGTGTCTGGGCTGCTTGGGTAAATCTCCCAATATGGGGGTTCAGCCAGCAGACGCATTTGGCTCTCACACACAGCTATAACTTCCGAAACAGGCTCTATCAGCGGTAAAGAAAATACTTTGGTCACCATCTTCCATGCCTTTGCTTAATTTCTCAAATTGTTCAGAGAAATAACCGAGAAGGGTACTATTCTTTGGGGTCCTCTTGGAGATGTCAGTAGCATCTATGTCCAAAATTATTATCCAAAATTCCATATATTGTTTTCTCAAAAAAATTCAATTTAATTTAACCACTTCAGAAACACTATTCACAATTTAAAGCAGATGTCCCGTTGAACTCCAAATCAAGTTGAAGGGTAACTCAAGACAAGAAATTGGCTACTGTTTTCAGGGTGAGTTTCCAGCTCTCTCTTTCCAATGGCAAGTCTTCCCAAATAAAGGGGAAAAAGGCAACTATTCAGAGGAGACAAGCACAGTAGGATAACAACGGAACTGGAAAAAAACCTGGATCATACACACTTTTTAAGAGAACATTTATTGTGTGGCGTGTCCTGCAATGAATACAGTCATTCGAAGCTTAAAGCCAACAAGGGATTTCATGATCCTTAGAACTGGCAGCTCATGCAGTAGCCAGTCATCTTTAAAAGCCTAAAGTAGCTTCCTAGAGGGCACTTAATGTCATAGCTCACTCAGCACGTCCATAGCGTACGCAGTAAAAGCATACTTAGTAGACCTTCATCAAGTTGTCAAGACTCAGAGGGAGAAAAGAGAGATCTAACGCATCAGGCTGTGCCAGGCATCACTCATCTTCAGCTCCTCTGAACGGGAGAGAACTCTAGGAAAGCCATCCTTTATCTCAGATCCAAAACTACGTGCACAGATACTTTACACAGGGAAGCTTAACACTCCCCCGGGCTCGTGCCACACATGCTATTATCCTAACTCTCTTTGGCAGCTGCGGTGGCTGGTGGGCAGCCCAACTCCCTCGGCTCAGGCGTTTAAGGCAAGTCTTGAATATGAAGTTCTCAAGGTCCACTCCAATCCTATTTCCTTCCAAAGCATTCTGATCTTGTTAAATCTCCCCCCAACTCTTGCACAGTGACCCGAGCATCTCCCTCTGTCTCACAGGTTTCATATTCATATGTTGCTGCACGTCTTGATATTCTAGGGCCCTTAAAGATGTCAGAAGTTTAGGATGAACATTGCTTGATGGATACCACAAGTCACAAGAAAGAAAAGTAATGTTGACCTCTTCCTTGAACGATTGGGTTCATCACCTTAGAGCGCCCTCTTGCCAAGAGACTGGGAAATGCAGCAGTTGGGAACATGGCTAAGTTACATGTGGGGTCCTGAATGTTGCACTTTTACCAACATTTAAAGCAACAGTAATAAAAATTCAGGAACTGGAGAGTCTGGGAGGTGGGAGAAAAGCAGGAGAAAGGGTCTTGGAACTAGGAGAAGAGAATGTTTCAGAAAGAAAGAAGCAGACAGTCAGTGCCAAATGCAACAGAGAAATCCCATCCAGTAGCATGTGACTGGGTTAACTCTGCGAGGAGCTGGACTGGGTGGGGGGCAACCTAGCACCTCAAGTAGGTCTGAAGCCACAGAGTTAGGGTGAAGGCTAGACTGAAGGGTCATCGTTCAATTTAATGTGTTTAATCCTGGAAACAGGGAGAAGAAAATGTGGAAGAATGAGTAGCAGCATGATGTCCGGGAGAGTTACCTCGGGACAGATTCCTGAGCAAACATTCAGGGGGCACCATTCCAGGTGCTGGGAACTCAGTGAACAAGAGAAACAAATCTCTGTCCTCAGAGAACCTGTAGATGAACGGAGGAGGCCATGACAGACAAGCAGACAGTGGTGTGTACTTTGTGGGAACCAGGAAATGGCAAAGGAGTCTGTGTGACTCTTTCAATGGGGTGCGGAAAGCATCAGAGCTGGGAAGCCCTGTCTGCAGGATTTCAGTTTATCAGAGCTGGTCAAACATACGCAGACTTTACCTACATTCCCCCAAACCACTTTCCCAGACTCTGTTCCACGGAGCCCCGATGCAGTAACAAACTATCAGGTGATGCTAGCAAGTGTTTTGGGAGATCGGTCTTTTGGAGAAAATGACACCAGCCAATCTCTTCACCTCTGGACCTTTCAGAACGTTGTGTGCTCGTGAGACTTTTCCGAGAGGGGCCCCAGCACCACACCTCCTGCCCCTACACACAGGGATATTAATAAGGATCTAGCCTTCCAGGAAACAGTCAGGGGCTCCCAATGAAGTAAGTGCACCTGCTTCTCTTTGTCCTCCACGTTTTTTTCCATGTAATCTCGGTAAACATTCTCACAGTCTAAGCCTAGTTGGTCCCTCTTCTGGAAAATCTTCCATAACGGTGGTTCTCTTTTCCAACTCCCAATGCTCCCAAGGGCTGAGCCGGGCAAATCAGCACCAGGCTGGCTCCCCTCCTGCCTCAGGGACTGCGCTGCTCCTAACCAGAGCCGTCAACTTGTAGAAGCTTCTAGAAGGATGGGGGGCGGGGGAGGAGAAGAGTCTCTGAAGGAGACTGACCCAGCCCCTCCTCCTCCCAGTGAGGTCATGGCAGAGGCCACTGGGCAGGAGGGTTAAGTGCCCCGTGGGCGTTCGAGTTCTGGGAATAAAACTGCTTATCTGGGCTTCAGAGGAAACGTCCCCATCAATCGATATTCACTGTTGATTGACTGCAATATGGTCTTGGCCTCACCATCAACAGCCCTGATAAACTGCGTACAGCATTTACGCACACTCCTCAGGGCTAGCAACTTGTTAGTTCTAGCTTGATATTTTCTCTTTTTGGTGTGTATGTAACCGTCACGTCTGTTTTTACCCCCAGTCTTCCTCAGTGTCCCATATTTCTTTCTTGCCTCACTCTTCTTTTATATTTTTACATCTTTCCCTTAACTCTTCTATAATAAAGGATGGGAATACACTTCTGTTGTACTTACTCATATGCTTATGGAAGAGTTTTGTGTTTCTTTCTTTTCTAATTAATTTATTTTTAAGTTAATTTATTTTTTTGCCTGCGTCGCGCAGCATGTGGGATCTTAGTTCCCCGACCAGGGATCGACCCCGTGCCCCCTGCAGTGGAAGCGCGAAGTCTTAACCACTGGACCACCAGGGGAGTCCCAAGTTTTATGTTTCTCAATTTTTAAAATGGATAAGTAAAATGATTTATATATTCTTTCCAAAATATAATAAAAGCCTCTAACTTACACTGCTTATTTTATACCTAATTGTAATCTTTAAATAATTTTTCCCTCCATGGCCACGGTTCTCGGCTGGAGGTGGTACTTTGTCTCCTCCCCCATCCACAGGACCTTTTTTCCATATTTAGAGACATTTTTAGTGGTTACAACTTGGAGGAGGGCTGTTACTGGCATCAGAGGGTCGGGGCCAGGGATGCAGCTAAACCTTCTACAATGCACAGAACAGTCCCCATAACAAAGAACTTTCCAACCCCAAGGGTCAATGGTGTTGAGGTTGAGAAACTTGCTTTATGGCCACCAACACTGAGGAAGATAAAGCAGCTTTGTTCAGTTTTAGGGTTGGATTTAGATACAGACTTGCTCAGTCTGGGTTGAATCCTGGCTCAACACTGGCTAGTTGTGAGACTTCGGCCCAGTTACTTGACCTCACTGTGCCTGGTTTTCCTCACCTGTAATGGTCGTTCTGAGGTTGAAATAAGCGAACATGTGAAAAGAGCCTGCTATAGTGCTGGAAACATTTTATGCACTATTGCTCATTTGCCCTTTACTTGGGCTGTGTGTAAGTGTCAACACCAACAGAGAAACTGACCTAGAGCTTGTAGGTGTTTTCAAATGAACACAAGGTTACATAGCCTGCTGAGGGGAAAACACCCTGTTTATATTATCCAAGATTCTATATTTTAAACTCTAGAAAATCCTCAAACCAATCTATACCAGAATTAATGCTAATACTGATTCATTCTCTAACATCATAGGGTTTGTTTTTGAAATCCACGATGCAGTAAGCCTTTGGGATAGACTATCTATGTTCTAAACATTTTTCACTGGCCTGGTACAGAACATCTGGATATGACATGCCCACCAATGCAGGTTTTAAAGGATTCTAGCCTGGTAATTCTAGAGAAATTACAAAAATCATTCATTGGCCTCTCAGCCTCTTCTGCATAAACAGCACGCTACAACACTGTGCATCAGACTTACAGAAACCTATAAAAACCTTTCTACAGGACTGCAGACATCTTTGGCGGGCATCTGATATCACCTCCTCCACGTACCTTCGGGTCATGCTCGCCTCTCCTACAGCTCATTCACTGTTCAAAGCTCAGGGCCTAAGGAGGCCAAGGTTAAGGGCTCCAACCATAGGTGGGCACCTTGGCTTGGTTCCGGCCATGGCTGGGGTGATGGCTAGTTTTATGTGTCGACTCAGCTAGGTGATACCAACCCACTTATTTCATCAAACACTAACCTAGGGGTTGCCGTGAAGGTACTTTGTAGATGTGGCTACGTGTATCAATATATATCCGTATATTGTTCCTCTGGAGAACCTGATCGATACAGCTAGCCCGCCAGCCCCTTGATGATGGTGACCGGCCAAGGGCAAGGGAACAGTGGCCACATTCACCACCATCTCTGGGGACATCGCCTGGGGTCATGTGCCACTGTACAATGTGAATTCTTGCATAAAGAAGATATGCCTCATGGCTCCCAAGAACACGAGCTTACCCTGTACAATCGCCACAGATTCCTTCGAGCACTACTAGAGTGACGTGGAAACAAAGACAGGGGGAGACGGAAAGCTACTAAAGAGTGTTTCTAGGGAACCCAACTTCGAATTGGGATGAATCAGGGCATAAAGTGGAAGGAAGAAATAAGGAAAGAAGGAAAAAGGAAAAAATGAAATTCTGCACTAGTCCTTCGATCGGACCCCAGTGAAAAGTGCAAACCTGTGCCTCACTTCTCTGGAAAAAGCACAGTAGCAAAATGCTAATGAGAGTTAACACTGGACTATTTACTGCTCACCTGGAAGGCATTCAATAAGTGTTATTACTATTTTAAGTTTAGGTCTATGTGCCAAGCACTATCATAAAGGGTTTACAGGCCAGCGAATAAAGGGTGTGGGCTGTCTGAATTCAGAGAGCTTTATCTTAAATAATACTCCGTTTCATCCCCTAATAACTGATATAAAACTTACGCTCATGATCTGTGGGAAAAGCTGCATTCTCTTCCTCTGTCCATCTCTGCCCTGAGTCTAGCCTCAACTGGGCTGGACAAGAAGAAAAAAAATGTGTGTCTTTGAGCATATGACACAGTGCAGCATAATCTCATTTTCTGTTTGCTCAGGAATACTTTGGAGGGAATTATCTGGGCCGCTTGCCCTCTTCAATAATCACATCCATTATGCTGACTGGGTTCACCAGGGGTCCCTCCTTCACCCTCTGTAAGGAATCAGGGACAAGCAAGTCGCAACTCTGCATTCAGTCCAAGACCCATCTGTCCCTGGGCCATTCGGAGTGTCGCCATCCCGTGGCTCTAGTCTCTAAGAAGCGTATTCTTTATGTGTCCCCACTTTCTGATCTACCCAAACTCATAAACAGAGAGATCCTACTGCTCGAGCTGAAACACATTCCAGCCTGGGAAGCTGACACAGGCAAGGCTAAGCCAGCCAGCCGCCCCTTCCCAAGAGCAGAAGCAGAACTGCAGCCCCCTGCGGAGGCATCTTGCCCTCTAGCCCACCGCAGAGATAACCGCTGAGCCGAGGAAGTCATCACCCATCCAGCAGTGTTACAAAGGAAACCTTGTCCCATTGATCAACTCAGCTTCCTCTGCAATATTGATCTGCCAGGTCCTTCCTGGAGAAAATGAGCTGGCAGGGAAGTGGGGATTGGAGGCTTTTCAAAGGAGACTTAATTCTCCACCTAATCAGATAAGGCGAAGGTTAAGAAGTCATTAATGAAAAAGGACCATTTTCCTCCGGATGAGATTAATGAGCGCCATGGTCCCAAGGGAGATGTCAAAGTACCAAAAGAAAAGGAAAGTACAGGAATTAATTTACTTTTTTTTTTACATCTTATTTTTATTCGAAGAGTACTTTGGGTTAAAAATAGAACACAGCAGTTAGAAAGTCATTTGTAACAACCAGGGAAGATGGTCTTCTGTTTCTTGTATTAGTCACACTGGTTGGTTTTCAAGGCTGTCATCTGAATTCTCCACCACGAGCTCTATCTACCTAAGAGGTGCAAGGAATTCCACAGCGGGTACCCAGCCCGGACTCTGAAGCAGAGCTTCTCAAACTCCCTCAGGCATCGGCCGCACCTAGCCATGCAGACTCTTAGGTCTGAGGGTCTTGAATCTGCCTTTTAACTACTCCAGGCTGATGCTAAGGCTGACCTCGGGGACAGGGGTAAGTGAATTAATGCGCCCCAACAAAGCCAGTCCTGCTCTGAACTCTGTAAATACATCAGCTGTATTCAGTCTCTGAACGGTCCAAGGGGATGTCCCCACTTTACAGGTAATCAATTACACTTTGGTCACTATTCACCCATAATTCATGCCTTTTCCAGTGTTCTTCGGTGGCATATCTAAGTGCACATGCCTCAGCCTTTCATTCCCTATCTGAGCCTTTGAAGGCTCATCACATGTGTCTCCTCCTCCAGGAAGCCTTCCAGGCCTGGCAAGCCTAGATAAGCTGGCTTTCCTATATACACCCAATACACACTCCTATATCCTGTACTGGATGCATGGTTATCTATTACTTTGTAACAAGTACCCCAAAACTTAATGCCTCAGAACAGCAATAAACATTTATTATCTCTGACAATTTCTGGGGTCAGGAATTCAGGACTGACATGGCTGAGCGGTTCTGGCTTAGAGTCTCTCAAGAGGTGTGCCCATCAACAGACGACTGGTTTAAGAAGATGTGGGGTGTGTGTATGCATGTATGCATACACACACACACACACACACACACACACACACACACACACACACACACACAGGAATATTACTCAGTCATGAAAAAGAATGAAATAGTGCCATTTGCAGCAACAAGGATGGACCTAGAGATTATCATACTAAGCGAAGTAAGTCAGACAGAGAAAGATAAACATCATATGATATCACTGATATGTGGGACCTAAAAAAAATGATACAGGTGAACTTGTTTACAAAACAGAAATAGACTCACAGATATAGAAGACAAACTTATGCTTACCAAAGGGAATGGGCGGGTGGAGAGGAGAGACAAATTGGGAGGTTGGGATTAACAGATACATACTACTATACATAAAACAGAGACTTCCCTGGTGGCGCAGTGGTTAAGAATCCGTCTGCCAGTGCAGGGGACAGGGGTTTGATCCCTGGTCCGAGAAGATCCCACATGCCACGGAGCAACTAAGCCCGTGTGCCACAACTACTGAGCCTGTGCTCTAGAGCCCGCGAGCCACAGCTACTGAAGCCTGTGCGCCTAGAGCTCCGCAACAAGAGAAGCCGCCGCAATGAGAAGCCCGCGCACTGCAACAAAGAGTAGACCCCACTCGCCACAACTAGAGAAAGCCTGCGTGCAACAACGAAGACCCAATGCAGCCAAAAATAAAAATGAATAAAATAGGTAAACAACAAGGACCTATTGTATAGCACAGGGAACTCTACTCAATATCTTGTAATAACCTATAATGAAAAAGAATCTGAAGAAGAATAGATAGCTCTATATGTATGTATGAATCACTTTGCTACACACGTGAAACTAAAACATTGTATATTAATTACGCTTCAACTTTTTAAAAAAGCAAGAAATATCAAAAAGAAATTTGACTGGGGTAGAGGATCTAGCTCCAAGGCAGCCACTCACAGGGCTGGTCGGCTGGTGCCGCTGTGGGTGGAGACCTCCGTTCCTCTTCCAGGGTGGCTTGGATGTCCTCACGACATGGTGGTGACAGAGGGTGAGCCAGGCAGATGAGATTTTCATGGCCTCGCCCTGGAAGTCACAGACTCCTCTCTGTGCTCAGGTCACTAGAAGAGAGTCACTAAGCCCTGCCCACTTCCAAGAGTTACAGGAATTAGGCTCTGCTTTTTGCAAGAAGGATTGTTAGATACATTTAGAATTAACCGTCCCGCAACAGACTGTGTTTCCCAAAGATAGCTGTATCCCGCATGCTCCTCTAGAGTGAGGCCACTGCCCCATCAAGAGGCAGAATGGAGTTCCCCTCCCCTTGATTCTGGGAGGGCCACTAATGTGCTGTAACCAACAGGATGTGGTGGAAGTTAAACGGCTGGCTTTCAAGGCCAGGTCATAAAACCCAGAGCACATGTCGCCCCATGAGTTAGGACGCTCACTTTGGGAGCCCTGAACTATCAGCTAAGAAAACCTGCTACCTTGAGGCTGCCACGCCATAAGGAAGCCCAGACCACATGGAGAGAGTGTTCAATTAACAACCTCAGCTGAAGTCCCAGCCAACAGCCCACCAGACCTGAGAATAATGACACCCTCAGGGTTCCGGCTCCCAGCTCTGAGGTCTTTCCACTGAGAACCAGACGTCCTGGAGCAGAGTCTAGGCGTTCCCACTGGGCCCTGTTCAGATTCCTGGCCCACAGAATCCACAGGCATAAAATGGTTGCTTCAAGCCACTAAATTTGGGGGTAATTTGTTACACAGCAATCAGTAACTGGAACACACACTGCATTATAACTGTCTGTTTATTCTCTCTCTCCCCTTAGGTCGTTAGACTGCAAGCTCTTCTAGGGCACAGGGCTGTGTCTTACTCCTTCTTATGAAGCCAGCACTCAGAACAGTGCCTGGTATGTAATATGTGTTAAACAAATGTTTGTTAAGTGAATAATGAATGAATAAGAGTTTGTGGAGTTTTGCCAGGATAGTTCTCTTTGGCTGGAATTCAGAAGAACCACGGTTGGAACAGAACTGCGCCTGTCCAGCTGAGATACCCATCTTCCCAGTTCTTGTAGAGTTGTTTGTTGTAGTTTCATCCTGCCTTTCCTGTGACCTTTGAAATTCACCCTGAAAGCATTTAATCAGGGACTCTCTCTGCTCGTGCAAAGATGCATATCGTTAACATACATAAACAAATCATGATTACAAACACGGTTGTGACCACAAAGCCAAAAAGATATTTATGTTTAATTTTGATGCTAGGTTGTTAAATGTTTGGAAAACAATTTCAAACTCTTGAGTTGATTTTACCTTCTTAATTTTAGATATTTAGATATACAGGCCAGAAGTTGTGTTTGAAAAATTAAAATTTTTCTCAGTTGCATCCAGGAGTTGAATGCATTTACTCTCCATATTAATAAATGCACACAAAGGGGATTAATAGCGTGTTTGTTAACACTTTGTATATCTTTATATAAATGTGGAATATATTTTATTATATTTTTCTTTTCTTTGAGGGGGAATATATTGTAAACATGCCTGAAGATTGAGAAAATGGTCTCTACGTTAGTCTGGATGGAAGTTTCAACCACTGCATTTTCAAAATGTCTTTCACTTGCTCCAGTGCCTTTTTAAATTATTGTATTGGATTTAATAACAAATACCTCCAATTTAATAGTTAAATAACAATTTTATAACCAGCTCCAGCCCTGAAGGTAAATACTCCAGTTACTACTAATCCCCCACGAAGTCTCCCTTTCCGTCTATATGTACCCCGCAGGCACAGACAATTATCTAGAAACTGCACTCAGCTCGCATCATCGCATTACCTCATGATTAAGTTTAACTCTCCCAAATTTTACAAATGCTAATTAAATCTAAAAAAGCAAACAAAATGTCAGTCAAAACTGACCTATAGTTGTTTGTCATCAGCAGCTGCTTAAAAAAAAAAAAGTGTTTTCTCAAATTCAAAAAGTGTATATGCTTTGGTGTCAAGCATAGTAGTAGATACATGCTGTGCCGTGCTTGACAAAAGAGGCGGGAATAATTTTTTCCCCGACTTAAATGCGTGTTTGCAGTGAAGAAAAACTTTGAATGATTTTTTCCTTCCTTTCCTCCCTGTTGTACTACCTTGGAAATATTAGAGTCAGCTAATTACAGTTGTAGTTTAAAAAAAAAAAAGCAGAATCACCCCCAAATCTGAAAGATTATCAAGTTTAAAAATACACCTGCTGTGAATGCCTACATGACACTGCTGATTAAAAAGCACCGGGGAGAATTGCAAGATGCAGCAGGCCTCAGCCTCACCACCAGCGACTGAACAGGAGAGCGTGACGGTCCATCTGTGGACACTCTATGTTGTAAAGAAATGCTGACTCGCCCAGGGTCAAACAGATACATGATTTACTGGCACGACTGATCCCCAAACACATACCTCCCACCCCTAGTCCACCCCGCCTCCCTCCAGGCTGCCCCCACACACACAGGGGGCATGCACGCCCCCCTGACCTCAGGGTCCCGTGCAAGCTGCTCTCCAGGGAAACTGAGGCCGTGGAGCTAAACGGCCAGAACCAACCCGAGTTCCTTTCACCTCTACCTCCTGATGCTGAGGCTTGAGCATTCTCTTCCTGCATCAACTCTGGGCAATAATTCAGGCAATATCAAGGATGACCCAGAGGGACACTTTAAGGTGTCCTGAAAGACACCTGAAACAGCAACACTCCCCAGCCAGAGGGGGCAGAGGCCCTGAAGTGCATCTCAAGTATAAAGGAATCCTGTTATTTCTACTCAGGATGTCCCCAACTTGCATGGAAGTTTAACTAGATAAATACCTGGTTTTAAAGCAAGAAGCAGTAACAGTTTCAGGGGGGAAAAAAAGGAAGAAAGGAAGGAAGGAAGGGAGAAAGAGAGAGAAAGAAAGAAAGCAAGGAAGGAAGACAGAAAGAAGGAAGGAAGGGAGGAAGGAAGGAAGAAAAAGAAAAAGGCAACATGAAATTCGCTATTGGCAAAAAACAAAACATCGAGTTAAGGTAAACCAATTTTGAGAAATAGTAGAGGAAAAAAGCCATTGTAAGAGTTGAAATTACAATAACAACAACAAACATGCTAACAGAAAACCTTCTCCTCTTTTTTGGCCTCCTTTTCAAAGTAGCTGCTTCTAACACAGGACATTGAAATAGTCCTCCTACACTTCCAGTTCCTGGGCAAGATGGAGTAGACACACTTCCTCCTGTTCTGCTAACTAGAGGGCATTCTATACATAAGACGCCGCTGAAGGTGGAGAGAAGGTGAGGATCAGCTGAGGATCTGAGTGAAGACACGCCGGTGAGTCCCTGGCACTCACTTAAACCTCTTCATGCACGCCAGGCTGCGCTGTAGATGCTGGAAGTGGCAGTGACCGGAAAAGCCTGCTCTCTCTACCTGAGAGACCAGGCAAAAGGCAGTCCAGCAAGACAGAAAACTTCTAGATGTTAACTGCCCTACTCCCACCGAACATCACGGAAAAAACCGTGGCCACACCCTGAGCCCCACCAGCAAAGGCCCAGGTGGGGAACCATTTTCGGGCTTTAATGAGGCACCCCTACAACTCCCCCACCTGCCGGGTGGTGTCCGAGAAGGCTGACTGGGGAGCTGGAACTTTCCCCATCCTCCAGTGGGAACAAGGCCCCCTGCCTCGGACATAATAAGGCAGAGGGGTCTGCCCCACCCCACCAGGGTGGTGTCAGTGGAGGCCTGGCATCGAGTCCAGACGCCCACCTTGCCCAGCAGTAACGAGGCACCCTTCACCCATCCAAGGTGTTCATGGAGGTATAGTGGGGAACCTAGACTTCCACCCCTGCCACGCAGTAGCAAAGCAATACCCCTTTTCCCCTCTAACGCGGTGTCTGAGGAAGCCTGCTAAAATAGACTGAAATAAGATGCAGAGTCTCAAAACAGAATGGCCCAAACATCCAGGATACAATGAAAAATCACTGTGCATACCAAGAACCAAAGGAGTCTCAACTTTAATGAGAAAAGACAACTGATACAGACCAACACTGAGACAAAACCGACATTGGAATTATGTAACAAGAATTTTAAAGGGGCCGTCGTAAAAATGCTTCAACAGCAATTATGAACACACTTGCAGTAAATGAAGAGCCGAAAGTCTTGGCAAATAAACAGAAAATGCAAAGAAGAACCAAAGGGCATTTTAGGAACTGAAAAAGCAACAACCAAAATAAGAAACACAATGGATGGACTCAAAAGAGGAAAGAATCGGTGAACTCGAAGATGGAACAGTAGAAAGTAACCAGTCTGAACAACAGAGAGAAATGAGGCTGAAAGACAGACTAAGATAGTCCTTCTAGTCACTCAATGGAATAGTCCAAGGAATTCCAGCGTTCTTAGAAAGTATAAAGCTATTATCTGGGCACTATTTCCAGATGTGAATTTAAGAGTCTTACATTTCCCCACATCTTTGTAGGCTGAGTTGATCTCTCCTGCAAAAAAGAGTGGGCACTCAATCAGTGATTCTACTAATCCTCTGGAAGTACAATTGCTAAAACGTCCTTTGCTACTTTAAAAGTAGCAGTGGAGCTCTATTTACAACAGCCAGGACATGGAAGCAACCTAAAAGTCTATTAACAGATGAATGGATAAAGAAGATGTGGCACATATATACAGTGGAATATTACTCAGCCATAAAAAGGAATGAAATTGAGTTATTTGTAGTGAGGTGGACAGACCTAGAGTCTGTCGTACAGAGTGAAGTAAGTCAGAAAGAGAAAAACAAATACCGTATCCTAATGCATATATAGGGATTTTAAAAAGCGGTACTGACGAACCTAGTGGCAGGGCAGGAATAAAGACGCAGACGTAGAGAATGGACTTGAGGACACAGGGAGGGGGAAGGGGAAGGGGAAGCTGGGCTGAAGTGAGAGAGTAGCACTGACATATTATGGGGAAGGATGCACACCTCTGTGACTGTATTAGAAGTCATTAAAATGTACACTTTTATATGGCTGATTTGTACGGTATGTGAATTATATCTTAATAAAGTTATTAGAAAAAATAAGTAGCAATGGAATCACTGAAGGGCTAAGAACCCCTCCTTCTCCTAGTGGACTGGCTTGTGCCCACCTGCTCTCTGGTGAGTACCAGGACCTCTCCCCTCCCCCCGGCACTGAGGCCAGTTCTCAGGGAAAACAAACCTCCCAGGTCACGTGATCAGTACCCAGGGTCTTTTTGTTTTTTGTTTTGGTACCAACTGTTATTCAGGGCACCAGCCTATTCTATGAGATGCTATAAAGCTGGGTAAACATGTTTGATAAAACAAGTATACTGCAATGAATTCATTCTTTCAGCAAATACTTATTAGTGCCGCTGGGTGCCAAGCACTGTTCTACACAGCTGAGACACAGGACCTCGGGGCAGAGATCCCTGAAATAAGCTCAAATTCCAGTGAAGTGGGGGCAGGGAGGGGTGGAGAGAGATGATGATAAACAATCAATATAAAAAATGAATTAGTATAGTAGCAAGTGACATTCCCCTGCTACAAAAAAGAAATGATAGAATAGTGTACGGAGGATGGGGATGGGTGGAGGTCGGTTACTGGGCAAGGGAGATGAATAGTGACTGCGCGTGTGTGACCCACCGGCAGAGCAGGGCAAGTGCGAGCAGCAGTTCAGGGGGCAGGGGGGAATTCTGAGCGCCACACCATGTGCTGTCTGTCAGCAGTGCCCCCGCCAGGTGAGGGAAACGCAGCCCGTGGCCTGAGTGAGAGCTCAACACTGAGACGTACAGATTTAGCATGATCCAAGGGATGTCCTGAGGATTTTTATCTTTTGTGTTCTTAGAAGAGGCAGAATAATGAGAACTGAAGGAGAGATCATTTCTGAGGACTTACTACTTTCCCCAGCTCATGACCCTGTCAGTGTCGCTCAAAACGAGGCTGGGTTGGGTTCAAATTCTAAGACAAAAGACACTGTCCGTTAGTTTAAAAAACAGATTTTTCTGAAAACCAATTTTACATTTCAGTGTTTTTTTAATATGAAATTAGCTACCAAGAAAAACACTGTAGTACTAAAAAGTAAGCTACGTGATATTCAGATAAGTCTCTCAAGATGTTTCTGCGTGGAATTACCCTCCCAACATACATGCTTATATGTCTGTCATCTCTGTAGTGTTGGCAACCTTTCTTTTTTATTCCCACATTAAAGCCCTTTGTTCTTTAAAAAAACTTTTTTTATCGAAGTATAGTTGATTTACAATGTTGTGTTAGCTTCTGTTGCACGGCAAAGTGATTCAGTTAAGTATATATATATATATATTCTTTTTTCATATTCTTTTCCATTAGAGGTTATTACAAGATATTGAATACAGTTCCCTGTGCCATACAGTAGGACCTTGTTGTTTGTCTATTTCATATAATAGTACTGTGTATCTGTTAATCCCAAACTCCTAACTTATCCCTCCCCCCCCACCCCCCTTTCCCCTTTGGTAACCATAAGTTTGTTTCCTATGTCTGTGAGTCTGTTTCTGTTTTGTAAATAAGTTCATTTGTATCATATTTTAGATTCCACATGTAAGTGATACAAAATGATATTTGTCTTTCTCTGTCTGACTTACTTCACTTAGGATAATCATCTCTAGGTCCCTTCATGTTGCTGCAAATGGCATTATGTCATTGAAAGTCCCTTGTTCTTAATAGCTCAACACAACACACATATACACACCCCTTATACAAATGTGCACACACACGCACACACGCCAGACAGTATTAACATCTGCAGATTGGAGGGTTCCCCTGAACACACAACACTCAAAATTTAAGACAGAATCCAATAGGGCATGCAACAACTCCTATCTCTAGAGGCCAATTTGAGTTCACTCAAAACAACAATAACAAAAATGCTTGCAATGGGCACCTTGATTGAAAAAGTGACTATCATTCATCACTCAGATTTTCAAGATTCATAGCTACAGGAAAAAAATTAGAAGAAACAGAAAATAATTAGAGATGCTCAAAAGAAAACTACTGAGCGCCAATGGATTTAAATAAAGAATTCTTTCCCAAGTATTTACATAAGGCACAAAAATACTTAACTTGAATTCCATCAATTCGTAATTGGTAACAATTCAAACAGGAGCCTGGATGAAAATGTATAGCTGCCCAACAGGAAAAAACTGTTAATAATCAGATGAAGCAATATAATCAGAACCACCGCGGAGAACGTAAACAAAAAGGGTGAGTACGCGCTGGAAGAACGCCCTGCAAACATCACCATGATCTTGTGTGTCAACTCCTGGGAAAACGCATCACATCCAACAGGGAAGGCTGGCTTTGTCAAGGACACAGAAATGCAAACCAAATGGGAAAAGCTGGGGTGCACATAAATCAGCTTGAAACCTGGTGATAAGAGATCAGAATGCGGCCGGAATGAGGGAGATTCCTCATCAAAGTGGAAACTGATGTGTGAAAGGAGTCCCCTCCCTCCAGAGGACAGACCAAATTCCAGAGCCTGGCTCAAAGGCGATCGGCTGCTTCTTCCTCTACTGCTGGAATTAATCTGCGAGCTCACAACAATTTCTCCGACAGCTTGCGATACAGTATGTGTTACGGGTCTGGATAAAAGGGTTTAATGACCACTCGTTTATGAGGAAAGTGTTGCCGAGTCACTAGAAAAAGTTTTTGCAAATTTAACTGTAAAATGTGTATGGTGGTGACAGAGGCAGAAAGAGGAGGGGATTTTTGCTGTCCCCTTTGTTACTCATCCTGACAGCCTGCACCCAACCTTACAAACGGAGGAGCTGGGACCAGCAGAACCGGGGGAATCTGAAGGCACAGGCCAGGAGAGACTGAGAACAAGAGTCAGAACTAGACAGGGCAGGGCTTCCCGGGTGGCGCAGTGGTTGAGAGTCCGCCTGCCGATGCAGGGGACACGGGTTCATGCCCCGGTCCGGGAAGATCCCACATGCCGCGGAGCGGCTGGGCCCGTGAGCCATGGCCGCTGAGCCTGCGCATCCGGAGCCTGTGCTCCGCAACGGGAGAGGGCACAGCAGTGAGAGGCCTGCGTACCGCAAAAAAAACTAGACGGGGCAGGAGGGCACTGAGACCATCGCTGAGGGAAGATGAGACCAGAGGCCCAGGTAACAGCCCTGGGGCGTCGGAGCAATCCTGTGAAGGCGGAAATCAATCCCAGCCTTGCAACTGCCTGAGCTGAGCTGAATACGGGGAAAGTCACTTCTCTGATCTACTCTACGTTTCCCTATTTATGCATTGGAAGAAGTCCATCAGCATCACTTCTGGCCTCAGAGGAGCTGCCAAGGGCTTATTTAATCCTCAGGCCAGCAGTGATGTGCCTGGTGCCTGCACTCGGCCGTCAGAATCCCTCCTGGGATAGCGCCTGCGAAAAGGACAGTATTTCAAACTATATTGTATTGTGTTTCTAGTTGTAGTCTTTCCAAAGTATGCCCTTGTTGCCTCCCAAACCTATTCTGCTAGCGCTCCTTAGACAGGGCTACGATAAAGGCAACAGGACCAGCCGCTGCAGTTTTGTAAAAGAGTTCACATCCAGCTTGATGCCAACAAGCGTTTCTCTGGTGCGGCTGTAGCTATGCTCTTTATATACTATTTTAAATACTGATCTAAATCCCCCAAGGGGAATATCTAGAGTCTTCTCATTTCTACAGACCTGAGTTACAATTGTAATACTCACTATTAACCGAGTCGTGTCCTAAAACCCAACCGCAACTTAGCGGGAGAGAGACTGTGCAAGTGACAGCAGGGAGGAGCCGCGTGGTAGGAGCGCGGGTCACGCGGGGAGAGGGCAGCGTTGACTGCAACCTGGCTGTGGGGACTGGTCGACGTGGGCTGGTGCAGCCCCTGGCCAGAGAACAGCCGGCACGGGCTGGAAGGGAGGTTTCTAGCTGGGCTCTTTCATCCTCTCCCAGGGCTGAGTCACTTCTCGCGAGAGACCCTCATGTGCCGAATTGGGTAGGTCGCTCCCACCAGGATAATTAGGTTGCTCCTAAATATGGGGTTATTCATGTACAGTTTTTATCCCAGCAGCCAGCTTCTTCAAGCAGAAGGGAACAGATCACATCCCCATTTCTCCCACTAGAGGCAGGCTGGGCGGGACAAAACGTGGGAAAGGAGTCCAGCCCCTTCGCACCGCATCTGCCCGGCTGGGTGCTCATGTAGCAACAGCTGCAGGGCAAGGCTTCCATCTTGGGCTTGGCTGTGGTTTGGAAGGTCGCGGGAAGCTTTGAACAGGTCTCGCCCTCAGCCCTGCCCCAGTGCATCCTCCACCTGACACCTGATACATTTTTAAAAGCACACACTCGAACAGCGGAATGCCCTTTAATTCAATTCAGCAAGCATTTATTGAGCACCTTCTGTTGAGCACATCCCAGGCGCTGTGCTCTTGGGGTGGGGCACACAGTGACAAGAAGCCCCAGCTTCTGACCTCAGGTACTGAGCACCGTCCTCCCCTCCACACACCCTCCACCAATGTCTCTCCTCAGCTGCACTTCCCACCCTCAGCTTCAGGTGGAAGGACCGCGTGCTCCTTGGGGACTTACTGCCTGTGCTTTCATGTCACCATCCCTGTGCTTCCATGTTCTCTTGCTCATCCGCCTGCCTTCCTTCTTGCCTTCCTTCCTTCCTTCCCGTCTTTCTTTCCTTCCTTCTTTCTTTCTTTCTTCCTCTTTTTCCTGATTTATACTCTTCCCATCTTTCATGGTGGAAATGTTATGAGTCAGGCCACAGCCATGAGATGCCCAAGAAGAAACCGTGACAAGGAACTTAGGACAAGAAAGCCTGAAGGCAAGGAAAGCACAACACGAGAACAGCACATTCAGCAGGTGGGGGAGAAGATCCAGACCAGCCCCTCTAGGAAGTGAGGGCGGAGGCGAAGACCCAGGATGCAAACACGGAGGAGCGTCATCCTAAAAGAGAGCTGGGGGACCAGACGGTGCCTGAGCATTTCTGGAGTTTTCCCTGGTGCAGCACAGGGAGGGAAGGGTGCTGTGAAAGCCACTGCACTGCACAGATGAAACCGAGCCCAAGGTTGCAGGAAGGCAGCTGGAGAGCTGTCTGCCTCAGGGCAGGAGAGACTGGGCACCCGGGTGCCCCCCGTCCTCCTATAGCTTTCCCCCCCGGAGCCCTGACAGCATGGCCCCGGCTCCCCCGGCAACTGTTAATTTATTCCCACCTCAGCCCACACCCCCAACGTGGGGACAGGACTCTTCCTCAAACAGAGGCAGCACCAACGTGTCTTTGGGTCCAAATGCATCCCAGTCGCCTTTGTCAGACGATGAAGGAGACTTGTCAGATCTGGAGGGAAGCGAGCTCTCGGCGGCCTCACGAATTTGGCTTTAGCTGAATGCCATGTTATGTTAGTTTTCTGCAATCCCCGTCAACAGGCCATGGAGCAAGAGAGAAGAAAGTGGGTCTGAACCAGAACACAGAACAGCCATCCATCTCTGGGGGCAGAGAAAGGCTGGCGGCCCTTCTCGGAAGGATGCACGTACAAAAGTTTTACCTGTAGACATAGATTGACTCACTTTTGTCTACTCCATCCAATTTGAGATGCATATGGAGTGGTAATGCTGTATTAATAACACAGGAGTGGGCACATATACCTAAAAACGAGACGTTATAGTGGATTGGTGACTGTATATTGGGACTTTCAGAGTTCAAGCCACCAGTGGGAACCTTGGGAACTTTTTTTTGGGGGGGGGTGGTCATTGTACTGATGGTTCCAGTGAGTGGGCCTCTTAGCTCTGGCAAGCGTCTCAGTAATCATGTGTGTGCTTGGCTCCTGGATATAAAGACTAGAACGTCTGAGGTTCAAACGTTTATCATGGGTTTAGAATATAATTTTTTACCCATACTGTGTGAGAGACACACTCGTGCTGAAGAACCAAGTGGTGTGCTGGGAAATCCTAGCCCTGACTCACAGCTTTGCCAATTTCCATGGTGTAAATACTCTCACCAGGTTGATGTCAGGCTGCCAATTGTGATCACTGACTGCGGAGCTGTGTAGCATTTCTACTGCACACACACAATCAACATAACCTCCAGAGCAAGAGTCAAATGCAGTAAACCGACTAGGGAGAGAAAAGCCAGCGTTGAGCACCTATTGCCTTTGTTTCATAAGACAATTTATTGTGAGTTTCTAATGGTGTTTAATAACTGACTTGGAGGGCTTCCCTGGTGGTGCAGTGGTTGAGAATCTGCCTGCTAATGCAGGGGATACAGGTTCGAGCCCTGGTCTGGGAAGATCCCACATGCCGCGGAGCAACTAAGCCCGTGCGCCACAACTACTGAGCCTGCACGTCTGGAGCCTGTGCTCCGCAACAAGAGAGGCCGCGATAGTGAGAGGCCCGCGTACCGCGATGAAGAGTGGCCCCTGCCTGCCACAACTAGAGAAGGCCCACGCACAGAAACGAAGACGCAACACAGCAAAAACAAACAAATTAATTAATAAACTCCTACCCACAACATCTTCTTAAAAAAAATAATAATAATAATAACTGACTTGGAGAAGTCCTGACATTCTAGAAGCTGGCTCTGGTGACACTACCAGCTGTAGCGATAGCATCGTGACTCAGACTGGGCCAAGTGCTGGAGCCGGGGGGGAAGCCCCGTCCTCCTTGGTGGCAGAAGTGACGGGAAGAAGAGCTCGAAGCTGCAGGCAGCTGTGCTTTGTGCAGAAAGCCCACCAGCGGGAGTGAAGAACCAGGGCCACCAGCATAGAGATGCTAAGCGGGGGAGGGGGCGTCACAGCATGCCAGCTCCTGCGTCCAGCGGACACTCCGGTGTTCACTTCCTCCCTGTGGTTGGCGCTGCGAGCTAATGAGGTCCTGATCCGTGCTCAGCACCCCAGCACCGAGAGCTCTGGCAAACGTCCCCCCTGTGCCGTCTCACCCTTCACGCAAGGACTTCTGTGCTCTGAGGTCCAGCTGATGACACCCCCTTTCTGAAGCCTCCCTGACTGGTCCAGCCCCTGTAAACTCTTCTCTCCCCTCTGAAAGCCTGCAGTCCTTGGGTATCTACCATATTACTTAGGAATGAGCTACCGTCTTGTGTCTCCCGTTAAGTGTGTTAATTCGGTTTCATGGCTGAATCTAGGTTAGTCCTCAATAAACAGGTTTGGGCTCATTACTTAATTATGACTTAGAAACAGAAAAATGCAATACGTCCGTCTGGGTCTTCCAATCAACGACATCCTGCAGGTTCCATAAACCTCTCGCCAGGGTCCAGTTGGACAGTTCGCGATACGACGGCTCACTCCAGGCCCCGAGCGGTCACCCCACTCGTGCATTCGATGGGGCTCATGCTCTATGCAGCAACAGTGCAGGCGGCTGGCTCACTCCTTTCAGCGAGGAGGTAAGAGCCAGGAAGCATGGGGAGAGGGGGACTCATCTTTCCAGGGCTGGAGGGGACGGAGCAGGCACGGGCTCTATAAGCAGCGAAGGCAGTTTTGTGACCGGACTGGATGGGGGTTCGTCAAGTCAGACCTCAGGTCTCTAGCCAAGTACACCTGCCAGGGGCCTTCTGTGGAGGGTGTCACTTTACTCCCTGAATGTGGTCACCCCTCCTTTAACGCCAAGAGAATAATCATAAGCATCACACACACATTACTCTGATGTAAACGACATGAAAGAGAGTCTCTCCTTTCACGTGTCCTGTCCAGTCAGGCGTAGCCAAAATGAGTGTGAACGGCGTGAACGTGACCTCAAATGCAATGTCAGCAGACATGGGAGCCCGCCAAACAAACCTCACTTGTTGTCATTATTGCCGAACTGATGCAGCTCTTCTTCCCTGAGAAAGACGACGAGCTAAACGCACACATGCACACACGCACACGCACACACGCACACACACACACGCGTTGTATTTACACAACACAGGATGAATGGCTGCAGTGTTTGCCCAGAGAACATTCCAACTACACGTCCCATTAGAGTGTCTGTCCAAAAAGCTCCTTGTAAAACACAAAGTGGTGAATTCTTAGGATAAAAGGCAGGTTAAGTCTAAAACTAATGCCTGGGAGCGAACAGCACCTTAATACGTGTTGCCCGTGGCTTAAGATCCCCCACAAGGAGCAGGAAATGAACACGAGCTGGGTGACTAGTTCTGGGGACGGTCTAGGTCTGGGCACCCGCACTTGGACCAGTAAGGTGACCGACCTGTCAGTCTGCCTGGGGCGTCCCAATCTTGTCAGTGGGAGGCAAGCTGGGAAGGCCAGTCACCCTCCAGACCACCTGGGGCCAACGGGGGCCACACAGGAGGAAGAGGCAGATGGGGGAGAGCTTCCCCAACGCGCTGAGCCCTCGCCTCCCACGGCCCCCTGCCCAGCCCCTGCTCTACGGACACATATCAGGTGAAGTGGTCGCCAAAGCAGGCCTCGTTTCTAACTCACGTTCCTAACCTTCTGGCCAGTTCAGAACATTTTTATCGCCGAAAGTTTTTAATTCTGTTGTCTTAAACACAGTGTGTTATGCCTCTCCAGCGTCTAAGTGATGCCACACCAGCCTCTCCTTCCATCCCTGCCTAAGCACACCTGTACCTCGGTCAGTGCTTTCTCTACTCTGTGCTCACTTTGTCTGAGACAAATCCTCATATTCTTTTTGAAACTCTGAGGGTGGCCTCATCAGGAAGCCGTGGCCACACTCCCCTCGGCACCCAGACTGTGGCAGGCCCCCCGCACCCTACCTACCACGTGACTGTTCCCAACCCGAGTCCTAAAGCTGGAAGGGGTCCTAGAGGTCCTCTGAGCAGCTCCCCCGGAAGGTCAGTGGTTTGAGCGCCTTCCCCTCCCTGAACGTCAGTCCCAGTCTCCACCGAGTTCGCAGAAGGGACTCCCAGCTTCCCAAGGCTCCTGCTCTGTTCCTGGATGGTTCCTGTCATTAGCGGTCTTTGCGTGTGTTTCTGGTCACTTTCCCCAGATGCTCAACTCCTACCTTCACAGGTTATGAGATACACCTGGGCCCTCTTCAAGCACCGACAGCCACGCAGCCTCTCAGGCCCGTCTCCCCGCAGCCCCCAGTGTCTCCTCCCACGATCGTCCCGCGTCCCAGGCGCATCATCCTCACGCATTCCGGGTATCAGAGCTCCGTTGAAAGCACGCTGAATCCCAGCCGTCCCACTCTTGGCTGACTAAGTGGGGATTAAGGCAGGAATACCTTCACCTTAGATTTTTATAGCACAGTAAAATTTACTTCCCTCCTTTTACAAGTGAAAAAATGAAGCCCCAGTCACCAAAGTGGCCAGGCCAGTGCAGTTATGTTAGGGGACACCTGGGCAGGTTACCCCTCCATGGCCCTAGACACAGGATGCTCATATCAAACCTCCAGAACAGCTACATGGGAACCACCAGGGAGCCTAAGAATGTCCGAGAAGACCTCTCTGCACAGTGCTTTCCACAGGAGGTAGCCAGGTATTCTGAGATGGGAGAGTGGGATAGGGTATATTTTAAAATATTGTGATAGAACACCAAAGCATTTCTAGTTTTTTCTTCAAAACAAAATGTGGAAGTGGGGAAGACTTTTAATCTAATATCTGCCCTCCTTTCTGGAGAACTGGGATAGGACCAGAGAAGGGATGCTCGAAAGTGTCTGAAAAGCCTCCACTGCCACCTGGACCCAAGATACACTGAAAGAGAGGAAAATATGGACATTCTTTTGGCCATCAGTGTTCCCTTTGCTTTGGAGCTTATTTCTATGAAGGCTGTTTCCCCCTTGCTTCTAACTGTGCTATTTAAATTCTATCTCCGGTATGCTGACACCCAAACCCATAGGCTAAGGCAGTGGTCTTCAAATGATTTTGACTGTTTAAATTTTTAAAAAATATGCACAATTAGCATATGCAAATTTTAAACACAATAAATTTTTGTTTTATATACAATTTTTAAATCTTATCTATATGTATGGTAAAAAACCATAAATTGGAAGCTCTGAGGTTTTGCGGTATGTGGGCATCTCACTGCTGTGGCCTCTCCCATTGCGGAGCACAGGCTCCAGATGCACAGGCTCAGCGGCCATGGCTCACGGGCCCAGCCGCTCCGCGGCATGTGGGATCCTCCTGGACCGGGGCATGAACCCGTGTCCCCTGCATCGGCAGGGGGACTCTCAACCACTGCGCCACCAGGGAAGCCCAAGGTTTTCTTTTTATATCCTAATGGCTCGTCTTGTTTTCCTCCTAGGGAATACCCAGCCCACTTTGAAGATCACACCCAGCTGTCTCATGAAGTTACAAGACACCAAAGTCAAACTTATAACCTAATTTGAAAGCTGTAACCTAAGTCACAAGTGCAATTTAATGCCTGCAAAAACAAATGGGCACCTTGGCTGAGAACTAATTTATTTATAAACCACATCAACGGCGAAGACACCTTGCTCTAAGGTAAGCATCTGCTCACACAACTCAGTATCACATTTGTGTTCCTAAACCTGCTGTTTCTTTAATACGTCTTAATACATCTATTTGAAATTGAGTGATTAAGCTCTCTATTTAAAATACAAGGTCACTTTTTCTTAGGAAGAATCACACATATATCCTGTACTATGAGTAAAACATATATACTTACATGTATACACACACACGTATATTTAAGATACAGAAATGGACTGTTACTCAAAATAAACGAGGCATGCTATAGCATAGTCACATTACTCGTTTTTAAAACTTAAAAAAAATCCAGCATCCTCACCTATCGCTCTCCTTTCACTGAATCAGTTGCATAAAATGAGGCCATTTGTGTATTTACCATGCTTCCAATCTCCAGGCGTATCAACTACACAGCTGTGATATTTATTGATGAATTGAGCTACTAACACACTGATGTAATAATCAGCTCTCAATGCCAATATTTTTTCCCCTATATAAACAAAAGGGTGTTGACACAAAAGGCTAATTTTCTAACAAGCTTTGCGTGGAGAAGGTCAGCAAAGTAAACACCCAATTCTAAACAAAAGCGTTCCACTAAGAACTGAGCCGGAGTGTAACACTGATCTGGAAGAAAAGACGCTGGATCTGAAGGGAGCCGGGGAGTCGGCTGCCGGGATCCTTCAGAATGAAAGATCCAGGTGTGCGCAGGCCAACGGAGCACACCGCCTGGGCCAGATGACTTCATTCCTGTTACTTCTTTACGCAAAGCAAGGAGAGGAAGAAAAGATTTGTGACCCCTTTATGGCCGGAGAGGTTGTTACTAAGACAGACCTGAGCATTGCATTACGGGCAGGCAATTCCCTTACCCCATTCATTCACCTTGGAGAACTTCTTCCAGGTTCGAAGGACAGTTTCATTCGAGTTTTCCTAGGCAGAATGCTTTGGTGATTAGCCAAAGCAGTTCTGGACTTAGAGAGAGAGTATGCAGAGAGATAAAAATAAATGCCAGTTGAAAATATACTGAACCCAGGATGACAGAAACCTACAAGCCTTCGTCTCCATCCATCAGAAGATCTGCCCCACGGGCCAGCCTGGACACACACGTGCTGGTCACTGGCTGGACCAGTGGGACTGCTGCCTCCAGATGAGGCTTCTACACTTGGCCACCTTCCTCCACGTCCAGTGTCACCAGCCCCACTTCACTCATGGGAGATCCCTGACTTTAAGAAGCAGGAAAGAGGGATTCTCTGGCTTGGTCCATAAATAAAAAGCAAGGTCTTCAGTCTGTATAATCTCTCATTCCCTGTATTGCCAGTAAAACAATGGGGGGAAGCGGAGCAGAAGCCAGGCGAGGAGGGGAGGAGGGAGAAGGGAGAAATAAACAGCATCACTCGTGTCGGTGCCATGCAATGGCCTTCACTCTGCACTTCACAGGCACAGTGGGAGAAAAAAGACTTAGAACGCAGACTGCATTGGTTTTCTGGAGCTGCTGTAACAAAGTACCCCAAACTGGGGGCTTATGAAGGGAACCCTCCAGGGTTCTGGAGGCCAGAACCCGAGATCACGGTGTGGGCAGGGCTGCTTGCCTCTGAGGCTGCAGGAGGATCCACTCTGGCCTCCCCCCTGGTTTCTGGTCTCAGTGTCTTCACATCGTCGTCTTCTGTGTCTGCTGCCTCTGTGTCCACGTTTCCCCCTTTTACAAAGACACAGTCACCATGGATCGGGGCCACCCGATTTATATATATATAAATTTATTTATTTATTTTGGGCTGTGTTGGGTCTTCATTGCTGCGCACGGGTTTTTCTTTAGTTGCGGTGAGTGGGGGCTACTCTTCGTTGCGGTGCGCGGGCTTCTCATTGCAGTGGCTTCTCTTGTTGGGGATCACAGGCTCTAGGCATGTGGGCTTCCGTAGTTGTGGCACACGGGCTCAGTAGTTGTGGCTCACGGGCCCTAGAGCGCAGGCTCAGTAGTTGTCACACACAGGCCCAGTTGCTCCGCGACATGTGGGATCTTCCTGGACCAGGGCTCGAACACGTGTCCCCTGCATTGGCAGGTGGATTCTTAACCACTGCGCCACCAGGGAAGTCCCGGGGTTTCTGCTTTGGTCAATTGACAGCCAGTTACCTGCACTCCCTCTGGCAGGTGATCCCCACCTGGTACTGATAAGGGTGAATCTGCAGACCTTCAGAGAGAATACCCAGGTCCTGGGTCGCGACTCCCCAGCAAAGGTACCAGGAGGTCCACACTTCAGCGGGATCAAAGATAGCCATGGGAAGGGTCAGGACCAGGGGCCTGGGGACAAGCTACCAAAGACCTTTTCTGACATCTTGGGGGTGATAACTATTGTGACAAGTGAAGGAGTCAAACATGCTCATAACAGAAAAGAGTGAAAAGTCAGCTTGGACTAAAATAAGAAAAAGCAGCCGTGCCATTAATCACGCTGGGAAGATATGGAAGAGCCGGCCGCCAAGTGAACAGCTCGTGTTATTTCTCCCAAGGTCGCTCTGGAAAACGCCACAGCGACCCCCTCCTTGGCGGATCACTTTCTTACCAAAGACACCCTGGACCGGCCTTGTATGTTCCTGGCACAGGGGGACACGCAGCTGTGGCCCTCGCCTCATGACACACACAGCGACGTGTCTAATCCCCGCTTCTCCTGGTCCTGCTGAGAAACAGAAACCTCAGGAACACCCATCCCTCCTCCCTTGTCTTAGACACCCCCTCCCCCTTTCCCCCAACCCCGGCCAGGATCTATCGCTATGTGGATACTCTGGGTAAAAGCGGGGGATTGCTTCCCCAGGGCCTGCTCCCCGGGGAGCCAGGTGCCTCTGAGAAATCCCCCGCCAAGTGGATCAACAACTTCCGTCTGGAAAGCAGTTCACGGAGGAAGTCCAGCAACAGATCCCGGGGGGGGCTCCTGGCGGTGTTCGCTCATCTGGAGTTCCCTCCACCCTCCCCGGCGAGGGGACCCCCTTCCATCTCCACTTCCACTTCAGCTGCTCCAGTGCTGTCCCCCTCTTCAGGGTGACTGACCGGGGACCAAGTCTGGGCGGGGAGGCACTGAGGACACCTGATGCCCCCCTCACCTCTCCCGCTCTCCGTCTCCCATCCGGGGATCCCGGCCCCCGTCCTACTGCCTCCCAACAGCTGCGGTCTCCCCTGCCACACCAGCACCAGCTAATCTCAAAGAAAGGAAACCAATACGCGCCAAGAATCGGGAACTCATATCAGGACCTTTAAAAAGCAATTCTCATCCTGCTTCAGGAGGGGCTACGGTAGGAGAAGCGTTCTTCAATTTCAAGTGAGACAAAAGAGAGAAATACGCAAAAACAGCCAAATTCACACTATGGGAGACGGCCTTGTACTACAGCAGAGCTGGCCAGACGGCCCCAGGGACCAGCCTGTAGCCCAGGAGAGTCAGATTGATGGTGTGCTCGCAGTTGCGGGGAGCAGGGGGCTGCCCCAAGGACGAGGGGGACGCGGAAGCATCTTCAGTGAAGTCCAGTTCCCACTGGGGCTCCGGGGAGGGCGTCTGTCAGTCACGCTACTGAGCGCGCCCTTGGGTCACAACTCGGAAGGGACTTCTCCATGCTGGGGTCCGTTATTGTCACAGCAGGAAAACTGACATCTGTTTCAAGGGAGGACCCGGGGGCGGTGTCATAGGCGGTGAAACGGAGCTTGCTCCGTTCATGCTCAACCACTACCTACTACAAAGTAAGCAGCCAATAACCTTCAGGTCAGGGCGGGGGGGACACGGAAGAGAGAGGTGCTGAAAAGAGAAGTAAGTATCTCCCAAGGGCAGAACCGAAAAGAACTAAAGTCTTTATCAGAAAAAGATTGGCATCTTGGTCAATTCCACTCCCTCTCCTTTATTCAAATGTAGTTCATTTTTTAAAGTTACCTAACCAGGTTAACTGCCATAATGAGAAGACACCCTTGCCTGTCTCCCACCTCCCATCCCTTCCCCCAACCCCCCGCAACGCTCCTTCCCTCCATAGCCACAAATTCCGGTTTTCATCCTAAATCTGATGTGCTTTAAACAGTCCACAAGGCACTTCTGTCCACGGCATCTCACCCTGCTTTTCAACCGGTCATGGTGACCCGTCCCGCTACTCTATGCTAAACTCAGGGTTTGCGAGGCTCGTCCAAGGGGACAGCCTGTAAACAGGGGGGCAGGATGTCCTATGTTGCGTCTCAGCACTCCAGATTCTGACCCGTCCTCGCCACCACACGGCCTTGCCCATTAGAGGCACCTAGTGGACCTGTGGATTGGACGGCCATAGAACCCATGAGCATCACGGTCCAGAAAGAGGAAGCGGCAGGCTTAACGCACGGAGCTGGGTACCAACAGCATGGAATTTGGAAGCAAGGCACCAGGGCTGGTGGGTGGATGGGCAGTGGTGTCTCCATGCAGTTCTGTGTCCCAGGTCCTCCACGGAACAGTAAGGTCAGTTGTAGTCCTCCCCAGCACCCTCCCCTTTTAAAAACTCTGCCATTAATAGATTCTCCGAATTCTTCCCTGCTTTCTAAAACCCACAGTGTCAGAGGGGAAGGAAAACAAGGCAGCTGGTCTTGGCCACCTTTCCCAAGAGATTAAAGGACACATGCTGCGCGAGGGAAGGTAATACAATGCTACTCGGCTTCTCGTAACTTTCTTCCTTCTCCACACCTTGCAAAAGCTCGCTCCATGACCCCTTCCTCATCCAGCATGCTAAGCCAGCCTGTCTTAGCCTCCTGGGCCCACAAAGCTAGGCGAAAAGGAAATACAACAACCCTCCCAAAGTCAGCCACTTAGATCAAATAAACTTTCAAACTGTTATTCCTGATGGAGGTCCTGGCCACCACACTAAGATTCTCTGCTGTGTGTGTCACGCTGGAAACCGTCTCTATTTGTCATTTACATCCGAGGGGCCTTTTACACACCAGGGCTGGTGACTACTTTGCACTCACCTGGTGCAACAGCAAGCTCTTAACATTTTTTTTACTTTTTTTTTTTTTTGCGGTACATGGGCCTCTCACTGCCGTGGCCTCTCCCGCTGCGGAGCACAGGCTCCAGACGCGCAGGCTCAGCGGCCATGGCTCACGGGCCCAGCCGCTCCGCGGCATGTGGGATCTTCCCGGACCTGGGCACGAACCCGTGTCCCTGCATCGGCAGGCGGACTCTCAACCACTGCGCCACCAGGAAAGCCCCGCTCTTAACATGTTTTTAAAAAGGGTGACGTCACGGCTCTATTAGTAAAAAGTGGGCAGGTGATGGAGGGGATCCAAGTCTCTAGGAAATAATTTTTTTCTTAAAAGTCAGCTGCAAATGATGAATGCTACTGATTTTCTAAGCTTTACAGTGACTCATTAAACCCCACGAAGAGTTTTTATCTTAACTCAGAGGGAAGGGGAAGACAGTGAAAGCAAACAGAAGAGGTGTGACCATCTCTTATTCCCAGCTGTTCGATAGCCCACGCGCTGCAGCCTCTGATGGTCAACAGCTCAGTGGATCATTGTCTCTTACGTGTCTTTGGTTGTTGCTGTGAAACACTCAGGGTGTAAGGAAATCTATTAACTACAGAGGACAAGTTCCGAGAGAGAGAGGAGAACAGCTTTGTATCTAACACATGCTGGGATACCAGAAGTGGAGAAGCCGGGGAAGGCACGGGGGAGCTTTCCTCACTGCAGTGAGTGCCACGGCCAAACCCAGGATGCACTGCCTTGTCCTTCTCCTCCAGAGAGAAGCCCTCCCTTCCCTCTTCAGGTCGCTTCTGCTTCTGCTCAGCCCAAGCCCCTGGAAGCTTTCATCCGGGGCAGTAGGCACACAGCACTGTGGGACGTCCCGAGATAGGATGTGCCTGGATGGATGTGCTTCTGAATCTTTTGTGATATCTGACTGCCTGCCCTCCCTTTCACCCTGGGTGGGGAAATGCCAGTGGCTTGGATGGTTATGTTTCATTTGGAATCATTCTAAATAGTTTAATTAATTTATCATGTTGAAAAATCCACCTTGCTTTCTGAATCTGTTCCCCATCTTAATTTCCACCAGAGGCACATAGGCTACGGTGCCCTTAGAAGAATATTGACTCGGCCTTGCTGTAACCTTGGTATGTCTTCACCATCTACCAAAAGCGAAATAGAGTACTCTTAGGAACTCTAGTCCTAAATCTTGTCTCTTATTTCTTGACTCCAAATGAGAAAGTCAGTGCTTAACCACCTCTGTGAGATTTAAATAGGGGTTACGACAGTGCAAATACACATGATTTCAAATTGCAAACTGACAGATTTGGGAATCTCCATAGGTGTGTACAAATCATACAAGTGCAGGTTTTGATGAAATGTGCAATCAGCATTGCTTTGTTAAATTTAAGTTTTCTTTAAATAGACACTTAAGTGTAGAAAGACACTTAAAATTATAAAGTAAATCTCAGGCTATTATCTCCTTCTCTTGATTATACAAACTCTTTTCTCCTCAAACAGCTACAATCCAGGTTCTGGCCATCTCCTACTGCTTCTGCCCTGCGCTGAAAGATTGTTTCCTTTTCTATACCATGGAAGATGTCTAAATACTAGAAACAATGTTATGGTAAAATGTATGACAAAGAAATTTGCATTACCCACGATTGCGCTGAACGAGTGGCTGCACCCAATAGGCCATAGATACATGGATTAAAGATACATTTTTTGTAACTGTGACTTTATGATCTCATGAACGGTCTCAAGACATTTATGTAAAACACTACAATCCAAGACAACAGTAGGTCGAGCACACAAACCACATTATAAACAGTATCAGACACATCTGCCAGTTCTGAGCTGGTGACAGAAATTACGAATAAGCATGTTTTTATCGTTTGTTCCTCACAAGATCGTCCTTTGAAGTTTCAGAAACAACTCACTGAATCAGTAGTAATCCATTTGGATAACTGTATGCAGCTTGTATTATTTTAATTCAAATTTAAATCTGATTGCTTCATTTTAAGGGTTTCAAAAAGATATCTATAATTTTGGACTCTTGGCATAATCTAAGGTAGCTGAGGTTTTTAAATTGCTTAATTTGAAAGAGCTCATTTTTCAAAATATATTCACACTCCTATATGTAATTGGTAATGCTGTACACTGCATTCTGTGCTGTTGAGAATAGGTACAGATTTCTGGTCAATCAACACCAAACTCATCTCTAGACATCCCAATACTCAGATTCATCTTGTATCATTTTCATTTTTGAAATTCAGGCCAGCTGAATTAGTCATGTTTAAAATAGTCTAGTATAATCACACACACACACAGACACACACACACACATGAATGTATATAAAACTGGAGAAAGCTGAAAAAGGTTGGTGGATTATGTCAATGTCAGTTTTCTTATTGGGGTATAACACTGCAGCCATGCAAGAAGTCACCACTGGGGAAAACTGGCTGAAAGGTACATGGGATCTCTCTATTATTTCTTCCAATTGCATGTGCATCAATTATCTCAAAAATTTAAAGAAGCAAGGAAGACAACAATACATTATATCACCATTTAGTTTTTAAAAATATGTATATGTCTTATGTATCTATACATATACAGACTTACCTGCATACATGTACAAACATAAGAGCCATGCATACATATGTCTCTGTATGTGTGTACATGTCTTATTGCTTTTCGCAGGATACCCCTCTGTGCCTGTTGAATTTTGTGCTATTGGCATTACTCATTCAAAAAATAATTCTTTAAGAGTGAGGACAAAATAGACATTTCAAACCTAAAACAAACAGAAACAAACCAAAGAATCTTAGCATACACTAAAAGCCTTAGTGAACCCATGTAAGAAGTCCTAACTGTGACACACACACACACACTGGCAGTGAAGATGCAAATAGAGAAACCGGAGAAAGTCTCTTACGGCTGGAGATGCAGTAGGACAGCCGGCAGTTGATCTTCCGGAAAAGCTGCTTGTTAATTGGCCAGAGGAGGAGAGTGAAGAGCTGAATGGTGTTGATGATGAGCCCCGAGGCGATAAACACGTAACAGAAGATGAGATGGCACAGGAACTGAGACTTCAGCAACGCGATGAGGTCCATGCTGGGTGGGCGCTCCTCCGCCAAACCACAGACGCCCACCGTAGAACACGTCCAGAGGACAGGACGGCCGGGACTCAGGAATACGCCTGAAACACACACCGATGTCAAATGTGAGAAAAAATATTATCTGCTCTTACAGGCAGGGGAAAATAACTCTTAGAAGAAAAATATACTCTCGAGATTAAACACATTCTACAAGGAATTCTCTGGTGGTCCCGTGGTTAGGATTCCAAGCTTTCACTGCAAGGGGCACGGGTTTGATCCCTGGTCAGGGAACTAAGGTCCCCGCAAGCCAAGTGGCCAAAAATTAAAAAACTTTAAACACGTTGTACATTCGTTGATTTATTTTTATTTCAAAAACTTTTTTTTTTTTTGGCCAAGCCGTGCAGCTTGTGGGATCTTAACTCCCCGACCAGGGACTGAAGCCAGGCCCTCAGCGCGAAGTCCTAACCACTGGACCGCCAGGGAATTCAAGCAAGCATGTATAATAGCGCCTCCTTAAGGTCGGGCACAGCTTCAGTCCTTTAAAAAGAATAGTTCCTTTAACTGCACTAATGCGTGCGAGGCGGGCACTGTTATTACAGAGGAGGGAATGAGGCCCACAGAGGTTAAGCAACTTGGTCAGGGTCCCACAGGCCTCACCGCTAAGGAGAGGCTGGTGGCCAGAGTCCGCATCTCTGGACCTTCCCTCCTGCCTGCCTACTGCCCCCAGCGACCCCTCCACACCTCCCTCCACTCGTCATCTCCAGATCTCAGTCCAAACGGCACCTCTTCTGGCAAGACCTCTCCGAATGCATGCCTGCCCGGGGGAGGCCACCCCTGGGGTGGTGTTTGGAGGGGGGTACCTAGGCGGCACCCTCTGCCGTTACTGTGTTACTGCTTCGCCTGTTCGCCTTCCTACACTGGACTGTCCCTCCTCCGGGGCACACGACTATTCTGAAGATCATCCCTGTCTCCCCCAGCCTTGAAGCAATCACTGGCACAGAGTTGGAACTTAATTAAAAATACATATATGGGACTTCCCTGGTGGCGCAATGGTTAAGAATCTGCCTGCCAATGCAGGGGACACGGGTTCGAGCCCTGGTCTGGGAAGATCCCACATACGGTGGAGCAACGAAGCCCGTGTGCCACAACTACTGAGCCTGCGCTCTAGAGCCCACAAACCACAACTACTGAGCCTGTGCCCCATAACTACTGAAGCCTGTGCACCTAGAGCCCGTGCTCCACAGTGAGAGAAGCCACCGCAATGAGAAGCCCCCGCACCGCAACGAAGAGTAGCCCCCGCTCGCCGCAACTAGAGAAAGCCCACCAGCAGCAACGAAGACCCAATGCAGCCAAAAACTAAATAAATGAATGAATAAAAATTTTAAAAAATACATATATATTTGTGGAATGATTTAATGAAGGGAAACAAGGGATGAACTTTGAGATATCAGTAAACACAAATAACCAACTATGAAGGCAAGAGGAACATGCCACCACACTCCTGACACACACACACAGACACACACACACACATGTGCGCACACACATGCACCCTTAAGAGTTCTAAGATTGAACAGAAACTCAAAACATGCACAGCGGCCAGACTCACGGCCCTGTCATCAGTCTCCAACCCCAGAATGGAATAATGAAATAACTGTCCAGTTTGGCAAATTAAGCCTTTGAGGAACAGCCTGGAGGCAGGAGGTTCAAATACTCTGCTGGAGAAAACATAAGTCTGAGAGCATGATGCGTAGCAGGCTAGCTTCTCCCAGAAGCAGAACGTCCTTGCAAACGACCTCAGGAACAGCTCCAACGGCAGGACGAACTTTCTAACAGTAATAGTGAAGAGACCCTAGACGTCATTACAATCTTTATGGATAATACTGTCCCGCAAAAAATCTGTACGACAGTATCACATATATGATCTCATTTCAAGCCTCAGATGAATCCCATGAGTACTATTATTATCCCATTTTTCGGAGTAAGAAACTGAGATGCCCCATAGGTTGGGCGATTTGCCTGAGGTTGCCACCATCAGTAACTGACCTTAAGATTCAGTCTGACGGGGCTTCCCTGGTGGCACTGTGGTTAAGAATCCGCCTGCCAATGCAGGGGACATGGGTTCGAGCCCTGGTCCGGGAAGATCCCACATGCCGCGGAGCAACTAAGCCCGTGCACCACAACTACTGAAGCCTGCACACCACAACCACTGAAGGCCACTCGCCTACAGTCCGTGCTCTGCAACAAGAGAAGCCCCCGCAATGAGAAGCCCATGCACCACAACAAAAAGCAGTCCCCGCTCGCCGCAACTAGAGAGAGCCCGCGCGCAGCAACACACGCAACGCAGCCATAATTAATTAATTATTTATTTTTAAAGTGCTTAAAAGGATTCAGTCTGACATCCGAGCTCTTTCTCCTCCGGCTCTCTGGGCGACTTTACCCCTGGGGTGTGAGGTGGGGCTTCTCCTGGGCTCAGAACTCCCCTCCACAGAGCAGCCCAGAAAGGAGCCCAGGGCAGCATTCAGTGAGGTTCATAGTCCCAAACTAGGCGCAGAGTTGGGGACACGGGACTCGCTTCTGGGACTCCCAGGCTGGTTCTGAGGACAGTCACAAGGTGCATTCCTGTAAAACATGACCCTCGCTTAGACTAACTGGAAGGCACCTGTGATTCCTATGTGTTTCTGAGACGAGGGGAATAGAAAGTACCTTTGGCCTGATTTCTCTGAAGTCAGTTCAGCTCAGCTGAGACCATCTGTCTCCCCAGAAGCCCTGCTCTCTGGCACAAAGCCAGGACGCTGCAGGGGCTGAAGCAGCCCTTCTTCAATGTTTTTCAGAAAGCACTGCCCTGGGACACCTCCAAGTTGTCAAACTCTTTACTTAGTTTCAACACACCCAGTCTCTCTCGAAGGCACAGACGCTAAGCTGGTAGCTCACCTCAATGCACTTGGCTTTCAGGAGCTACATGAATAGAAGTGACGCACGTCGGTGACGATTCAGCAGCAGCTATAGTCCGAGGTGGACTGTATTCATTTGTCCTTGGATTGGCCTCTAAAAGCTTCCAGACACTCTGGGCCAGAGGAAGTGTGAATCTTCACTAGGTTTCTGGGACCTAGTGTTTGGAAAGTATTTGACAAATCCTTTGCTTTGCTGACTTAACACTAAGAAATGGAAGTCAGCTGGTACTGGAAACGCAGGGGATTGAATGCCGCCTTCCTCGGTTTCCTGTCAGAAGTAGGGCATGACGAAGAAAAAGTCAGCTTTTCTTTTTTTCCTTGTGTAAGTCCAGGGACCAGCATGCCCTTTAGTAAAACCCTCGCTAGTACTGCATGAACCAGGGGTCTAACACAACGTTGGTGAGCTTCAGGAGTCACGAGGGGGGTCACAGACAGGCGAGCCTTGGCTGGCTTTGTTCTGCCCCAGATCCCCTTCCTAGACTGGTGTGGGTTTGGAGTTCAACTGACTGGGTTTGAAGCTCTGGGTTGCGTATCCTCAGGTGAATTAACTTTTCTGAATCTCGGATTCTTTATCTACAAAAAGGGCTAATAGATTGCAATCAAAATTCCAAGGAGGCTATTGTTTTTTGCAAAACTTTAGTTGATTCTCAAATTTATATTCAAGAGCAAAAACGACAAGAATAGCAAAGGAAATGCATGATGAACAATAAGGTAAGAAGTGCTGTGAGTTTATGAAACAATTTAACTGATTATTAAAAGAGAGACAAGGCTAAACTTTTTAGGGGGGTGTCTAGTGGGTGAATATGTGTTGCATGTCTTAAGTTTATTCCAGATAGAAGTTTGGGGGGACCATCCTACCCTTCTTGACTAAAGGCAAGCTTTCTCTCTAATGTGGTGATTTGCCAATTCGGTACCATACTGAGGAAAGATGGTGTAAAGATCTGACCAGTGACAAAAACAGGTAGAGAGAAAGCATTTTAAAATTCTTGCCTTTTCCTCTAATTTTTGGTGGAAGGATTACAGGTGGTTTCTCTTTTCTTGCCCGTGTTTTATTGTTCTTTTCTATAATGAGAATGAGATTCTCCCCCTTCCTGGGCACAGAGCTGGATGGACGCGTTTCCCAGCATCCCTGCCATTGGTCAGATGTGGTCAGAGGGTGGAGCACACGGGATGATGAAGGTGGTCCCTGCAGACTGCTTGCAAACTTGATGAGGAAGAACCACGGGGTGGGCTAACCCTGTCAGGTGAGCGGAAAGGTGGAAATCCAGCCCATCAGCAACGGACCAGAGAAATTCTGGAACGTGAAGGCAACCTGAGACCACCTTGAATCCAAGCACAGCTGACGGTGAGGGTGATACAGGCCAGATGCTAGGGGGTAAGGGACGTTGCAGGAACGTTCGAATCTGGCAGTCCTGGCTAGAAATCCAGGCTCGGCCGCTGCCTAGCTCCATCCCTTACTGAACTTCCACAGCCCCCAGCTTCCTCCTCTGCGAAACCAGAACAAGACCGCCAACACAAGGTTGCCGCAAGGTTCACGTATAATAAAGCATCTGAAACACTTAACACGATGCCTGGAACACAGGGAGCTCACAATAATGGAGAATTTTTCTCTCATTTCAAGGAAAGAAAGAAGGAGCAGCTAAGATGTATTACTTTGGCATCCCTGGGAAAGCCAGTGAGATATAAATCAGTTTTCCTTCTCACTCCCTATCTACTGATAGAGCCTGATGTTTTCTTTAATTTACCTTGAAGTGTGTTAAAACATTGCCTCCCCCATTTGTTTTCATTCTAATCTGTCCTTTACTGCTAGTGACTCTGAAATGGGAAGTGATGTGTTCACCAAAACTCACATGGATGGTACCCTTTTAACTAGGTAATAACCTTGGCAAAGCATGGAGATGACAAAGGGACTTCGGAATAAGGGAAAGCGCCAGCCAGCAGGACGCTTTCATTACCCTTGTGTTTCCCACGCAGATTTCTACCCTGAAACTGGGCAGATGCAGAGAAGCTGGCGTGCACACACCGGTGGAGCTTTGCTACCTGGGACTCCTGCAGGGTGAGGGGTGGGAACACAGACGGCATCAGCGGAAACATAAACAAATAAAAGCAGCCCAGAATCTCCCCATGAGAGAATTCAAGGTGCATCCTTCTCTAAAGACGCGGCTTCAACGTAAAGCATCAAATTAGAGAACCAACGGGAGGACCTGAGTTAAGACTTGGGTCTTCAGCCCTAGTCACTATTCTGCAACTATTAAATAAGCACGAGCTTCAGACACACTCAGGAAGAGACTAAACCTGAAACGGGATGAACTCTTTCACTAGCTTGTTTTTAAAGATTTTGGTGGGGTTTTTTGTTTTGTTTTGTTTTTTGTACATTTACATGACAGAATTAAACCAGGTCAGGGTTTTAGAAGAAGCCAAAGCTTCCTTCCAAAGAAATCACTCCAGGTGGAATTGCTAAGATAATGCCCATGATCAATTTAGTACCGTCACTGAAATCTATACAACCCATTATTTAGGCTCCTTTAATCCCGAACACCAGAATAGTGTTCACAAAACAGAAGAGCTATCTAACAAACGCTAATTGAAACGATGCTACTTTTTATATTGCAAACTAAAACTGATAATACGCCATTTTAAAAGAGCTGGGGTAAAAACGGACTCATTCTCACAATGAGAACAACCACACAATCTTTTTAGAAAGCAACGTGGCATACACAGAAAGACCTCAACATCTTCACACCACTTGATTTCGTAGGCCAACCTCTGACCATCTCTCTCAAGGATAAAACTAGCTTTTAGAAAATTCTCTCTGCACCAAGATATTCAACCAGGATTATTTATAAGCACCCAAAATTAGAAACCACTTACCTTTCTGACATGAGGAAACAATCAAGTGAATTATGGGAAACCCACACAATCGAATGAAGAAAGTATCACTATAATAGGTTTGTAGTAAGATGGAAACATTTTCACTGTGATATTGGGAGATAAAGGTCACCGAATTATATAGAGAGAGAATAATCACAACTCTAAAAACACTACCAGTAGTTGTCTTTCTGTGTGTGCGCACACAACTCAAGTAGGGCTGGCTGGTGGACTTTGTTTCTGGACGAATACTTTTGGTCTGTAAGGCAGAGAATGCCCAGGCACAATGGTGCCCTGCAGGAAAGGGACGTGGATGCGGTCCCAGATGGAATGAGTGGCGGACTGTTCCGGGGGTCCAACTTTCAGATCTCGAGTTCTACTTTAAGTTAAATAAATTTAGCAAGATCTCCAAGAGGGCAGCAGCGAACTTGTGGCAGCCCGAGGCAGCCACTTAGCACTTCCTCCTGAGAAACATGGATAAATTTAGTTTTGGATTCCCGGGAGTTACACTGGCCCAAGGCCCAAAACAAAACACGAGAGAAAGTGTTCTAGACTGAATTTAACTGTCTCTGGGACCATCTCCTACTCAAATATTCCTCAATTAAAAAATTACCATTGTCTAATGGGTTGGCAGAAGCCTCTATAAAATTAGCTTTTTGAAAGATTGATGGAGCACTCCTTTGTCTAATACCCCTGTACCATATATGAAGTCCATTAAAACGAAAACTCCAAAGAAGTCATAAATCATACTCAACTATTTCATTACATCCAATAATAAATAACCCTCACTCAGTCTCTCTCCAAAATCTAATTTTAGGATAATAAAAATGTAAGTCTATAGAAAACTGAGGTTTCTAAGTTTATGTTTAACAGTTGCTTCTGAACAGCTTATAAGAGAAAAAGAAATCCTAAAGAGTTTTAAATCTAATCCAAGGAAACCAGGATCAGGTAAACCCAGATGGATAACCTAGGTAACTTTTCCTGTCATAAGAAAAAACAAAGATAAAGGAAATTAAATGAGGTATTCTCCAAGGCCTTTTGTAGCTCTGACAGCCAGAAGATTAAAGTATCTAGAGTTAAACATCAGGGCTTCTGAATGGTACCCAGTGCAGCAGAATAAGTCCACTGAATGTTTTACACGCACATTGTCTCATTAACTGTCACAAAAACCTACTATGGAAGGTATTGTCATCCCCACTTTACAGATGAGGAAACTGAGGTTTAGTGAGACCAGGGAACATGCAAAAGTCAAAGAGAGAGTAAACTAAGCTCAGGTTAGGCTGCCTTTAAGACAGGAAGCCCAAGGCAGCTAGACTCCACAGGAACGTGGCCTTATTTCATGAACTTCGTTCCATATTTCACCGCCCGGTTCCCTGTCTGACTGTTGGGGTGATCGTGAGTTTTTGAGTCACTGCCCCACCAGTCAGTCCTGCAGAGACCCAGTCATGCCCTCCTTCCAGGTAGAAGGTCTGCCATCCCCAAACCCCAATCCAGCTCTCCCACGGTCCCTGGGATTGGAGGGCTCTGACCTCACAGAGTTGGTGCAGTCGGAGCGAGCTGGTGCCTAGCTGCATTTCCAACAACCAAGAGTGTGTGAACTATTTTATAAGATACTCAGTGGAAAATATATTTTTAAATTATGTTCGATCTCTGGAAGTTTCCACAAAATTTTATGAAGGACTTTTATGAAGTCCTGATAAAACTCGAATATCATGACATCATGAAACCCAAAACTGAAATGAAAATTAATCTTCCAAGTGGGGAAGCAGACACATTTCTGCTTGAAATGAGTCTATTCCAATTAATCTTGAAACCTTTTCAAAAATGGAAGACTAATGGAGGTTGCATGGAGACTGTTACAATCTTCACACCATTATTGCTGCCACGTGGCACGGCCATCAACTCAGTCACACACCTGTGAAGGCTGAAAATCTATGGAGGCTGAGGAAGAGGAAGGGGCCGCTCTCACCTCCCCTCCCATCCAAGCAGGGAGGTGGCCTGCGACCAGCTCAGGGCCTCCGGGAGCAGGCGTGAGGTACGTGCATCGCCAGCTGGCACCCGCAACAAAAAGGAGAGCTTTATTCAGTGTAGAATCCACCTCCTACTCCAGTTCTACCGTCACCAAGGCAACACGGCCAGGACAGCGGTCTCATCACACTGCCCGCCTCTCTCCTTCCCACGTGGGTCGTGACAAAGCCGTGTGGCCAAGGCACGCCGCCTAAGGGGAACCTTGGCAGGTGGCCGCTGGTGTCAAGCCCATCTACCTACTGTGTGACCCTGGGTGAGGAACTTGACTTCTCTGAGCCTCAGTTTCCGCATCTGTTTAATGGAGGCAATAATCCGGTCCCCAGGGATGTTGCGCTGATGAGCTGCAGCAGCCAGCTCAGGCCTCAGGAGGGCACTCCTGGGTACCAGGGTCCACCCGGGCTCCCAGACTGCCTGGGACATGCCCCTCCTTCAGCTGCTTCTCCCACGTGCCCCCACCCCAAAACCAGCTACCATCTTTTTTTACTAAACTTTCCGCCTGTGGCTCTCATGATCCATTTCTTTTGTTTGTTTTCGTAAAATTTTTCTCATTGGAACACGTTTTTTCGGACATCCGCACAGTCCAGAATGCCTCTGAGCCCAAAGTGCCTTGTAAGGCTGCCCCGAAGTCCACTCACGAGTTTCAATGAAGGGATCACGTCTCCATTCCCAACCTAAAGGAAGACAGTTCACAGTCATCTGTTCTGAGGCCCTCTTTATAATGATGGGTAATACCTGTTAGTTCCCATAGAAATTATATTAAAGAAATGAGTCGAAGAAAACAGTATGAAGGTGCCTCAAAACACCAAAAATAGAGGTGCCATGTGATCCTGCAATCCCACTCCTGGGCATATGTTCGGAGAAAACTATAATTTGAAAATATACATGCACCCCTATATTCACAGCAGCGCTATTTACAATAGCCAAGACATGGAAACTACCTAAATGTCCACCAACAGATGAATGAACAGAGAAGCTGTGGTACATATATACAATGGAATACTATTCAGCCATAAAAAGGAATGAAATAATGCCATTTGCAGCAACATGGATGGACCTAGAGATTATCATACTAAGCGAAGTCAGTCAGAAAGAGAAAGACAAATATCATGTGATATCACTTATATGTGGAATCTAAAATATGACACAAATGAACTTATCTATGAAACAGAAACAGACTCACAGACATAGAGAACAGACTTGTGGTTGCCAAGGGGGAGAGGGGTGGGAGAGGGATGGACTAGGGGTTTGGGATTAGCAGATGCCAACTATTATATATAAAATGGATAAACAAACAACAAGGTCCTACTGTAGAGCACAGGGAACTCTATTCAATATCCTGTGATAAACCATAATGGAAAAGAATATGAAAAAGAATGTATGTAAATGTATAACTGGATCACTTTGCTGCCGTACAGCAGAAATTAACACTTCATTGTAGATCAACTATACTTCAACAAAATAAATTTTAAAAGAAGAAAAGAGCTGAACATAATACAATAAATACGAACCTTGTTCTGACATCATGGAGGAGCAATAAAAACTGGTGTTGACAAGACGCAGACTCTCAGCACTCTGGTGCCCTGTGACTATGCCAGTATTGCCCTGACCTCACGGAGCCTTACGATAAGGAGCTGAGGACGCAATTCTCGCCAGATGTTATATGTAAAGGATGAGCAGATAAAAGGTGGGTCTGCATCACAAGGGGGCAGCTGGAGTGGGCAGGCTTCTGAGTAGTGTGAAGCCGGGGCCAGTTACCAGCGCAGACAGACGTGTGCTCGGGTCCCCAGCAAAGCACGGCACCTAATTGTTTTCATAAAAGCTGCTCTTTGATATTTCAAAATAAACCGAAAACCAATAATAATAAAAAGCCTTTAAAATTAAGACTTATGGGGCTTCCCTGGTGGCGCAGTGGTTGAGAGTCCGCCTGCCGATGCAGGGGATACGGGTTCTAGCCCTGGTCTGAGAAGATCCCACATGCCGCGGAGCGGCTGGACCCGTGAGCCATGGCTGCTGAGCCTGCGCGTCCGGAGCCTGTGCCCCGCAACGGGAGAGGCCACAACAGTGAGAGGCCCGCGTACCGCAAAAAAATAAAAATAAAAAAAAAATTAAGACTTATGGCAAAATTCAAAACATTGTTGGAAATTTCCTTAAACTTATTTTATAATTCAATATTTTCATTTTCAGTACCCATTGGGGGAAGGGGTACAACCCTAACCTTTTCAGTAGTGAGGAGCTCTAACCTTTAAGCAGGCTCCCCTATGGACAAACAACTGCACGTGGTCTGTGAGTGGCCAAGCCAGGACACCGTGGGGATACCACCGAACAGAGTCAGCCAAGCACATCCTCCGGCATCGTTTTGCAGTAAAGTTGAGAAGAATCGCCCAAATCTCTCCACTCCTTCTGGCCTGGCCCACCTAGTCTGTCTGGGTCGCCAGCTCCATCAGGAGTGATGACTCTCCCCATTATTCTGAGGATGACACACTGCCTGTGGCCACGTGAGCAGGGCACGTAACCCGCAGAGGTCACCAGCCTTGGACAAATGGCCAAACTGCTAGCTCCTGGGGGGGCTCCAAGCATCAGAGACAGGCCATCTCAGAAAGCCAAGCAGACGTGAAGTGGCAGTAACCAAAGCTTGAAAGGCATATGTCACAAAACCATGTGGACGTGGGAAGCTCCACACAGCAGCTAACTGGTGCAAACACAAGTCAGGAGGCATCATGACTGCGAACTGATTTTGCACCGGGACGTGTCAACTGGACTACAGCCCTCCTTGGGAACCCAGAAATCATGACTCTACTAGTGGCTGAAGAAATAAATGCAGAAGCGGAGGCACCAGTATTGAGTCGGGGGCTGGGTTTGACTACTGATCATCTATCCGTGTGTCCGTATCACCTTGGTTACCTGGCCTCTAGAAATCTCAGCTTCCTCATCTGTCAGTGGGAGGCTCTGCCAGATACACTGACCCCACAAGGGTGGTGGGAGAGGTCAGTGAGGTAAGAAAAGAATGTGCAAAGGCTCTGCTGGGCGGACGCTTAGGCACCTGTAACCACTCTCAATTCTATGGCTCAGAAAATGGAAAATGGGGCCACTTGTCCAGATGTCCTCAACTAGAATGCTTCTGATTCATGGAAACTAACATGGCCTTAGTACCCTGGGGTACTTACCAGGGAGTAGGATTTGGAGGAAGCACCCTGCTGGCTCTGTCATGATCAAGAGTTCACTGTAGGTGGGGTGGGTCCCTGAGGGTCTGCTCAGAGGAGCTAATTTGGGTGGGGACAGCAAGTGATCTTTTTTATTTTAATTCATTATTTTTGGCTGCACTGGGTCTTTGTTGCTGCGCATGGACTTTCTGTAGTTGTGGCGAGCGGGGGCTACTCTTCACTGCGGTGTGGGGGCTTCTCATTGCGGTGGCTTCTCTTGTTGTGGAGCACGGGCTCTAGGTGTGTGGGCTTCAGTAGTTGTGGCTCGCAGGCTCTAGAGCACAAGCTCAGTAGTTGTGGCACACGGGCTCAGTAGTTGTGGCTCGCGGTCTCTAGAGCGCAGGCTCAGTAGTTGTGGCGCACGGGCTTAGTTGCTCCGCGGCATGTGGGATCTTCCCGGACCAGGGCTCAAACTATCGAACCTATGTCCCCTGTGCTGGCAGGTGGATTCTTAACCACTGCGCCACCAGGGAAGCCCCAACAAGTGATCTTTCTTTTTCTTCTGCATCACAGACACCAGTAACCAGGCTCTTTTCTCTCCAGTGGGTCCCTCTCCATTGTCCTCACTGCTCGTTAAGCGCCCTTGACCCTCGAGTTCTCGGAGACCCTGCTGTTGCCCATCCTCATGTTCTGGTAAGGAGGGTAGGGGACAGTGGGAGATCGATAAGACTAGATTTCAAATCTTTCATTTCTTTGATTTTCATAAAGGGATGCCAATGAACCCAGGCAATTTCCCCGACTTGATCCATGCATAATGGACCCGAAGAGAGACTTACTAGAAAACAAATGCACTTAAATGCTTTCCTGACATGAATCATTTATTGAGGACAGAATTGCTGGCTGTGAGCGCTCAAAATAAGTTGACTTACAGTATCCTTGTTTCTAGATAGATCTGAAATACGATCACAGAATATTGACGTACTCAGCTATGAACGATGCTTTTGGGGTCATTATGGACTGGCTATTCCTCGAAAAGTTTCATTAAGAACAGCAGTGATAAAACACAAAACAGGGCCTTCTCTCTCTCTCCTTTTCTTTTTCTACTTTCCTGAGTCACAAAGCTCAGGAATACAGGATGCTTGGTGAAAGCAGTGATGTTCCTTCCAATTTCTGTTAAGTAGAATCTGGAACAGGTATTCTGGGATTCATGCAAACATTCATTAATCCACTGACAACTTTATTCATTCATTAGGTCGTCTGTCCACCAAGCTACCCATTCATCCATTAAGTCAAAAATTCACTGATTCATATTTATTGTTGCAGCTCTATTTATACCATTGCATTAGACTGCTGAAAGTAAGCACAGGGGATTCTTACAGAGTCCCTCTCTGTGTTTTATGTGGGTGAGTATCATGCCCAATAAACCAAAGTATTTGAGTAATTATTTCCAGGCCCGAGATGAACCCCCAACCCCTTCCACTTCTTACAGAATAAATAGATGCTCAATACATGTTGATTCAATCCAAATTTCTAGACGACCTAATTTAGTCTCCATACCAATAACCCTGAATTGTCAAAAACAACGTACAAAGGGATAACATGAACTGAGAAAGTCCTAGGTTTCTTTCCCATTATAATAAGGACAGAGCAGATGACCCAACAATTTACTCTCCCTACAGAAGCCATGCAGATAAACCCACACGATTTCTTTCTAAACCGTTATATCCTGTAACCAAGCAGAGAATCCTCTTCTACCTCATGAAATTGCATGAGGCAATATATCAAACTGACATGAAAATAACTAAAATGAAAGCAAATTACCTACTTAAACCACAGTAGGGGAGTTCAGATGTTGGTTGGGGAACAGAGTTGACTTTTCTTTAAACAAAGAATCTTCTATTAAAATAAAATCTGGTAAAAGTAAAGGAAATTACTCTCATAGAGTAAGTCACTTAGTGAACCAAAGTCATGAATTCTTTTAAAGGTAAGTTCCCTCATTATAACAGTAATTCACATTCATTATAAAAATTTTGTAGTCTAAAATGTAGAAATTTTACCACCTATATGGCCACTGACACTTTGGTTTATTTTCTTCTAGTCTTCAGTGAAGACACTGGCTTTTTTTTTTTTTCTTTTTTCTTTGCTAGATAAAACCATTGCAGGGACTTCCCTGGTGGCGCAGTGGTTAAGAATCTGCCTGCCAATGCAGGGAACACGGGTTTGAGCCCTGGTCCAGGAAGATCCCACATGCTACGGAGCAACTAAACCCGTGAGCCACAACTACTGGAGCCCGTGTGCATAGCACCCATGCTCTTCAACAAGAGAAGCCACCATAATGAGAAGTCCGGGCACCGCAATGAAGAGTAGCCCCCGCTCGCTGCAACTAGAGAAAGCCCGCATGCAGCAACGAAGACCCAACACAGCCAAAAAGAAATAAATAACCATTGCAGAGGCTTTTCGTTTTCAAATATAGTTGCGATCTTCTGTTAAATCAATTTTACATGACCTTTCCTTAACCTTTAGTGAGATCATTTTCAATGTCCTTATCCCAATATAAATACTCTAGTAGTTACACTGGACATATCATAATTGTTATCTTATTGCCTCATCATTGTATTATTTAGGCTTCTTTTGTCTTTTTAATAACAAGTAACGCAGGGAACTTCCTGGGTGGCTCAGTAGTTAAGAATCCACTTACCAATGCTGGGGACATGGGTTTGATCCCTGGTCTGGGAAGATCCCACATGTCGCAGAGCAACTAACCGCATGTACCACAACTACTGAGCCTGCACTCTAGAGCCCGCGAGCCACAACTACTGAGCCCACATGCCACAACTACTGAGTCCGTGAGCCTAGAGCCCGTGCTCTGCCACAAGAGAAGCCACCGCAATGAGAAGCCCGCGCACAGCAATGAAGAGTAGCCCCCACTCGCCACAACTAGAGAAAGCCCACGCACAGCAACAAAGATCCAACACAGCCAAAAATAAATTTATTTTTTAAAAATAATTAGTAATGCAACAATTAACAATTCAGGGTATAAAGCCCTTTTTCCCCCTTAATTTTGGGTAGTATCTTTAGAATAAATTCCCACATGCAGGATTTCTGGGTTCAAGGAACAAACATTTTAAGGCATCTAGTGAATTTTGCAAAATTGATGTCCAAAAAGTTTATAGCTATTTATGTTCTTACCAGCAATTTACAAAAATACACATTCCACCACGTTTGTCGGCGATAAGAATTCTCATCTAAAAGCAACAAAAACCCGATTAACGCTTCATACATTAAAAGTTGTGTCTCTGTTTTAATCTGCATTTTGGGGGTTATAAGTGTTAACATTTATTAAACTACTGCTTTCTGTCACGACTTGTCTATTGTATCTGCTGCCCGCTTATCTCTTGTATATTGATTTGCACGAGCTCTCCATATATTAAATAGAATAACATCTTAACTATTCCATTTAGAGTGACCAATTTTTCCAGTATTTTTAGCTCATTAAAGCCTTAAATTATTATGGAGTAAAAGCTGTGATTTCTTTCAGGAAGTTTAGGCTTAGAAAGTCCTTCCTTCTACCCTTAATTCTTGTCCTGCAGAAAACTGGTACACATTCACTTATTTCATCTCCTTTTTCCATGATTAATTTTATATATTTTTAACTCTTAGATCTGACATTTATTTTTTGGCTATGGTGCTCCACGACAATCTAAATGGGTTTATTTCCAAATATTTAACGAGCTGTATCCAAGGCGTTTATTGGAAGTTCTTTCCCTCCTCCATTAATTCATACTATAATCATCCATTAAATACCAATAAACAGAGAAGAAATGAACTGTAGAGATCAATATACTAACCACTCATTTAACAGATGAAAAACTGGTACCTCCTGAGTCAGCGAGCAGCTCGATCCCTCCGACGGGAGGGACAAAGCTCTGAGGATTCTTTCTTCCCCTTGTCCCTCGTGCTCCCGCCCACCTGACATTTACTCTCTTAGAGGGAGTAAAATATTACTGTGCATTACAGCCTTCCCCAATCACTGGTTAAAGATCTGCAGGAAATCAGGAAGCTGTACCTTAGAACTACATTCAAGCCAACATAATCTCAGATGGGAATGAGGGAAACCAAGGTGGACACAGAAGCCACTTGCTGGGCCTTATTTTTCCCATTCAAAGACCAGAAGGATTCTCTAATGTTGTACCAATCTACCTATGGGAGGGTTTCTGCAGGAGAAAAAAGAAAAGCAGACAGGAAAAGTACCTCATGTTTTTAAAAGGGATTCCTTACCGATGTGTGATTAGGGAATGGAAGCCATAGCAAGACAGGGAGTTTTAGGCTGTCTTCGTCAACGGTGCATCTCAAGAACCCAGAACAAGAATTCCGCAGGGGGCTTCACCGGTGGCGCAGTGGTTGAGAATCTGCCTGCTAATGCAGGCGACACGGGTTCGAGCCCTGGTCTGGGAAGATCCCACATGCTGCGGAGCAACTAGGCCTGTGAGCCACAACTACTGAACCTGCGCGTCTGGAGCCTGCGCTCCGCAACAAGAGAGGCCGCGACAGTGAGAGGCCCGCGCACCGCGATGAAGAGTGGCCCCCGTTTGCCACAACTAGAAAAATCCCTCGCACAGAAACAAAGATCCGACACAGCCAAAAATAAATGCTTAAATAAAAGATTACTATTAATAAAAAAAACCGAACAAACAAAAAGAATTTCTCAGGAATAGAGAGGACGCCAAAGCCTCACGAGGCCCCTGTACCACTTTCTGCTAAGGGACCAACAGCCTAGAACACAGAGACACTGAGGGGAGGCCTGAGACACAGACACACTGAAGGGAGGCCCGGGGCACGGGGAAAATGAAGGGAGGCCCGGGACACGGGGAAAATGAAGGGAGTTGTGAGCAGTAGCCAATGTCTGAGGTCTGGAAACAGGGATGAGAGAATCCTTGCCAAGCCAGACATTTGCTTAATTGGTATTTTTCGTAATAGTATATAAAAGCTACAATGTGAATTCCCAAACTTTGAGGAGTTCCTAACTCCTAATGGATTCTTTGTATGTTGACTAAACCAGACTTTAATTTTGCCTCTGCTTTTAGCTTACGAGCTCCTCCAGTGTCGGAGAACAAATATATCATAAACGAACTAGAAATAATTACGAACAATTACAAATGAATAAGTAAAAAATAATTATAAGATATTAACAGGAAGCCCCAGCATTTACTTCTTCCTCCATGCTTAGGAAGTAGTTGGTTGGTAAGTCAAACTTTTTTTTTAATATCAAAAATGTGTAAAATACACAAAACATTTTACCACATTGATATCTAGTCACGTTTACTTCATTTTTTTAGGAAATAAAATATATAGATATTGAAGCCACTTCTGCTATTTGAGCTTGAAATTGGTGTGTTTCCTTCAATGTTTTTGTTCTTTTACTCTATATGTATTCACAAACACATACTTTTTATGTTGTAACGATGTGTGTAAATAATATTCGAATCCTTCTGGGATTTCCTTTCTACATTCAACAATAAATTTTTGAAATTTTATGCATCTAGTTTAGTCGTTTTAATTTTGGAAGAGTATTCTTTTGTATGGCTACACCAAAGATTAATCTATTACCATACTGATGGACATTTAGAGTATTTCCACTTTTTTCTCTATTATAGATAGTGCACTAATGAGCACTGGAATTGCTGCGTCATTCTGACGTGACATCCTCCAGCTTTACTAGATATGAACAAACTTCTTTTCAAAATTTAACACACTCGGAAGATGTTTGGGGTTAGAGCAATGATCCCCAACGCTTTTGGCACCAGGGACTGGTTTTGTGGAAGACAATTTTTCCATGGATTGTGGGGGGGGGATAGTTTTGGGATGATTCAAGCACATTACATTTACTGTAATTTCTATTATTATATTGTATACCAGAAATATTGTATTGTAATATATGATGAAATAATTATACAACTCACTATAATGGTGACAGGAGATGGAGCTCAGGCGGTAATGCGAGCGATGGGGAGCGGCTGTAAATACAGATGAAGCTTCACTTGCCCGCCACTTGCCTCCTACTGTGCGGCTCGGTTCCTAACAGGCCATGACCAATACTGGTCCGTGGCCCGGGGGTTGGGGACCCCTGGGTTAGAGAGATAATGGGCAATAATACTTTTCTTCTTTATGCTTCCCTGTATATTCTAATTATTCAACCAAGAGTATTTACCACTCTGGTAATATATTTAAGTTAAAAAAAAAAGCTCAAAGTTTTACACTACATTTTTCAGATTACTTATGTATGTTAACATATATTGCTTGATATCGCTCTCTGATTTATTAGTGGACCCATGCTACAGATAAGCAAATGGAGGCTTAGGGAAGTTCTATGACTTATTTAGTTTGGTCAGTAAACTGGTCCCGTACCTTCTCTGAGTCTCAGTCTCCTCTTTATTATTTCCATCAGCCTACCTCACAAAACTATTGAGGGTGAAAAATAAGACAACTGACTTGAAACACCAAAAAATTTTAAAGTGACTTATAAATATATAATCCACTGGTTATCTTTTTTCACGATTATGTTCTTTACATCTCTGTCCCTGCTCTGTACACAGTGAGAAATAACTAAGTATGGAGGAATATGGGAAAAGGTACATTCTTACAAAACCTCGGGTACCATTTCAACTGTTCCTTCCCAAGGAAAGAAGTATTCGTTAGCCAATGGTTTACTGCCGGGAGATTTACTCCTTAGTCCTTGATCGAAGCTTCATTCTAACGGTAATTTAATTCTTAGAGATGAGTAAATACAGACTCAAATGACAGAACAAAAAAAAATGGATTCAGTACTAAAAGCAAGTGCTTTTTGGTTTCAGATAATGCTCTTCACACGACTTGCTTCCTGTTTCTAAGAAAGCAAACCCTGGCAGAGTGGAGAGCTCTGGAAATACAACGCCTGGACGCAGAAAAGCTGGTGCCCGAAAACTGTTAAGGAAAAGCACAAACTGCTGCACACACGCAGCAAACCGTTTGTACTGTTGTGAGGGCGGTACAGAGCCAGCTAACCTGCACAGCGCTTCCAGTCCAAGAATACTCTAGGTTGAAAGGGACATAGCCTTGGTTCCCTGATAAAACCCAATAAAATCGCCACTATTTGAGTTGAACCAACAACCCTTCTGACAGTCACTTCTTCATTCCTTGCCTGTGGTATCTCACAGATCAAATTCTCCTGCATTAATTCTATAACAACATTTTGATATAGGTCTGAATACCAAAGGGTATTGGATTTGAAAACCTGACACATTTATGCAAAATATTATGCTTCCTTAGCCCCAGAGAAGACTTGGAGAAAAAAGTGAATGAAAAACACCTAGCTCTAGTTCCTCAGATATTAAACAGATTTGCCATATGTATGACCCAGAAATTAACACTCGTAGGTGTCTACCCAAAAGAAATGAAAACAATAAGTCCTCACAAAACCCTGTACACAGACGTTTACAGCAGCATTATTCATAACAGCTAAAAGATGGCAACAGCCCCAAAGTCTATCAACTGACACATGGATAAACAAAAAACTGACCCACGGATAGCCCCACAGTGGAATATTATTCAGCCACAAAAAAGAATGAATTACCAATACATGCTACAACATGGATGAACTTCAAAAACATTACACTAAGTGAAAGAAACCAGTTAAAGAAGACCACACATTGTATGATTCTGTTTATACAAAATGTCCAAAATAGGCAAATCTAGAGACAAAAAGTAGCCTAGTGACTGTCCAGGGCCAGAGGGCAGGGGGGGGATGGGAAATGCCCATGGGTAAAGGGTTTCTTTCTGAGGTGATGAAAATGTTCTAAAAGTAGACAGTGGTGGTGATGGTTGCACAACTCTGTATATATTACAATATATGACAAGCCACTGATTGTACACTTAAAATGGGTGAACTTTATGGCACGTGAATTATATCTCATAGTTGTTTAAAAACACAAAACAAACTCCTGGCCCTACAGAAGACAAAACCTAAGCATAGTCAGCTCTCAGGCCACGTGTGATAGAACCACGTGTCCTGGCACTGTCTGAATGAAGGAGTGAATGAGGCCGAGGGGAGTTCCAGCCCGCAGGAAAGAGGGGCTCTCCCCTCACCCAGGGAACAACAGGGCAAGATGTTGGGGCCCAGGTCTGCTGATGCAACGCTGGTGCCAGCCTGAGCGCTGCCGGGGTGTAGAGAGGGTCTTCTGACACTGGCATGACTTCTGGGAGGCTGGGCCACAAATAAGGTAGGGGGGACCTCACCTCTGATCCTGAGTATAGCCTGTGGGAAAGGCTGGAAGGATTTTCACCACCTCTGAGTTTTCCAGGCAGCCCCAAAGAGCAGAGGGAACTCACCCCCAGACACACGCCAACAGCCACTACTGCCACAATCTAGGCTTTGGCTTAAGGTCCAGAGGAAATCTTCAGTGGATCAAAGGTGTTTTCCCCTTCATGCAAGGCTGCTCTGAATACCTGAGACTGAATACTCTGCTTCCGGTCAAACCCACTCAAGTTGGAAGTAGACCGTGCTTGCTATAGCGGACTCACCATGATTAAATTCGGATGAAACTTCAAGGCTCAAATATGTGGAAGAAATGCTACTTAGAGCTATAAGGTCAGCTGCCCTTTGATGCCAAGCGGAGCAGATGCTGACAAAGCTTCCCCGGAGCAGAGCTCCATGAGGCAGGTGTGGTGTCTGGGGACTCACACGGTCCCCCCAGGAGCCAGCACGCCCCCCGCCCCCCGGCCACCACGGCAGACATCACGGGAAGAGTTCATGAATGAAACCTGGAGAGTTGCCAAGAGTGGGTTAATGAAATCCGTGGGGAGGTAAGTAATTGAAGGGAAAGAAATGGATCCATCCGCCCGTCAACATCGAAATCTTCACATTTTCTGGATGGTGGAAGGCGAATGAAGCAACAAGACAGAAATCAAGAATTTATGTCCCTGGGCTCCAATTTTAGCTCCAGAAGACTTTCTCTTTTCCCAAAGTCAGCGTGGTGAATTTGATCAACGCCCTGCATCAAATTCAAAACGTTCGCTGTGCTAGTGTCACTGAGCCCCTGTGGCCAGGGAGGGGTCGGGGCAGCTGCCCCAGTTTTCCTCTAAACTCTTGCTATGGAAATTAGTGTCCCCAAACGGGATGCTGGGATAGGGATAAAGTGACGAGGAAAATGGGACTTATTTCTCATCTGTCTTTAGTTATGAAGGAGGCCTGGAGCTTCCTGCTGCCTTCTTATAACAGGGGACCCTGAATGCTGAGTATCTGAAGGGCTCCACAGTGTAAAGGTAGCAACCTTCGCGCCTGAGCAGGGGCTCCGGAGGCAGCAGCTGGTTTGCCTTTATCAGCTGCTTGACCCTGGGCAAATTACTGAACCTCAGTTTCTTCACGTGTAAACTGGAGACAGTAATAGTTCCTACTTCATGGGTCTGTGGTGAGGATTAGTTGTTTCTAGAGCCCTGCCTGGTACGTGGCAATCTTAAATGTGGCATCATCTTCACCATCCTCATCACCATCACCGTCATCATCACCATCACCACCGTCACCATCACCGTCATCATCACCATCATCACCGTCACCATCATCACCATCACCATCGTCACCATCATCGTCACCATCACCATCACCACCGCCTTTGTCATGGCTCTGGCTTTCCTTTTGTCCCATCACTTTCCTGCTAGTCACCCTCCTTCCATCAGTGGCCCAAGTTCTCCCAGCCCCTTGGAAACACCTAGAAAACTTAAAAACAAAAACAAGGAACCAGTGAGTCGACTAGCCGGTCCAAGGCAGGTGATTCTAACGAACAGGCAAGGCTGAGCCCACAGCCGCGACTCTGCCAGTGAGACCTGAATTCAGGGAGTGAGATGCGGCCCCTTCGCCACAGCAGCCGTTTCCTCCCTTCACAGGGTCCGTGGCTGGTCCCCTGACTCTGCATCGAAGACCAAGTGTTGCGCAGGTCACCAAGGCCTCCACCGGTAGCTCCACATCGGCTCGCTCCTCCTGCCTTTGATTAAACCCCCTCCTCCTTCTGTTTTAATGTCAAAGACTCCATTTCGTGCTTGGAAGGCCAGCTCAGAGCACAGCTTCTGAAATGAGGGCCAAGCCGGGACCAGGCTGCAGGCCACCGTGACCCCCACTACAGCAATCTCCTCCCTCACCTGGGTCAGCCAGAGACATGTTCTGAATGAAGGAACTATCTGGAAAGCTAAAATGTATAACTAAGTTGCCAAAAGGTAAAACTGACAGAACTTTTGTTTCGGTGACGAGCTTTCCAGTGTCACCTGGACTCTCCTGCCTTAGGAAATGAAGTCCGCTGGGGCCAACATGGACAGCTCAGGACCATGGCTCTGCTGTTCATCAGTCAGTCTCAACCAGTAGTCATCTTTTTAGTTCCCCGTTCTTTCTTTTCCTGCCCTGCCATCCATTGCTGCTTTTCTACCATTTACCCAGGAAAACGGAGAACCAAGCTTGTTAAGCCAGCATTTCAGTGTCTGGCGCGCTAAGTAGGTTTCCGGAAAAATCAGATTAAGCCTAATGAAGAACACGGGCTTTTGACGATAACGTTTCTCACTTTATACTTAAGATCTGGGGCTGCGTTCCACATGGCTGGATATGTCACCATCTCTTAACTGGGATATGTTTCAGCAGACTTTTGGTTTAATCTGAATTAGATAAACTCCCTGTTGTCAGAGAGTACCTTTTCTCCACTTTCCCCCCAGAATGCCAATCCCATCGCCTGTGTCACACAAATATTCTAATGTGAATTTCCCTGGAATAGATGGTAGTACTTCTAATGCACAGACCCCACAGCACCTTGATAATCTGACAGCACTATTTCCATTTTCAAATGATTACTATGGGGACTTCCCTGGTGGACCAGTGGTTAAGACTCCACACTTCCAATGCAGGGAGCACGGATTCGATTCCTGGCTGGGGAGCTAAGATCCCACGTGCCGAGGGGCGTGGCCAAAAAGTTAAAAAAAAGATTATTATGAAATGTTGGGTCAAGGGACACTTCATATAATGCACTTAATAACATGATTTTAAAAAGAGCATGTACGCACACACACACACACACACACACACACACACACACACACACACAAGAGGCCCACCCTTCTTCCTTATTACTCTCTAATACATTAAAAAAAAACAGCTTGCTTGTGCCTGGGCAAAGTTCATAGGTCAGATTTTTTTTCATCCAACGTCTTACTGTAAAGGAAAAAATAAAGTGGTCTATTGGGGTAGTTAGGTATCGGGCTCTCTTTCCATCTCTTACAATGAGCTCTATCCAAGCTTTTCCTTTCACGCAGGAGGTTTGGGTGAGGTTACTCTGCAGAATGTGAGACCCTTCGAGTGAGGGGTACCTTTATGATAGCTTGTTCGTGTCTGAATTGGCAAAGTTCACCTGCCTGACTGTTTCGTTCAGATTTCAAAAGATAACCCCATGCAGGAAGGTTTTATGAGAACAGGAAGATAACTCACCCCAAAACGATAAGATAACAGATATCAGCCAGCAATAAGAACTGATTCCTTGTCCAAGAGATAGTCAAGGTACTGGGAGAGGAAGAGAGATCAGAAAGAAAAGAACAAGGGCTGGGCTCATCTAGAGAAGCTATTACTCCATTATCAAGGGAGGGAGGGCACAAAAGGTGGGTGACCAGAGACAGAAAGGGATCCAAGCAACCTTCCATCAGTTAGACCTTCAGGAGCAGATAGACACAGAGAAGAAAACAGTCAAGGTGGGTAAACTCTCAGGGATTACTCAGGCCTGGCCCCATCCCACCCCATCCCATCCCATCCCATCCCCAAGACTCACCACTGGAGAGAGTAGGAAGGAGGGGAAGGGAAAGGACTGTTCCTTCCCACAGCCAGCTACAGGTTATCCAGCTCAGTCTTTTCTTCTCAAAACTGTCCACAGAAATATTACCTTCTGCAGAGGAGACTAACTGTGAAGGGTCTGGAGCTATGGCCTAAAGCCATCCAAACAACCCAGCCTGAAAAGTCTTCTGTATTGTCTTAAAAGATCATGTAAATTTTGCGTTATGTCATGGCATGTCCATGTTTGTTTTCTTTTTAAAAATTCTTTTCCCTTGGATCTTCTGGCAAAATTGATGCTTGAGTGAGCTGGGCCCAGTTTACCCTGCGACTGGCACATGCCCCAGATGGCCACAGGATGAGGTGGATGAAGAATTTGCATCCAGCCTGGACCCTTCCTTAATGGGATCAGGAAAGAAGTGCCAGGCCACTTCCCAGTGCCAGGGGACAGCACCGACTAAGACAATCCCTGGTTTCAAGGAGCCCAAGGTCACACGGAGAGTAAGCAGGTGGCCACAGCTGGGGCCGAACCCAGGCTCTGCGGCACAGCCCTGCTCCCCCTTATGCCACGCTACTCCCTGTGGACCTAAAGGCTGCCAGTCTACTAGGCCCAGCAGAAAGCAGCTAGAGAAGGGGGCCTGGTAGTCTCCGAACTCTCATTAATGAAACACTCCTGTGGCCTTTGACAAGGGCAGGACACCTTGACCGCCAGGAGGATCCTCTCCCTGCCCAGAGAAGCAGGCAAGGTTATGTCATGTGCTCATTAGCAAATTGCAGCTCAGGGCCCGCCCAGCACCCACAGGACACAGCGAGCTCCCAGCCTTGCAAAGCACAGACAGTATGTCTTCTCTGGGGAGTCAGGCCAGAGGGAAGCTTTTTAAACCAGACTGTCTTAAAGACAAATCACAGTTCAGAAGACAGCAGCAGTGGGAGAAAGGAGGCAGTGCCAACCTGGCTAAAATTGGAACCCACATAAATAATTAAAATAATCAGGCACATTGAAAATATCTCTGTGGTCCTCTCTCTCTGCTTCCCTTAAACGTTAACTCTATTATTCCTCTAGGAATGGAGGTCAAATGAGGATTTTACAGACACCATGAAACTTTATTATATTGCTTGGTCTTAAGTAACTTCTTAAACTTCTGCATGATTTGGGAGGTTAAGATGAATTTCTGCACATTTTGAAGCTATGGAAATCCTTTCCCCCTAAAAGAAGATCCAGGGAAATTGGGGGCAAGAATACATCATACAAGTAAATAAGATGCCTGTATAATTCTTTATAGATCAAAAGTCACAGTCTTTGCTCCCCTAACAGGTATTGCTAGCTGTGTGACTCAGGAAAGCTAGCTAACCACTCTGTGCCTCAGTTTCAAGTCAGACTAGAGAAAAGAATTCACAACCCACAAGGCTGGATAAGGACAAAATGGGATCGGACAGGCAGAGCACACAGTACGGTAGCAGATGCTGAATAACGGGGGTTGATATTATTAAAATGCATAAATGACTACGTTACAAAGCATAACAGAGGTGACCCTTTGGGAAGAGTATTACAGGAAAGGTTTCTTTCTGTATTTACTATCCCAGAGCATCAAAGAGGCCCTCTGTACAACCCATTACAAAATCCTGGGGCTCCATCTCCCGGAGCTCTCAGCCCGGCTCTTTCTGCGTCATCCTCCCAGGCCTGGCCTCCACCTTGGTCTCCTGCAGCGAGGCACCAGCCTGACGGGGCTCTCCCTGCCTACGATGACAGCCAGATCAGTTCACAGGGTCCGAGGGACGGGGTATCCCCCACCTTGCTGTCCCTGCTGTCCAGGCCCCTTCACCACCTGGCACACTCTCATCTCTGATCACTTCCTGATTCACATCCTGCTCCTCTGTAAACAGAGCACCCCAGCGTTAGCACCCCGCTTCTAGGAAGCATTTCTGAAGCCCCAGACTGGATGGGGGATCAGAGACTCCCCTTTCTATGCTCCCACAGCGCTCTGCACTCTCCCGCCAGTGTGTTAAAATGATCCACTTAGGTTTCTGTCCTGTCCTCCAGGCAGTGACCCTGTCTGGCTCATCTGCGTACCCTCAGTGCCCAGCCAATAATAGGCTGGACACAAGGATTCAGAAACGCTGTAAGAAGATTCTGGAATTGTGTGGGGTGTGGGAATAACAGACTCACTCCACTCACTCCCATCTTTCAGGTCCTGGAAGGGAGGAGGGAGAAGGGCAGACAAAAGGAAGGGACAGCGCAGAGACTAGACACCTCGTGAGCCCCAGGCATGGGGCTGGGGAGCAGGCCTTACCTGAAGCAGGGCGGTCCAGGACCAACAGGGAAGGTGGCCTCCAACCCAGTGGGAAGCGCTGGAGACCAGAGACCAGGAGGGAGAGGCTGAAAACACCCACCACAGCTGGAGGTCTGTGCTCAGAGACAAGTGATTACTAGTGAGACCTGGGCCTGTAGCACGTGGTTCCCGGTGTAGACCCAGGAAATGGGGTGAATCAGCAAATCCCAGCAAAGGCGAGGTCAGTTATGCCAAGCAGCTCGCAATCTTCCTATAGATATGTTAATCCATCCCACCCAGAGTTTAGGCCACCCTGTCGGCCAGGCCCAAGGGCAGGGTCTCAGAGACTCAGGTCTCTGAGTCAGGTCCGCCCACCCAGCCCCGCCCAGCTCCCTCCCTGCAGCCTCGGGTTACAAGGTGACTGCGGCAGGTTTGCCAGAGAAAGGGCACTAAACTTCGAATACATTCCAGTTACAGGTCTGCCTTTCACTTATTTTATTATTATTTTCCAATTCCTGTCTATTTATTAATTTCAGTGAATGAATTGCACCTTTGGTTTGGACTCATGTCTGTAAACCTGGGGAGTACAGGTTAATCCTGAGGGACGTGTTTGCTTGGATGGGGGAGCCGACCACGTGAGCTCAGACGTGGCAATTCCCTAAAGCAGTGGTTCTCAAGTGCAGGTGACTTCGCCCTTCCAGGGGACATTTGGCAGAGTCTGGGGCATTTCTGGCTGTCACAATTGGGGCGGCGGTGGCATCTAGACGATGGAGGCCAGGAACGCACAGGACGGCTCCACAACAAAGACTTATCTGGCCCAAAATGTCAACAGTGCTGAGATTAAGAACTTGCCCTAAGGGGAGGGGGCGGGGTGGGGCGGGTGAGGGGCGGTGATGAATTGGGCCGTTGGGATTGACGTGTATACACTGATGTGCATAAAATTGATGACTAATAAGAACCTGCTGTATAAAAAAATAAATAAAATTAAATTAAAAAAAAAAGAACTTGCCCTAAAAGGAATGTCAACCTTGGAGGACCTGGCTGGAAGGAATCAGCTCAGGCACATCTGACCCTGGATCTCTTGTGCCCACTTTTTGTCTAGGCTACAGCAACCATTCAGTGCCAGGCGTGCTGCTCTGTGCTAGAAACTTCCATGAGAAGGCCCCAGTGCAGTCACGAGGCTAGAACTGTAAAGGATTGTCTATAATGTAATAGCATCTGGAAAGAGTGACTTTTAGGAAGAATGAACGGGATTGAGGAAGAATATCAAGCCAGCAGAGGCCAGAGATTCGGGAGATAGAGACCCAAAAGGCGACACACATTTGGGAAGGAAGCTACTCCCTTCGTCTCCTTTCAACCTACCCTTCCCCACAGCAAAGGAGAGAGGAAAGGGGAGGTTTTAGATGATAGCATTGATTGTGTGTTGACGGCTGCAGCATCCCGGGAAGAAGCGCCAGGTATGGACAGACTCTTTAAAATTTCATCAGCCTGGGTTAACCTCTGCCCCAAGAGAGGTGACAGCTCAGGAGGGAGCTGACAGAGATGGGAAGATGACCAAACTTCACTCAGTTCATTTCTCCCATTCTCATTTCAAAGTCTGTCTAAGATAAGCACTGGTGGTATCTTTTCAGATAACACTCTGCCTTTAAACTTGCTAACTGATCTGTTGACAATCAACAACAGACAAGAAACGCTAACTCCATCTACCCATGGCCTTGGAAACCACTGAGATCCGCCATAGCAGATATTCTTAAGAGCGACTTCTTGGCAAGGTTCAATCCTTGGGTATAAACTGGTTTTGCGAACAGTTCATATTTAATTTGATGTATGAACTGCACTGTCACTCAGATGTTTTCATCACAGGACCTGTTCCCTTCCCCCACCGTAACACCTTTCTGGCTAAACCACAACAAAATAACAAAGCCCCCTGAAAACTATTAGAGTAGTTTGTTTAGAAGTACGGCTATTAGTCCCCCCCCCCCCCACCTCTCCAAGTTCTAAAATACTACTCTCTCTTCCAAAATTTCTGAAGCTCCTAAAATGTAGGATAGAAGGCATGCAAGGGAAGGTCCATACGGTAGAGAGCTGTTCACAACTGCAGAAATACTGTGTGTCTATGTCCCAGGCACTGGGCTGGCTCGGGCATAGATGCATAAATACGATACCATGGAAATAGGGGGTCAGCAGTGGGGTACCATGGTCTTGGGTCCAATCTCAGCTCTGTTACTTATTACGGTATTAGGGGAGTAACTTACTCTCTCTCAACTTTACTTTATCTAAAATGCAAACGGATAACAGTTTAACTTGCTCGTTTGTTATGAGGATAAAGGGAATGAATAAATGTGAGGTCTGTGTAAAAGACTTGCCCATAGGGTGCTCTCAGCACAGGTGGGCTGCTATCATTATCATATATATCCTACAGGTTGGCCAGTCACCTCAGCGTCCCTGATGGCTTCTACAGGTTACCTGTCATCCCCCAGGCTGAGGAATAATCTCCTGCAGGAATTTCAGTGTCCGGTTTCAAACTACCATGAGGTACACAAGGTGCCTCTTCTCTCGTAGGATCCTACATAGAAATGACCATGAAATAGCCATCATGTGTGACCCAAGGTCAGAGGGGAGAGATTGGAACAACTTCCTGCTGAAGGGAGAAGCTGATCTCACCCACAATCAAAATAACAAAGAAGAGGGGGAATTTGCTAAACGGTTTTTTCTCTGAAGGTCAGGCGGGCACTGGAGGGGGGCATTCCGGATGAACTCGGTTAGGTTGCCCATATCATTTCCGGCTGAAGGTAGAAATCATGTGCGGTCAGACAATCCTGCTGAGAGGAGCTGCATGACAGCAGGAAATACAAACAGGAAGTGTTGCAACAAGGTTTTAACATTATTTATTCGGGGTATTTAGATTTAAAGTGTTGAAACCCACTTGCTTTTGTCGAACAAGACATAGACTTGCAACATCTTATGGGAAATCTAATGGCAAGAGGATTATCTAGTAAACCAATGAGCATATAATTTGGATGCAGTTGGGAGTCTGTCTTTTTAAAATGTTATATTTTGAGTCCATCTGGAGGGACCTATAGTCCCACGGAGTCTACAGGGAACTCACTCTGAGGGAACTTTGAGAGATTATCTCACTCAGTTTGTATTTTTCAGAAAGAGAATTTACAAGCCTTCCGCCCTCTGTGCCTCTGTGACCCCAGGGTCAAATCCTCACTTCTTGCATATCGTTAACAAATGTTTACTGACATCAAACAAGCAAACCAATGAAGGAAGAGACAAGAAAGTTATAAGATGAACAGTCAACTGCTAAGCACTCTCTCCCTCTCTGCCCAGAACAATCTATGTATAAAATTGTTCAATGAAAGAAGCATCTGGTGCCATTAGCCAACAGATGCTTCAATCAAAAACAATTACCCCTGTATATTACACAATGGAATATTACTCAGCCATTCAAAAGAGTGAAATATTGCCATTTGCAGCAAAACAGACAGACCTAGAGATGATCATACTAAGTGAAGTAAGTCAGGCAGAGAAAGACTAGCAGTATATGACATCGCTTTTTTGTGGAATCTAAAAAAATAATAAAAATTAACTTATTTACAAAACAGAAACAGATTCACAGACATAGAAAACAAATTTATGGTTACCAAAAGGGAAAGGGGAGGGGGAGGAAAAAATTTTAAACATGGGATTAATAGATACACACAACTATATATAAAACAGATAAACAAGGACTTCCTGCATAGTACATGGAACTATATTCAATACCTTGTATAACCTATAATGGAAAAGAATCTGAAGGTGTACACCTGAAACTAACACAATATTGTAAATCAACTATAGTTTAATTAAAAAAAAAAAAAAAGAACAATACGCCCTGGTTTAAGGGGCTGTTTCTACATCTGTCTCTCTGCTAGTTCCTGAGCATTTTTAGGGAAGAAATAGTTTCCCATTTATTGCTAGATCCATGATATATAGTGCCTGACACATAATACTGATATCAGTTGTTGAGTGAATGAGTAAATGGATGGGTGGATGGATGATATATATATGAATGAATGAATGAATGAATGGCGACTGAAAGGTAGGACTAAAGGTGAAAGGAAGAAGTAAAGCAAACCAGACTGGAACACAAGTAGAAAATCTTTGTGGAACAAGTCTTGAAAAATAAAGAAAGACAGGTTAGATAGATTGTTCCATGATAACGTTCACCAAAAATTGCTCTTGTTTTAAGATATTTCCTCTTATTCAGTCATTAGAAGAGAATGGAGATCACCCAGTCACAGTATCTCCCTTAAAAACCCTTCGGATATTTGAAAACTAGCTATTTACACTGTATGCGGTTTTGCTCACAGTGTGTCCACAGCACTCGGCACACAATAAATGCACAAGAAATACTGTTAAAAGAACAAGTTCATGATTTAAGCTTCCTCTTTCCCAGAACCTTAGCAGTGATTCTCTCGGGTCCATACATGAAGCCAAATTTCCGAGTTCCAAAACTTTCCAAATGGATTCTGTCCTGAGACGAAGATTATTGCATTAGAGTTGCCCAGGTTCTGGGTGATGTGAGATAGTTTTTAAGCCCGGCGTGATTACATATGATCATTTAGGCGTCAAAACCCTTTCAGAACTGTGAACACAGTGTCTTCCCATACCCATTAGACCTCCTTTTCAGAATACAGCAGATTGCACAAAATATAGTAAGTTTGCCAAATGTTCATCTGAGCATCCCACAATTTAAAGCAACAGCAATGGTCGGTATTATTAGAATGACGTTGTGGGTGCATGTGGAGTTCCCGCATTCAAATTTCTGACTTGTTTAAAGTCTGATTTAAGTCTGATTGCAGTTCTTAGAGCTTCACCTCAAGAATAACTGAATTACGAAGGATTCTGCCTCCTACTTACACAGTCCTTCTTTTCTACCAGTCTCGTTCTGGGTTAAACAAAATTCTGTCCCTGAATCCCTACTAGTTCTTTCCACCAGCACAGACTGCTCCTGGGCTATTTCCATGCTAAAGATGGACTTCTCCCTGCTTTGGACAAGAACCTTGAACCAGGACCCATCTCTCACCATCCGTCCCTGTTACCTGAGACACCTTTGCCTCTTCGCCTTGAATCATCTGTCCCCTCCCCTTCAAACCTTCAATGTCACCATCCTCTACTTCTTCCCAGACTCACGGCATCTCACTTCTCATATCCCTCTTGCCCTGCCTCCTTCTCTCCAGTTCTGTGCCCATCTACACACTTTGTCACCACTATTTGGAGGATTTTAAACTTGAGAGCACAGACCACCACTTCTGTTTTCTTCACAAACTTGACAGCACACAGTTCAGAGCCATGAAATCCCAACACGATGGTGACTGACTCCAGCTTCACCAGTTATTTCCTCAGCATCATCTCCATCCAGCCTCTTTCACTGGACCCAGAATTTGCTTTGCATCTATAGCTCCACTGACCTTCTCCGGGTCAAGACTGTTAATTATGGGGTTTTTTGTTTTTAGTGTGTGTGGTACGCAGACCTCTCACTGCTGTGGCCTCTCCCGTTGCAGAGCACAGGTTCCGGACGCGCAGGCTCAGCGGCCATGGCTCACGGGCCCAGCCGCTCCGCGGCATGTGGGATCCTCCCGGACCGGGGCACGAACCCGTGTCCCCTGCATCGGCAGGCGGACTCTCAACCGCTGCGCCACCAGGGAAGCCCCTGTTAATTATGTTTTTAACTTCTACTCAGGGTCTGATCATAGGACAGTGATTTCCCTTTTTTTTTTTGGCTGAAATTCCAAACAATTCCTGCTACTTTTCCTTTGAACTCCATCTTACAAGGATTTTTGCTGTGAAACTCCTATATTTGGAAACTCAGGAGCACTCTTACCACACACTTGACTTACACACTTTCCATCTGCTCCGCAGGGTCATGTAGTAAAGTCCACATCCCTGAGGACCATCTCAGGCTGGAAAAACCGTAACTTAGTCTGACTAGTTTCCACACTTTGCAAACATCGCAAACCTATAAACCTACAACTGTTCATATGTACTAACATGTGCTTTTCAAAACAAGAGTCATATTTTTTAATGACACTTTTCTGTGTTTTATGACTTTTTAACTAGTTCTCTTGTCTTTACTTAGTTCCCGTTAGTTTTGTGCCACGCTATTTAGCCCCTTTTTTAGATAACTTTTGTATCTGAAATACTTAAGACCTCTTGCACTATAAAAAGTTTTATAAGTCAGAGACAACAGCATGCTGAGATAAGGATCTTGGCAAGCAGAACCTCATTAAATCACCCCTTCTTCCTGCTTCCCTGAGGAGGGGTTACTCTGAGCTTTCTAAGTGATGCTTTTGGCTTCACAGTGGAAAGGCATTGTGAAGGCTAAGCCAGCTTCACAAATCTTTATCCAAAACTACAGATAATGTTAAGAATCAAGGGTGAGATTACTATCGATTGGTCTTATACAGCCTAATTTGGTAATTCAGGATGCCCATTAGAAGAATGGTGTCTGTTATCGAACATCTCCTCAGATGCACTGAATAAAAGCATCAATTTGACTCCTACCTGTTAATAAGCCCATTTGGACTATGTTCAACAGCTGTGTCACTTGATTTTAATTATATTTAACTTTGCTTAATACTATGTAGATGATACTATTTTTCTCTCATGTTTTATATTTTTCCTGAAAATCAACTTTTTCTCTCCATAGAGGATACTTAGAAGATTCAGTAGTTTCCCTGCCCAACTACACACACACACACCACATATCACACACATCAGATCCACATACACACCACAGACACACACTTTCTTCCTTATGATCTTTTTTTTTCCCAACTGAGGATGCTTGACTAACAATCACAGCTGGGTTAATCTCTTCCCAGTTTTAAAAAAGAGAAGGTCTATGGACCATCAGCTTAAGGAGAGTGGACAGCTGATCCATATTAGGACGACGCCCGAAAAACTGAGAATCCTGCTGGTAGTTAACATTTGTTACTCATTTACACTTGTTGAACTTGGATTGTGTGCTAAGTAAGTTCAGACTAGAGCAAAGACCCCTCTTTTAAACATTCAGACTTTTAGGCAGACCTGGGCAGACAATAACGTCAGTGTGAATTCTCAAACACCCTCTACAACTTTTTCCAAGGATCTCACTCCTCTAAAGAAGTGCTCTTCCCCGCCCCCCGCCACTTAGTTTGATCACAGGATTAATATCACGTCTTGAGAACAGTTTAGGTTTTCAAAAAAGACCAGAAACTGAAGACTTACATAAACATCAGATCATTCCTTTTTCTAATTCCCATATATGATGAGGAAATTCATAGGCTGAAAATTCAGTAAATAAAGAGGTAATTACAAATGCCCGTTTCCTTGACAACTCCCCTCCCCCAGCCCTCCGGTGATAGGGAAAAACCAAAACGGGGGTGAGGAGGGGTAGCCGCGAAGCCAGGTTGCCTCCGAGCAGCCTGGGCGAGAACCAGCGCGGAAAGCAGCCGACGCGCAGCAAACACAAATAAAGCAATGGATATCGGGGCTGCACTTGGGTGTAGTATTTTTGTGGTTGCCATAGAAACGGCAGAGACGGAAGAACATGTTGCATGACACAAAAGAGACCGATCGGTAACAGGAACCTTCTCCCCGGCTTCGTCTATTGCAGAGAAAATTATTTCACCCGAGGCGGCGGGGGGGGGGGGGTGCTGGGCAGGGGGAAATGAACCCCAGCACGGCAGCTCGAAATCACAGCGCGGACGGCCACGCTCCCCCAGCTGAGCACAAAGAAACGGTTCTTGTGCGGCAGCAAAGCCCCCGCTGCCTTCCAGGGCTGCCCCTCCACGTTCCCACTGTCTCCTCACTTCCTTCTCCGCCTTCCTCTCCTCCTCTTTCTTACCTACCCCTTCCAGAGGTTTTAATGAAATCCAGCCCAGGAGAGAATAAGGGTGATAGAGAGAGGGGTGCAAACATCCGCCACGCCCAGAGGTGAAGTCGCCTGGAAATAGCACGAACGGCACATACCTCCTTTCTGGAAGCCCTGGACACATGGACTTAGAAATCAGAAACTGAAAGGGAGCAGGCTGGGGTGCAGAAATTGCCACTAGTTTATAGGAGCTGTAAGTCAGCCAACACTGGAAAGAAAAAGCGAGACTCCACCCATGGGGTGGACTCTTCGGAAAAAAAAAAAAGTGGTCCTCAGCTGACGTCTCTCCCCACCCCATGTCACTTCCTTTTAAAGCTACAATTTAGCAGTTATGGGGAGGGAGATACGAGCTGGTGTAACATGAGTCCCTCCCCCTCCCCTTCCAATTAGTGTAAGGAAGTGCTTCAGCTGGCTTCACGTCTGAAATCTCTGGCCGGAGAACCTGCCAGAATCGGAAACAAAGCCCGCTAGGTGGCCTTTCTTTTTCGGCCGCGCCTCCCGAATCCTGTTGCATCCCTATGCCGACATGGCTCCTCCAACCTCAGCTCGGACAGATCCAGCCCCGTCTGTGCTGAGACCTGGAAATTGCCCTAAACTGGCTCATATTTTGTTTGGTAAAATACCCGCACTCTGCAATCCCCCCTCACCTCTCACTGGTACGCGGTGCGGAAAGGAGATTGCATTCCACTCGGAAGAGCCCCAAAGCACCTTCGACAAAATACTACTGAAAATTCCAGCGATCTGAGATGTTAAGAACTGGGAAACAGAGGCTTGGAGGTCGATGGATTTTCTCCCCGCAAAGCAGCTACCGGGTGGATTCCCCGTGCGCGCGCGGGCGCGCACGCAAGCACATGCACGTGGCATTCACGCGCAGTGTTAGAGAGGGTCTGGGCAGATCTTTATAATAAAACAGAGTCCTCATAATTTTAAAAGAGGGCGGGCTGTTGAACCTCCAGAAATGCCAGGTCTCCAACATTTCTAAAAAACACTTTCAACCTCCAAACAGTTAAGATGTATGCCCTTCAAATGTTCTTTATTAGAGCCATTGCCACAAATAATATTTGAGTATTAACATATGACTCCTGTGTTCACCGCCGTTCTTTAGATGTTTACAATCCACAGGGGAAAAAAATAAATGTTCACAAATAACTAGACCATATTGCAGAATTACTAAGAGCTACAAAAGTGCTAAAAACAGCGTGCCATGAGAAAATAGAAGGATGGAAAGAGCTCTATTGGGTTACGATGAGCGAAAAAAAGGCATTCAGAATTCAGCAAACATGGTTTGGACTGGGTCCTATAGGGTGTGCGGCGTTTTGATAGTCTGTGATGGAGAGAGGGAAAAGCATGAATGGGGTTGAAGGACATCTAAGGCATAAAAAAGGACCAGAACAGAAAACCCATTTGTGGCAATGGTTTATTTTAATATTCATGGGAAAATAAATTTGACCATGTAAACACGTTTATAAAAGATGTTTGTAAGAAGTTCTTGCAGCCAAGGCAATTTTTGAGTTCTCATAACTTTTCAAATTATGTTTTAAAATTCATTTGTTTCCAGTTTTTCAAAGCACTTCTAAAGCAGAGTTAGACTGCTGCTTTTTCATAGTTGAATTTTGAATGGGGATTAACTTCAAAATCTACAAATTGCATAAATTTGTGCTACATTTACTACAAGTAGAGCCACTGATTTCAACAGAAACAATATGAAATAAAAATTTTTGACATTTGCAAGTCTTATTCTGATCATAATACTATGATATGTCTATTCCATTAAGATTATCATTATTATTTTTTAATTTAATTTTTTTATACATCAGTTTCTCTTTTTTGAATTTTATTTTATTTTTTTTTTTATACAGCAGTTTCTTATTAGTTATCCATTTTATGCACATCAGTATATACATGTCAATCCCAATCTCCCAATTCATCCCACCTCCACCACCCCCCACTCGGCTTTCCCCCTTTGGTGTCCATAAGTTTGTTCTCTACATCTGTGTCTCTATTTCTGCCTTGCAAACCAGTTCATCTGTATCATTTTTCTAGATTCCACATATATGTGTTAATATACGTATTTGTTTTTCTCTTTCTGACATACTTCACTCGGTATGACAGTCTCTAGGTCCATCCACGTCTCTACAAATGACCCAATTTCCTTCCTTTTTATGGCTAATATTCCATTGTATATATGTACCACATCTTCTTTATCCATTCGTCTGTCAGTGGGCATTTAGGTTGCTTCCATGTCCTGGCTATTGTAAATAGTGCTGCAATGAACAATGGGGTGCATGTGTCTTCTTGAATTATGGTTTTCTCAGGGTATATGCCCAGTAGTGGGATTGCTGGGTCATATGGTAGTTCTATTTTTAGTTTTTTAAGGAACTTCCTTACTGTTCTTCATAATGGCTGTATCCATTTACATTCCCACCAACAGTGCCAGAGGGTTCCCTTTTAAGATTATTGTTATTATTATGCTTATTTTTGCTACAGTAACACTTTGCCTATTTAGATGATGTTACTCACAGTCTCAATTACCTTAGAAATATAGCTGAGAAATATGGGAGGAAAAAACACTACTTCTAAAAATTTAAAGTGGAAATACAACCTTTGAGAATTAAACCCTATGCACTTTACTCAGTCCCATTTAGAATCTCTCCTTTATTTCAGATATCCTGATTTAGCTCTTTCTATCTAAACAAGGAACTGTGAAAATTTCCAGATCAAAATCTAACAATTCAGTTCAACAAATAGGTATCGAGTATCTGTGCTGGTTGCTGAAGATGCAAAAACACAAGTAAGACATGGACCTTGCCCCAAAGGCCTCAGAGTCTTAGGAAAGAAAGAGGCCTGGAAGCAATTAAGATATGAAGGCAGTAATTGAAGTCTGTACAAGGTTCAGAGATGAGCCAAAGAATGGGGAAAGGGAAGTAGGGGTGTATGTCTACATAGTTTCTTTCTTTCTTCTTTGTAAATAAATTTAATTAATTAATTAAGTTTTGTCTGCGTTGTGCCTTCGTTGCTGTGCACGGGCTTTCTCTACTTGCAGCGAGCAGGGGCTACTCTTCGTTGCAGTGCGTGGGCTTCTCATTGCGGTGGCTTCTCTTGTTGCAGAGCACAGGCTCTAAGTGCACGGGCTTCAGTAGTTGTGGCGCATGGGCTCAGTAGTTGTGGCTCACGGGCTCTAGAGCACAGGCTCAGTAGTTACAGTGCAGGGGCTTAGTTACTCTGCGGCATGTGGGATCTTCCCAGACCAGGGATTGAACCCTTGTCCCCTGCATTGGCAGGCGGATTCTTAACCACTGCACCACCAGGGAAGTCCCTCTACATAGTTTCTTAATTCACAGCAAACTATAAAAGGGATGAGCATGATCAGTATATTCACCGGTGAGACAGCAAGAAATAAACGCTGACAGCTGGAGCTAAGAGGCGTAAAGTGGTAACTCGTAAAAAGGATACACAAATAGCCATTAAATAACAACAACAAAAAGGATGCAACCTCACATAAAATAAAAGTAGAAAGGAAGAGATGTTCTTTCTTTGTCTGTCTGCTTGTCAAACATTCAGAAAACTATAGTGTACAATGTGAAGAGGATGCTGTACGATGGGCTGGCTCCTCTCTTCCTGGTGACAATGAATTGGTACCTTCTTTCTGGAATTTAAACAAGGTATATCACAAGCTTTTAAAATGTTCATTTTTTTTTTTTTTTTTTTTTTTTGCGTTACGCGGGCATCTCACTGTTGTGGCCTCTCCCGTTGCGAAGCACAGGCTCTGGACGTGCAGGCTCAGCGGCCATGGCTCACGGGCCCAGCCACTCCACGGCATGTGGGATCCTCGGGAACCGGGGCTTGAACCCGCGTCCCCTGCATCGTCAGGCGGACTCTTAACCACTGCGCCACCAGGGAAGCCCTATTTGTAACTTTTATAAAAGAAAATGACCATGATTAAAAAACAAAAGACTCAAGGTTTCTAAAGTCTTAGGTGATTTAGGACAGAAGCAAAGAATAATCGATGGAGATTATAACATGTTCAATCCCAAAGATTGAAATATTTTCAGAATCCTCTATTAAAGGTAAAATTCTATGTGTTTCAGAAGAGTTTCTTTTAACCTAAATTCTGGTACTTAGAATGATAAATATCATTTATCTAAAATGTTAACTTGCATACTGTGTTTTTCGCTGCCATGCTAGATGGTTGAGTTATTAGGGACATTATTTCCAACAGCCTTTTCTCTTAACACATTGTTAGCTACACAATGACAATAGTTTTGCTTTCTTTTCATTTGGCTTATTTTATGAACATGAATATAGATACATCTGTATAAATCTATATACACAGTTTGAAATTTTCCTCAAGTTATAAAATATAAACATATCACAGACTTGTAATTATAATAACCTCACTGTATGCTAAATTCGGAATTGTTACTGCTTTGAGGTGACAAAGAAAAAGTGTAAATAATAAATTCAATTTGATATTTGGAGTGTTTCATCTTATATTTAATAGTTGTATATTTCAATCATTTCTAATAGAGCCTTACAATTGTGTCACATATATGTTTTTAACGACCAGTAATCTCTTATGGCTATATTGTTATTATTGCCATCATTTTAAGTACTTTCAAATAGCTTTAACATTACCTGTCATTGAGGAAAATACAGAGGAATCAGGCAAGATTCCTCCTTGATCAATAATGATTACAATAAGTCATTCCCCAAACATTAATGTCCATTGATCAGCTCTCAACACATCTTAACTCAGAATTTTTCTTTAAACCTGTTACAAATTGTTCTCAGTGTTCACTCAGCTCCTTTCTCTTCTAGACCACTCCAGGTTCATTCAGACTGGCAGAGCTGACCCTGGAAAGTCATTCATTCCCTCCTCTTGCATCCAGGCACTGAGCAACTGGAAATCATATAATGCAGGAGGAAATCTACCCCAACAGGAGGAACTGAATTCAAATCAATTAAAGCCCGACTGATGGGCAACAAATGGAAAAAGGTTCCAGCTTCACTATCTGGTTTTAAAAGACAAGGTCATACAAAAGATTACTGAGACTTAGCCCTCGCATTCTTTGCAACCAAGTAAAAAGAAAGCACACCACTTCAGGTGGTGTTTCACTCTGGATGACTTTCAGCCCTTGTACTTTATATGTTGGGTAATTTTTTTTAAGTTTTGATAAGATGGATTACCCTTATAAACAGAAATGTGAAACATTGTTTTTTAAATAAATCTTTATTGTTCTCAATTGTTGACATAATGCTTGTCTTTATTTGGCAAGCTTATAGACTAGTGGCACCTTGGAGGTTGATCTACTTAAAGTGTCGTCATGGACCATGAGGGTGGGAGCTTGTTAGAAATGCAGAGGGGACTTCCCTGGCGGTCCAGTGGTTAAGACTCCATGCTTCCACCGCAGGCGGCGCGGGTTCAATCCCTGGTCGAGGAACTAAGAACCCAATTGCTGTGCAGCGGCCAAAAAATTAAAAAAAATTTTTTTTAATTAAAGAAAAAAGAAATGCAGAGTCTTGGGCCCCACCCCAGACCTAGTGAATCAAACTATTTTCACAATATCCCCAGGAAATTCACACGTGCATGGAAGTTTGAGAAGTACTTGCTTGAGTCCACATCTCTCATTTTACAGAGGACACTTCAGAGTCCAGGAAGGGTGAGTCTGCTTGTCCTGGGTTACACAACAAACAGGAAATAGAGCTGAAGCAAAACCACAGTTTTTAATGATTCCTACTACGGAATTCTTTCCACTGTATTCCTCCAGCTTTCAGATGAAAAGCAAGTCTGAAAGAAAATCTATTGGCATAAAAATGTTAAAAAGAGAATTTCTACTTAAACTCATGTTTATTATTCTAAGTGTAGTTATTAAAAGTCTACACTCTGTGCATTTGAGTTTATACACAGTCAGCTTTACCCAAAGAAAATGAATCTTGGAATTTGGCAACTTTCAGACCAAAATTGGCAAAAAGCAGGTGACATCTTTTCTCCATGATCACTCATTTTATTTTGGTTTCAAGCCAAAGCCAAGTCTCGTTGAATAAAACTTAGCTTCAGGGGCTTCCCTGATGGCACAGTGGTTGAGAGTCCGCCTGCCGATGCAGGGGAGACGGGTTTGTGCCCCGGTCCGGGAAGATCCCACATGCCGCGGAGCGGCTGGGCCCGTGAGCCATGGCCGCTGAGCCTGCGCGTCCGGAGCCCACTTAGCTTCATGACTGATTTGCAAGAGGCGACAGAAAGGAAAATGTGCTCCACAGGTCCCCTTGTTTCTGCTCTTGCCACTTTCAAATCTGCTTGTTCCTCACCTGGCAGCCTTTGCAAAACGGAGCTTTGTAAAATAAAAAACAAGAGAATGTGATTCTCCCCTCTCTCATCTCTGCCCTTGAGTGCATGAGAGTCCCCTGTATCCTGACAACAGATCTTTCATTGAGCTGCCTTTGTTACTTGCAATAGAGTCCTAATTCTTCATGTAAAGTTTTGGAGTTTCAGCTTCCTCCTACATAAAATTCATGGGGTGGTTGTGAAGTTTAAATGAGACGGCGTATGTGAAGCTCCTTAATAGTGTAGAACCTCCAAAAAAAATGATCATTCTCTTCTCCTGCCCTCACCCCATTCATTAAAATACAGATGACTTTCAGATGTTTTTGGTTGACATCCTTCTCCTAAACCTCAGACCCGTTTACCTAATTACCTGATGAATATCTCCAGGGAGACATCCTAAAGGCTTCTCAAATTGAACAAGCCCAAAAAGTTTTGGCCCCAACCTAGCCAACGTTCTGCAATCCTATCCTGCAAGTTTCTGGTTCCCTGTTTTGGTGAGAGTTGACATCAAAGTTATCTTTGATTCTTCCCTGTTCCTCTTGCAGCTCTTTCTCCCCACACCAGCCTGTTAATACTCTTCTCAAAGATATTTATAAAGAGCCCTCTCCTCTGATTGCCACTGCTGCTGCTCCAGGCCTCATGACTTTTCTCTTGGTTGTCTGCAAAAAACGCTCTTCAACTTTTTGTTGCAGTCTGAAACTTCAACTCCTTTGGGTAACATGCAATGCCCTTTTATGATCTGGCCCTACCTCTCCCTCCAGTCTCATCTCTTGCCTCTTTCCATACTTTTCCAAGGACCCCCCCTTTTTTCACCTCTCATCAGCTGACTTACCTCTCCCAGCCTCTAAGACTTGCTGACCACCTCCTCCAGGAAGCCCTCAATTCTTTAAAAGGAAAAATGGTCTGAGCGTATTTGTGTTAATGCACTTGCCACAATGGCATCTAATTGGTTGTTGTTTTTATAGGTTTACTCCCGACTAGCTTGTGAGGACAGGATCTTTGTTTTCAAACATCTGACATGCCACAGGGCTCCGTAAATACTAACTGAATCAGTGGACATCATCTCTGTGTTACCTTTTCCCACGGGGCAGGTGGGACTCTCAGTTTCCACTCTTATAACTCAAGAAGTTTCTTTTCAGGAAACCTTTTTATCCTTGGTTTTCCTATATTGCAGATACATTTAAGAAAAAATTTTAACTCTCCATGAAATCACCTCCCTCATTTTCCCTTATCCTGTTCCTTTCCACTCTTTGCTCATAAGCAGCCATAGTTTATTTCCCTATAATCCTAGTAGCGTAGAAAATTCCATCATCTTTTTATTTCACACATCCTAAGCAGATTTCCTTAACAGAATTTTCATAGCTGTCTTTTTAATGCATTGCAAGTAGTCTACTTAGTATAGGATCATTTTCCGAACTGTCCTCCTGTTGAATGTGGCCTGCCTCCTGCTTTCACCTACCGTGGGTCAGTCCTCAATTTCACCCGCTTCCACTTACTGAGCACGTAGCGCTTTGTATCAGATATTATTAGCTTCCATTTGTTAATCGAAGAGCCTGAAGCTTAGCTGGGTTAAGTCACTGCCTCAAGGTTACACAGCCGGTAAGTAGCACAGAGTCAGGATCTCCACTGAGGTGTGCCCAGCTCCGCAGAGCACACTGTTCTCCTCTGAGGTCCACTGGCCGCTAGGACAACAAGCAGGGCTTGCCGCTTATGGGTGATGCCCTAAGATAACGTCCCGGAAGAAGAGGATTTTGTGACTCATTCCTGCACTGCATGGGCGACTATGTTGCTGCTCTTCACTGTCATTAATTAATACCTTAAAGTTTGGGTGAGTTTCACAATCTTAAATAATACCAATTTTAATTTTTGTAAGTTACGTGTAAAGTTCAATCTCTTTCAGAGTTTGCTTTTATTTACTCTTATCACTTGTGTGTATTCTTGTGTGAGATCTCTTCTTATGCATCGACTGTTTATGCTTTCGTCTTGGTATTTATCATTTGCAGGTACATTTGTTTTTCGGGTCATACCGTGTGGCTTGTGGGATCGTAGTTCCACGACCAGGGATGGAACCCGGACCTTCGGCAGTGAAAGCGTGGAGTCCTAACCACTGGTCGCCAGGGAATCCCCTGCAGGTACATTTCAATGTGTCAATTGTTTCTTCTACGATCTCAACTGCTTCAACACTCAATTCTATTTTCCATGCATTGTCCTGTCATTCTATATTTAACTGCTTATCTCGAGTTCGCCCATCGTGTATGGTGGAAGGTGTTTAAGATATTAGCCAACTGCCATTCTCTCCTGCCGTGTAGTAAGTAAATCTTCCGCTGTTTTGAGTGTGCTGACATGGAAGGAGTGTGGGCTTTTGGAGAAAACAGATCTGGGTCAGGACCCTGGCTGAGGAGATCAATCTTGTGGTAGCGGGGTGCAGCCTTTCCCGGGAAGGATTGCTCACCCTCTCCTCTGCTCCACCTGCAGGGCTCAGGGGTGTGGGACTCAAGCAAGACAATCGGGAAGACGGAAGGACCCCCTGCCCCGCCCTCATCCCACACCAGGGCGGCCCCTTCTGGAGGACATGAGCCTTTCTCCAAGTTGAAGCTGCAGGACACATGCGTGCCAGCCAGACATCTCCCAAAGGAGCTGGTGGCCCAGGGCACTGGACATGGCCAGTGACCAGAGGCAGATCTGGAGCAGCTGGCTGAGCAGGGACCTTTGCCAGAGGAGAAAGGCAAGCAGGTAGCTCTTGACGCAGACGTAGCAGAAGAGAAACAAACATGCCTCCGGGAAGGGGGATGAGGGCGTGGGGCTGCCCCCTTGGCGTGTCTGTCCCGCTGCGGCTGACATCGCCCTGCCGCTCGCTGCGCAGCATTCGTCCCACCGCGCCGCGGGCACAGTGCTGTGGCCGGGCCGTTCCCACACTGACACGGGGCCTGGCAGCATCTGACCCTGCACTGGATGTTGCTGTTTCTCTCCTTGGTAGCCTTGGTTACGCTGCCACCAAATGTGTTTTCCTGGCCTGTCCACTGAGAAGCGGCCTGTGGGATGTTTTCTCTAGTTGCTGTGCTTCGCCCGGCATTTTCCAAATCCTACTCAGAAGGTTGTTCTCTTGACTCGGGGGGCATGGCTTTACCCCTCATTCCGGATCCTCCACTGTCTGCCCCTTGGGCACCTGCACCTCAAGCCCTGGAGTTCTTGGGACTGACTTAGTGGTGCTCTGTCGTCCCACTTTGCAATCATAGAACTTGTTCCTTGCCCTCAGAGGGCTGGGTTTCACCTTTGAATGGCATATGATACATCGGGAGGGCTGGTCTCTACGTGCTCACGCCCCTTTCCTAAAATCTGTGGCCTGTGGTTTACTCACATCATATTTTCCATGAGCTGGTGTTCAGTTACCTTCGTACATTTCTTCCGGGTTGATCTCCAGACTTCAAGTGCTCACTACATAGGAGGTGGCTCTTCCCGTGACCCCAGCTGAGCTGGCCCAACAACAAGGTGGAGGGAAATATCCCACAGGCTTTGAAAATCAAGTATTTGCTGAGATGAAAAGGAGGATCTGGGGCTTCCCTGGTGGCGCAGTGGTTGAGAGTCCTCCTGCCGATGTAGGGGACACGGGTTCATGCCCCGGTCCGGGAGGATCCCACATGCCACGGAGCGGCTGGGCCCGTGAGCCATGGCCGCTGAGCCTGCGCGTCCGGAGCCTGTGCTCCGCAACGGGAGAGGCCACAGCAGTGAGAGGCCCACATATCGCAAAAAATAAATAAATAAACAAAAATAAATAAAATATTTACAATAGCATCCAAAAACTCAAATACTTAATTAAGGATGGATCTAATGAAAGATGTGTAAGACCTTTACACAGGAAACTATAAAACTCTACTAAGAGAAATTAGAGAAGGTTTAAATGAATCAAGGAATATACCACAGACACAAATTCAAATATTCATATAAAGGTGTAAATTTTCTATAACCTGATCTGTAGTTCTGATGCAATCCATTCAGAGTCAGCAGATGTGAGGGTGTTTCTAACACGTGTATGGAAATGCAGAGCCAAGAAGAACAGTAAGGAGGACCCACTGTGCAGATCCTAGAGCTTGGGGCACGTATGATAAAGCTACACTGATTAAAGCAGGGCAAGAATAGAAAACAGACCAATGAAGCCGAACGGGAAGTCCAGAAACAGACCTCTGTATTTATGGGCACTTGAGTTATGATGATGGTGGCACTACAGGGCAGTTAGGAAAGAACAGTGAGTAAGAAAATTGATAAAATAGTGCTGAGTCAATTAGGTATTAGCCACACAGAAAAAATAAAACTTAACTCTTCCTCACACCACACACAGAAGTCATTACCAGGTGCGCTTAGATTTAAATGTGAAAGGCAAAACACTAAGGCATGTTGAAGACAAAATAGGAAACTATCTTCTGGACTTTGGGATAGGGTAAGTTTTCTTTCTCTCTCTCTTTTTTTTTTTTAATTCATCTTTATTGGAGTATGGTTGCTTTACAAAGTCGTGTTAGCCTCCACTGCACAACAAAGTGAATCAGCCGTACACATACAGATAGGGGATAGGGTAAGTTTTCTTAACAGGGTTCAAAAAGTACCATAAAGGAAAAGACTGAGAAACCGGATGATGACCAAATAAAGTTCCGTTCATCAAAAGTTAGGAGTAAAAGAGTCAAAAGACAAGCTACAGGACTTCCCTGGTGGCGCGGTGGTTAAGAATCCGCCTGCCAATGCAGGGGACATGCATTCGAGCCCTGGTCTGGGAAGATCCCACATGCTGCGGAACAACTAAGCCCCTGCACCACAACTACTGAGCCTGCACTCTAGAGCCCGTGAGCCACAACTACTGAAGCCCACGTGCCTAGAGCCCCAGCTCCGCAACAAAGAGAAGCCACCGCAATGAGAAGCCCGCGCACCGCAACAAAGAGTAGCCCCTGCTCGCCACTACTAGAGAAAAGCCCGCACACAGCAACGAAGACCCAACGCAGCCAATAAATAAATAAATATTTTTTTAAAAGAAAGACAAGCTACAGAGAGTGAGAAGATATTATTACATGAATGACTGACAAAGAGCCCTTATTTGGAATGTGTTAAAACAGCCTTCAAATCAGTAAGAAAAAGTCAACCTCATAGAAAATGGGAAAAATTTGAACAGGCACCTCACAAGAGAGAATGTTCAAATCAACACACATTTGAAAAGATGATTAACCTTGTTAGTACACACCCATCAGAATGACTACCGTACAAAGGATGAAATATACCTAGAGGGAGGTAAAGAGATGCAGCCGCTCTGGCAAGTGGTGTCACATGTTCCGAAAAAGTCAAAGGTGTGCATACCCCACGATCCAGCAATTCTACCCTTAGGCGCATGCCCGACAGAAATGCACGCACAACGTTCAACAGTCTTCATAGCGGCTTTATGTGTAACAGTAAAAAACAACGACCTGATCCACAGTGAAAGAGCGTGTATAGCACATATAAAGAACATACGTAGAAAGGGTGGTATATTTAGACTCTAAGATACTATTCAGCAAAGGAAATGACTGGAACTCAACCGAATGCAACAAATGTGGAAAGATATCTCAAGGGCAATTTTGACCAAAGAAGCTAGACACCAAAGATTACCTACTCCGTGATTCCATCAGTAAGTTCACAACCAGGGAAAACCAGTCTACACACTGTAAGTTAAGATGGGTTACCTTTGCAGGTGCAGGAGGGTAGGGGGCTTTTGGGGTACTGGAAATATTCTGTTTCTTGTTCTGTAGTCATTATATGGGTGGATTCACTTTGGAAAAATTCACTGATGCGTATACACTTAGGTTTGGTGCCCTTCTCCACATGCATGTTGTTTCAATTTTTAAAAAAGCCAAAAAGAAAATCTATTTACACCAATTTGTCCATCTGTTATCTAAGAGAAAACTCAAGATCTCCTCTCAAAAACAACAGGTTTTAGGCTCTCCTAGCCCAATATTAATCTACTCAAGGTACCCGGGAATGGAACTGATTCTTAATTTGGTTTATGAAAAGGGCTTCAGCAAGAATATCATAGGTAAGCGTGGCCGAAGATGATCTGTATAAACTACAATAGTTTGTATTTGTTGGGATATGCTTTGTAATCATTCTGTGTTGTTGTTGGTTGTTTTTCCACGTGGACCTGTTTTGATTCCTTCCTTTATTGTAAGGACGTGCCCTATAGTTTAGCATTCTTTATAACAACTATATACATATATATATATCATGCCTCTACTATTTAATACCAACTGTTTGAAGACAGGTTTGATAAATATTGCCAAGAACCAATTACAGAATCTAGTTTGGTTCTGGAAAGAGTTTGTGTTTTTCATGCACATAATTTGGACTAAAAAGTACATTGGCCAGAGTGTTCCTTTAAGATTACAGGCTGCTCCTACCTTGTCATTGTGGGAACAGCCAAGTATCTGGCCAAAGATGTTTCACATGTAGACTCCTGTCTGATTTCTAAATTTTCATCGAAGCAAAACTGCACCCTTCAGGCAAATGAGTTTCACCTTGCTTGGGAAATTCTATTTTAGTTAAACTGTTTTCTTAGGACCCAGCAGCCAGCATCTGTCACTTTCTTCCCAAAGAATGAAAGTACCTACAATGGATTGTGTACTCGCTATACTCAAGGCGCCATGCTAAGTACATTACATTCATATTTCATGTGTGTTTCCCAGCACCCCTTTGGCGTAGCATCCCTATTTTACAGAAAAGGAGACTAAGGCTCAGGGAGGCTGAGAATTTCCCACAGGGAAGTCGAGCTGGACCTTCATCCAAGTCAGTTAGCGTGAAGCGTGGACTCGGCACCCTGTCACAGTGCCCAGGATCAGGGGTCCCTGAGGCTGTCGTGGGAGGCGGTCAGGGACCAGTCCCAACCTGGTTCCCTTGCATGTGATTTTTGTCAAGATGAATAAGTCACTTCAGCGAGCAACACCCATCATTTCTTCCCTTATCTCATCCCCTGAAACGTGGCATTCACAGGATCCTCCTGAACTAAAATTGACAACCTCACCCAGGAAAATAACTATTAGTAACCAAGTGGCACGGCTTATGGCCCCATTTGCAGTGAGACTCATTGCAACATATCACGTCGACCTCATGGGGCTCCCTGTGGGTCGTTAGTCTCTTAGACATGAACGTGGGCCAGTAGAGCCCGAGAACAAGTAGCTGTTTGCCAGCCAGGAAGTTAATGATTGGCCTCGAGAAGGTTTGTCTTAGGAAACTGCTGGGATGGCTTCCCTGGGACTCTGCCCACCTGGAGGTGCAGGGCAACTGCGTCTTATTTGCATTTAACCTGCCCACATCTAACTGCGAGGGACAGAGAGGGAGTGGGAAGGAAGGAGTCGAAGGGCGATTTAAGTTCTGCAAGTGATTTCTCTTCTGTTCCATCCAGTGAATTGTGCTCTGGAAGGAACATGGGCTGACCTGGATCTGTGTTTCCTGCAGTCACCTCTGTGATTCATTCATCCATCCATTCATTCATTCAACACTATGTCTGCCCACTGTGAGGCCAGCCCTCCGCCAGGTGCCAGGTACACGAGGGAACCAAACAAGGATTCCTGCGGTTGTGGAACTTTCTAAGGGGAAGGGTCTGAAAACAAGTGATAATTGTAATAAATGTTTATGATATGCTAGAACTGGATATTTATGGAAAAATGAAAAGTCAGGCAAGGAGTGTCTGCAGTGTGGGGGGTGGTGAGTGGTGGGAATGTGAAGCAGGGGGTCAGTGCAAGCTTCACTGGGAAGGTGGGACAGAGCAAAGATTGGGGGATCTAGGGGTGGTCCAGGCGGATGTGTCCCCAAGTGAAGAGCCTTCCAAGGGGAAGGAGTGAACGCCAGGACCAGGGTCCGTGGCAGGACATGCTGGCTTGTTAGAGGAACAAGGAGGGCCGCAGATGAGATAATGTCGGAGGGGCATGGGGTGCTGGGCCGTGGGGCTCTGCAGGACGGTGTAAAGACCTCTGGGTTTTATGCTGAGTGGTTTGGGGAGCCTTGCGGTGGGCTGGAAAGTGACATGACATGACTGAGGTTTTAAAGAATCACTCTTGCTGGTGTGTTGAGGAGAAGCCGTATGGGGCACGGACCAAGCAGGCGCATGAGCAGGAGGTGTTTGTAGTGATCCAGCAACAGATGCTGGTGCAGACCAGCCAGAACCAGTGGACTTCCTGAGGGACTGGACGTGGGGCCTGAAGAACGAGTGGAATCGAGGTTTGTGCTTGAGGTTTCGGCTGAGCAAATTCGGGGACGAAATTACCTGTGAGTAGAGCAGGTATTTCGGTAAAGATTAGCATTGTTTGTGACATGTTGAGGTAGAGACGTCTGTTAATTATCCTTGTGGAAGTGGGGCGTTGGCAGTGGGAGTGTAAAGTTCTGGAGAGAAGATCCAGGCTGAAGATAGACGTCTGGGAGTAGTCAGCGTCTAGGTGGCATCGAAAGCCACGAGACTGGATGAGATCATCTGAGGGTTGGTGGATGAAACACGGGAGGCTGAATTACACTTGAATGCGGATGAAGAGTTTCCAGAGGTACGTTTCGTGCGACACTTACTTGTTAGCCATGTAAATACTGGGCACCACGCAATACTGGGGACATACCTACACTACGGAATTAGTAGTTGTTTATCTGAGTTTCTGGCTTGCTGATTCTGGCCGTGCTCAGTGCGGAGTGAGAGCAGGGAGGTTAGAGGGGTGGGAACTGAGCCCTGGGCCCCCAGCAGTAAGAGGCTGGGGGGAGGGAAGGAACAGGGAAGAGGACAGAGAGATGAACGAGGCAGGAAGAAAACCGCCCGAGGGTACGGTGTCCTGGAGCCTGGAGGGGGCGCGCGATCAGCTGTCCTCCAGGAAGACGGGGTCGGGAGTTGAGCACTGGATTTGGCGATGAGGAGGCTGCCCGTGGCCTGGCAGAGCAGCCGCATCTCCAAGAGCAGGAGCATTTTTTTTTTTTTTTTTTTTTTTTTTGCGGTACGCGGGCCTCTCACTGCTGTGGCCTCTCCCGCTGCGGAGCACAGGCTCCGGACGCGCAGGCTCAGCGGCCATGGCTCACGGGCCCAGCCGCTCCGCGGCATGCGGGATCCTTCCAGACCGGGGCACGAACCCGCGTCCCCTGCATCGGCAGGCGGACTCTCAACCACTGCGCCACCAGGGAAGTCCAAGCAGGAGCACTTTGCGAGGCTGAGTGTGACCACTCTTTCCAGGTTGGGGCTGTTTCTCCAGCGGGCGCCTGAATGAACGCAGGCGGGTAGTTCAGGGCGCTGGTCTGATGAAAGCGTCGTGATGACATCGAGCTTGTGCTCAGTGCACTCCTTCTACCTGAAGACGCCCTTGAGGACCACGAAGCGGGGTTATTCAGCAGGTTCCTTGGACGCCTCCCTCAGATGTGGACTCAGTCCCTCAGTGCAGACGCAGAACCGCAGTGATGAGCAGGGATGCTTCTGCTGAGAGCAGGGAGGCTGCCTGCCCGGCGCGGGGCGGGGAGGTGGGGTAGGGCGGGGACCGCAGGGCTTGCAGAGCCACGCAGCCTGCCTCGTGTGGGAGGAGCTCGGGGAAGCAGGACGCCGACTCAGCAGGGAACCGTGACGATCCAAGGGCGAAGGTAGCCCGGTGCCCACTGCACACGTAGCCACTTTCCAAAGCTCCAAGTTCAAACACTTTTTTTTCTCCGGAAAAAGAAAGCAACAGTGGTACCACTTGAATTCTTTAATTCTTTTACAGCGGGGCTGTTCCCACATTTGCTAAGTCCCTTCATTCAACTAAAAACCAACATTTTTTCTTCACCTGAAAGCAATGAGGTGTGGGCCCTGGGTCACATCCCCGGAGCAGGACTTATTTCTTAGAGTTAAAAACCAAAATGAACAAACAAAAACAAACTTTCAATATATAGCTTGACTATCACTACACTGAAATATAAAAAATGGCCCTGAAAGTGGGAGGTGAGGTGATTTTCACCCAGACACAAGGCATTCTCCTGCCTTGATATAACCCAGGGCCGCTGCTCAAAAGGACATCCCGCCTCACATTTCATAGCCCAGGGCTCATCTTTGTCCAAATAACATCATGACTAGAAACCTTAGTCAGCTTTTTGTATTACAAAATGAGCTACAGAATATGATTGCACATAACTGCAAACTGTTAGGGGTGTTCGACTTGCCTTTTAAGAAAAAAGATAATATTTATTCAGCCATAGAAAAGAATGAAACACTATATATAAAATAGATAACCAATAAGAACCTACTGTATAGCACAGGGAACTCTACTCAATACCTTGTAATAAGCTATAATGGAAAAGAATCTGAAAAAAACAGAATATATATGTATATGTATATATGTATAACCGAATCACTTTGCTATACACCTGAAACTTACACAACATTGTAAATCAGCTACATTTCAATAAAAAATTTTTTAAAAAGAGTGAAATAATGCCATTTGCAGCAACATGGATGGACCTACAGATGACCACAGGAAGTGAAGTCAGACAGAGAAGGACAAATACCGTATGATATCACTTATAGGGGGCATCTAAAAACATGATACAAAGGAAATTATTTACAAAACAGAAATAGACTCACAGACATAGGAAACAGATTTATGGTTACCAGAGGGCAAAGGGTTGGGGGAAATTAGGGATTTGAGATTCACAGATACACACTACTATATATGAAATAAACAACAAGGACCTACTATACAGCACAGGGAACTCTACTCAGTATCTTGTAATAACCTATAATGGAAAAGAATCTGAAAAAACAGAACATATCTCTGTCTATCTATATAGATAGATATAGGTATGTAGATATACCTGAATCACTTTGCTGTACACCTGAAACACTGTAAATCAACTATACTTCAAGTAAAAAATGAAATTACAAAAAAGACAATATTTATTCTCACAATACTGTGACTAAGTATATAGTCTAGCTACTTAAATCTAAAGTCATTTTGTTTTTATAAGTCACCACCCACCCCGAGAAACTCCATGACATGGCTTTGAAAAATAATTTGCACAGATCTCTGTAAGTTAATTATTGTGTGACTATCTCTGAAAGCTTTTTGTGTATTGTACATTTAATCAGAGAGAGAGGCCTGGTTAACTACACTGCTGTTCTTTTAAAAAATCAAGATTATTTAACCACAGTAAAATAAATGGAAGACACGACATGTTTTTAAATTGCCTGTGAAAATGTACTTGCTCTAATGATTTTTGAAGAAGTTCTGGTCCCTGTTTATCATCTTCCCCGTAGTGAAGTGATGAGGCCCGATTCCCACGCAGCCTGCCAACTCGGTCCTTTATTTATATTAGAGCAGCGGTTCTCAGACTTTCAGCGTACACCAGAATTATCCGTAGGGCTGGTAACATCACAGAGTTCTGGGCCGCACCCACCCTCAGAGTTTCTGATCCAGTAGGTTTGGGCGGGGCCTGAGAACTTACCTTTCTACCCAGTTCCCAGGTGATGCCAATTCTGCTGGGCTGGAGAAGGACGGTCTATAGGTAAAGAAGTTCTCCATGCTGAACCGTGCAGGTGCCATTGGGAGCATCTGAGCCCAGCTCCCTGTTTACAGCTGAGGAAGCACGATGCACGTGGAGGAATGTCAGGTCAGTCCAGGCCCAGGGAGCCTGGGTGGGGAGGTGGCATTCATTCGACGTAGGAACGGGGTGAGCACAGAGGCCTGGGGCAGCACCACCCTCTCCTCGGCCCTTCCTGAAGCCACAGCCAGCAGAAAAAGACGTCAGCCCCAGTACGCTCAGGCCAGGATGTAGCCAACTGCTTTCCAGTTTTGTCCATCACTAGAAGACTTCATGATCTCTATGTCGGGCAAGTCACTGGTCTCAGAGCTTTGGTTGTCTCACCACAAAATGAAGGCATTGGTCCAGCTTATTTTTAAAATTCCTTGGAACTCCAACTTTCTATGACTCTACCTAAACATAATAAACCTCTGACGAACGTTTGTTGAATGAGTAATGGGAAACAGAAGTATTTGTGCTCTGCTGAGAGAAAACAGAGGAAGGGTCAGAGGCTTCCCTTTTTGGGTGAGTGGGACCTGGATGACTCCCGGCATTGCCTCGGTCAGCAGGATGTCCGAGGGAGTCTCCTTACTGCAGGAAATCCCAAAGAAAAGCAGAGGTTCAAGGTTCCAGACTGAGAGAATTATTCTCTTCCTTTAAGTGAGAATATTCATCACGGAATGAAAAGGAACCAACAAAACACGAAACTGGAACCAACAAAACATAGGAAAGAAGAGCCTGGGGTCCGGAGCAGTGATGGGAAGTGAGGTGTAAGTGGATGGAAGTCCCTAGAGAAGGGGATGTTTCTTCACTCCCGACCAGCTCCCTCCCATCCTGGGGTCTGTCCTGCACCCTGCAGGGCAGATGGAGCCGGTGGTCTCTGCAGACATGGAGAGGTCACTTTTGTAAATATTTAAACAAGAAGTAAATGTGTCTTTAGCTAAGAGAAAATGGACAGAGATACAATCTTCAAATCCCTTTGCTTTAGCTTTGAAGTAACTACAATTTTAAAATAAATGTAAGATGGATGTAGAAGACTATAGATTCTTGATATTTGGAAACCACTGACTTCTTAGGAAGGGAGATGCTAACTGCCTTATAAATACCCAGTTTTTGTTTTCTTGGATAGCCCTACTTCTGAAAGAAAACTGGAATTATGTGTGGCAGGTCAACTTTAAGTACTATTAAACACACTAATATAACAACTTGCTGTTTCAGACAGTGGAACTGTCCGACCTGGGAAATGCGCCACACACAATCTCCTTGTGCCAGGAGGGTCCTGAAGAAGTAATGTTACAAAGACAGGCACGGCGAGTCCCCATTTAGAATCGCCGAGGATGAGAAGGTCCACTAAAATTTCTCCACGTTTATATGTTTAAACGACAAAATGGCTTTCAAATTCAAATAACTCTGATGGAGACATTTATACAATAGAGTTCACGCCTGCCTGTTTTCTTTTTTTTTTTTTTTTTTGCGGTAAGCGGGCCTCTCACTGCTGTGGCCTCTCCCGTTGCGGAGCACAGGCTCCAGACGCGCAGGCTCAGCGGCCATGGCTCACGGGCCCAGCCGCTCCGCGGCATGTGGGATCTTCCCGGACCGGGGCACGAACCCGCTTCCCCTGCATCAGCAGGCGGACTCTCAACCACTGTGCCACCAGGGAAGCCCTGCCTGTTTTCTTAACTAGAATATTCAGAACATAATTTAGCCTTTTTCTTGTTGACTCACTAAGAATCATCATTATGAGTCAAAACCATAGAATTTTAGTACAAAAGCGTCCTTAGAGACCAGCTAGCTCCTTTTCTTCCTTTTCGAGATGCTCAAGCAGAGGTGTGACAGGAGTTAAGTGGAAAGCAGAACCGTGCTGCCAGTTTGAAGGGAGTTGATCCAGAAGCCACGGCTTCGATTCTTGGTCCAAGGCTGTGACTGCCACACTTGCCGAGGCCTCGTGCCTTCCAGACTGGGGAGTGGGGTGACGCTCATGAGACCCTGTAGATGCGGCAAAAGCCAGCTTCCCCTTTGCAAGATGGGCTCAGACTCAATGCATTTTGCATTTTGGAGTCTACTTTTTATACTTTTTCCCTCTTTGCATTCACCTATCGTCTGTAGTGCTGTGGGTGTGTAAACGTGGTTCTGCCTCTAAACGTTACCCTACTCTCTTCAGCTGGGGCTTCCGCTGGGCTGTAAAGTATTGCAGGCGGGATCTCACAGGGGTCTTTCTGCTGTGAGCCCCGGTCACTTTCCTGGGGATGGGGCCTCTCCCTTTCCTCTTGGCCTGCCCCCCACTCCTCCCCTCCCCTTCCCGCTCCTATAGGATGAGGGCGAAAAGCCTTCTGTTTTCCCCTGCATGTGGGTATTCAGTCCCTGTGTTTGTTTGCTACCATCATAAAGCACCATAGACCTGGGGGTGGCACTTAAACAATCGAAAGCTGTAAGTCTGAGATCAAGGTGTCAGCAGAGCTGGCTTCTCCTTGGCTTGTGGAAGGCCCTCTGCTCCCTGCGTCTTCACATGCTTGTCCCGCTGTGTCTGTGTCCTTATCGCCTCTTCTAAAAAGGTCACCAATCATATCAGATCAGGACCCACCCTGGTGATTCATTTTAACTTAATTACCTCTTTAAAGTATCTATCTTCAAATATAGCCACATTCTGCGGTATTGGGGCTTAGGACTTCGTCATATGAATTTGACGTTGGGACACAATTTAGCCCATGACAGGCCCTTTGCACTTTTAAAGTTACCATGAATCACTCTAGGGAAACAGACAGTTGTAATGGCTCCAGAATTTTATAAAGTTCTTATGGCCAAGGTCCCTGAGTAATAGTTTCAGAATTACTTCTAAGATGGTAATTGAAATGAAGAATGACTGACAGATTCACTCATTCCAGAAGGATCCCTTCATGTTCCAACAAAGGCAGTGACTGACACCACAAACTTGAGCCCTGGGGATTGTTTCCCAGGTCCTGCAGGTGCGGGAGGAATGGGAAAGGCCAGATGGCAGCCTCTGGGCGGCAAAGTAGGGAGAACACAGAGAGGGCGGGAGAGGACAGAGCCCAGGCCAAACAGAAATGATGGCTCCAGAGGCTAGGATGGGGGTGGGGCTTCCTGGGGCTGGCGGTTAGCACCACTGGTTCAAACCCCTTTTCAGTCTGTGCCTTTCCCCTTCACTGACAACTGGCTGAGAAAAGGCCACAGGAGAAACATGGGTCACCTGGGTGCTGGGGAGCAATTAAAAACCAACTGGGTAAGAGGTACATTCTTTGATGGGAACAAAAGTCCTTTGTAGGTACAGTGGACTCACACTTGAAATCTGGCCATAAGAGTCTATGGAATGTTCAGCGCCTGCAGCTGCTTTTCAAGTCTGGCCTGGAAACACTGAGTGCTGTCTGTCCACGTTCTACCTTCATACAGAGCCCAGCCCTTAGCCTGCCTGCCTGCTTGTCCTCTTTACTGCCAGGGGAACTCTCTGTCCCCACATCCCATCTCCCACCCTCACCTCACCCCAAAACTGGCTGTTGAGGGAAACATGCATCCACTACTCCATCCAACATCTACCCAACATCCATTCACTCCACCCAACATCCACCCAACGTCCATCCCCTCCCCCACCCAATATCCACCCAACATCCATTCACTCCACCCAACATCCACCCAACGTCCATCCCCTCTCCCACCCAACATCCACCCAACATCCATCTACTCCATCCAGTGTCTACCCAAAATGCATTCCCTCCCCCACCCAGTATCCACCCAACATCCATCTATTCCATCCAGTGTCTACTCAAAATGCATCCCCTCCCCCACCCAGTATCCACCCAACATCCATCTACTCCATCCAATGTCTACTCAAAATGCATCCCCTCCCCCACCCAGTATCCACCCAACATCCATCTACTCCATCCAATGTCTACCCAAAATGCATCCCCTCCCCCACCCAACATCCACCCAACATCCATCCCCTCCCCCACCCAGTATCCACCCAACATCCATCTACTCCATCCAATGTCTACCCAAAATGCATCCCCTCCCCCACCCAACGTCCAACCAACATCCATCCCCTCCCCCACCCAGTATCCACCCATCCATCCACTCTTCTATCCAACATCCATCTATTCCTTTGAACCCTGAACACGAGCAGAGCACCAAGGGCCACTCTTATTCCTTTAAAAACCTTTTATTTTCTGAAGATGACTACTTAAGAAGCCTGATGACCAAGCTTGTCAGCGTAAACTGAGGCCTAAGAAGTGCTTGCCCAACTCAGTGTGACTAACCCACATGAAATTCAGAGAATGTGACTGTGACTGTGTTGGCTTCTCTATGATTTCCTTCTCTCAGATCTTGTATAGGTGAAGTGTTGCTTAAGAAGGGTGTTACTTAAAAAGAAAAAAGCTGGGAAGCGGGGTGGAGAATCAGTTGATACATTTTTAGAAATCACAGTAGGACGAAATACCAAGGAAAACATGAACTAAGAAATCAGAATGGCCTCTTAGGCCCTGGTCACATATGGGTTAGGAAGTGGTTTGCAATGTTAGAAAGATCTTTTAGTCCACATTAAAATACCTTTTACAAGGATCCCTGAATCTGAATTTTCACACTGGCCATTTCCTGGTGAATCGGTCTTTCTTTCCACACCCAGGAACAAAGTTCCCTCTGGGAGTCAGACATTGACGCTCCCCTGGGGGAACACGGGGGCCTAAGCCAATTTTCCTAAATTAATTTTACTCTTATCTTGCACTTTTTTCTTTCTTTTTTTCTCTCTCTCTCTCTCTATATATATATTTTTTAACATCTTTATTGGAGTATAATTGCTTTACAGTGGTGTGTTAGTTTCTGCTGTATAACAGAGTGAATCAGCTATATGTATACATATATCCCCATATCTCCTCCCTCTTGCATCTCCCTCCCACCCTCCCTATCCCATCCCTCTAGGTGGTCACAAAGCACTGAGCTGATCTCCCTTATCTTGCACTTTTAATCTGCATAAAGTCATCAGTCCTTGTTCATCTTATGCCCTGTCTCTGGCGAAAATCCCATTCAGAAGAAATACGATAATTCAAAGTAACTTAAGGCTTGACTGTTGTCTCTAAAGGGGCACATTCAAAACACACTCAAATTCTTCTTAAAGTCCTCTTTCCCATTCTCTTTACTCTCAAAATCTCAACAGCTCACAGGGGAATTGCTTCTAATTCCCTCTCCCCCACACCAAACCCCCAGACTCTCCAAGACTTCAGCTTGTATGGGGGTTCGTCTATCTCACCCCACTTTCCTCTGCTCTCCTCTTTCTAGATTTTTTTTCTCCCATAAACAGTTACGGGAGAGAAAAAGATCTCTGCCCTTAAGGTCAATCCAGTTCACTTTGCTTTTCCAGTTGGCTGTTCTTTTGTGTCCTTGACCCATGTATCCAATCGCTTCAGCCAACAACACCCAAGCTCCCCCATTACGAGCTGCCCAGCCAAGGGGGAAGAACGCTCATAGGTTATTCATTGTGTTTTTGTTCCTGTCACGTAATGTTGGTCATCTGCTCATCATCCACAGTCTGAGACGAAAAGGATAAACAAGTTTAAAAATCTTTTGGAAATAACCTAATAGCTTTGCACTTATCATTTCTGGAAAACCATTGTTGGTATTCAATGTTGAAAATGTCTAAATCATAGGACTTCCCTGGTGGTCCAGTGGCAAAGACTCTCTGCACTCCCAATGCAGAGGGCCCGCTGGGTTTGATCCCTGGTCAGGGAACTAGATCCCACATGCCACAACTGAAAAAAAAAAAAAAGATCCCGCATGCCACAACTGAAGACCCCACATGCTGCAATGAAGACCCGGCCCAGATAAACAAACAAATAAATAAATAAATAAATAAGTAAATAATAAGTAAGTGCTTTAAAAAAAGAAAATGTCTAAATCATAAAAAGATTCCATTGTCTTCAGAAAGCTAGCACATTGTATGAAAAATCGAATAAAAAAGGAAAAAGAATTGATTTTATTTTTGTCATTTACTATGATTACATATGTATTAGAATTCTGTTCCAGCCAATCAGACTATGCTTTTGTACTTGTGTGAAGGTACATCCGAAGGCATAAATACCAAAGGGATAAACTCAGACAAAGGGTGTGAAGGATGGAAGGTGAAGAGAGTGGGCTCTTACTGAACGAGCTCTGGCTCTGGTGCAGGCTGTCCAGGTTCTGTTCTCAGATGTGTCTCCCATCGGCTTATTCTCTTTAAACGCAAGAGCCCTGCTGGGACATCAGGGCCATTTCCTCTGTCTTCCTTTAGGAACGCTGGGCTGTGTTTGCCAAGAGCTTTGATCACCCCATCTGGCTCCATAGACTAGAGCAGGCAGTTTTCTAGAACAGGGTAGGAGAGAGGCTCTTGCCTGTAGCTCCAGCAGGAAGATAGTGAGACAGAAGAGGTACAGGTCCGCTGCCTGCTCTCACTCTGGACAGTAAGCCGTAAATTGGGGAACCAAACTGAATAACCCCTAAGTGCTTTATTTTTATAATATATATATTGCATATATAATATATATGTATATATAATTTGAAGTATAGTTGATTTACAACGTTGTGTTAGTTTCAGGTGTACAGCACAGTGATTCAGTGACGCATACATATGTATCTTTTTTTTCTTTCAGATTCTTTTCTCTTACAGGTTATTACAGAGTATTGAGTAGAGTTCCCTGTGCTATACAGTAGGTCCTTATTGGTTACCTATTTTATATATAGTAGTGTGTATTCCCCTAAATGTTTTAAAATCACAAAACAGTACTTCCATGAGCCAAGAATTAGCATTGTGAGAAGGCCTAACAGCTGCTTTTTAAGAATCAGATAGGAGAGAGATGGGGAAGGGGGCTGGTGCATGAGTTCAGAAAGTCCAGTTGGAATCCTCATGGTAGTGACAGTGAGCCTGGGAGGGTGGCGACCAATTCAAGAGACACTATTGAAGCTGAAATGGGAGTGTAAATAACCCATTAGAGAGGAAGGACGTGGGGAAGACATGAGTGGTGGTACTGTTCAGAAAAACTCAGAGTTGAGAAAGGAGGCTGCCTCCTGGCCGCTCTTCTCTCCTCCCCATCTTGTGTCGACTTCATGAACGTTTTAAGAAGCTCAGGCCTCTCCTAGCCCCGCAGGGGGGCTGAGCCTTGTACAGCAGCAGGGAAGAGCCCCTGGGCCTGGAGTCCAGTCAGGCCTGGCTGCCTGCTGTATCCCTGTGTCTTTTTCCATCACCTTCTGTAAAGTCCTTCTGAAGAAGGACAAAGCCAGGGTGTTTGTTCCATCTTCTTTCTGATTTATGTTCATAAACATCCTCTTTGCTTTCCTCAGCACTAAAGACCCTTTCGGGTGTTGTTCAGCCAACATTTCTGTAGTGACTGGAGACATCTGTGGCATGAAGGTCGGGCTGATAGGATAGATCAGACGCTGGATTGCTGTCGTCTTCTCTGAGGAGCTCGTCTACAGCAGGGGCCCGTCTCCAGGTGCTGGGGGTCTCCGTGGAGCCCTGCAGTGTTTGCTTCCCTGAGGGCACCCACTGTGGGCGGGAACCCGGCTGGACCCCCGGGTAGAGGCTGGGGCTCAGCTGGACCCAACATCATCTGCCACGGGGCTTCCTTCTTTATGCTTAAGTCTCTGGGTATGGCTGGCACGGGCCCCCAAGACCTCCTCACCGAAGATTCCCAGTCTTGACTTAATAGTTTCAACGTCCTTCAAGTGACTTGTGACCCTATGTTTTAAATCTAATCTTCCCCTCTTTTCCCTTTTATTAGAAAAAGAAAATTGATCTCCAGATTGTAAGCTCCTTAAAGCTAGAGATGATGAATTTTCCTCTAAATATTTATTGTGAAAAATTTAAACACTATAGAAAAAGTGCAAGATAAATATAATGAACACCCCTACACTCTTCACCTAGATTCACCAATTGTTACTATTTTGCAAGTTTCTTTCTCTCTTTATAAAGATACATATACACACACAATATATATTATACATAATATATATACTGTAGATACATTGTATATGTGCGTGTGTATGTATACACACGCACATATATACTTTTTGCCAAAACTCTCTCATAGTTGTGCACATCATGACACTTTAGCCCTGAATATACACCTCCTATGAACAATGGCATTCTCCTACGTAATTGCAATATAATGACAATATTCAGGAATTTAACATTGCTTCAATGTTATGATCTAATACAATGTTTCTGTAGATCTTTTTTTCAGAGATTATGTAATTTTCCCCCGAATACATTTTTACCTCTTCCTGCTTAACCAACTCAACTCAGGACCTAGCACAACATGACACACACAGAAGTCCCTAAATAAACATTAGTTGAATGAATGAACAGATGGGTGGAAGAATGAAAAGTTCTTTCGATGTGTCTTCAGACTTCAAAAGGTGCGTGACCGAGCACAGTTCATGAACTCCACGTGGGAATCACACGACCTTCAAGCTCTTCTCATTGATCTTGGCAGAAACCCTATACCCAACAGGATACGTATTTTGCAACTGTGGCTTTTTGTCCTCAGCTGGGTGCTATTTAAGTTACTGGTGCTTAGAGGCACCATCCGGAACTTGGCAAACCCGTTCAAAGTGAAACATGTCAGAATCTCTGTTAATCATCCCTCATACATCCTACAAGCACCCAGGCTCCACCATCACTTCCAACTACTGGGAATGCAAACGAGCATTGTAAAAAGAAAGCAGGAGGAGGACGGAGCTCTGCATTGTAGGATTTCACATCCGACAACAAAGAAGGGCACAGCTTCTGCTGGGATGGCATTCATGGTGTCAGAGGTGATCTGTCACAAAGAGGCTTTTGCGGAAACTGACAGCACATTCATTGCCACGGGGCACAGCATTCAGTGAGGCAGACTTTCCCCCCTCATATTTGACGGAAATTGTCTACTCATATCCGGTATCAAATAGTCCCAGCAGAAAACTCTACTTAAAGAGTGCTCTTTCCACCAGAGGATGGGTCCCAGGCGTGAGGCTGTGCACACGGCAGGTGCCCCAGCCCTGGTTGTCTCCTCTCTTGCTGGCATCTACGGCAGGGGTATCCTAACTATGGTGGTAGGCAGATAGAGTTCGTGATCATGCCTACTTCTCATTGGAACTTAAGGTAGATGAACTTCAATCTCTCCATTCGGACAGTTTATAATTTTGCTTTTCCCCCCGTATTTCCTATGCATCCTTTTAAGACTGTAGGCATCCCAAGTTCTACATAGAATCTCAGCAGCGAGTTATTGTTAATATGTTTTATGGGCGCATCAAAGCAATTATCCTAAAGCATGCTCGAGACAAGGATAGCTGGGTTCTAATTGTATCTAATAGACTTCAGATGAATAGCACTGCACTTCAGAAGCACACAGTTATGAAGAAAATTCTCTTTTTCATTTTGGTTTCCTTCTCTCCTAACTGATTTGTGTGAAAGACTGAAATTTGACTCTTGAGGGTGGAGGATGAGTTTGGGAATCCTTCCCCACCTCCCAGGACGCTTCCATCCTGCGCCCAGTTTCCCCGTTCTTCGCTATCTGCCCAGCGCCGCCCACGTGATGTGATGAAAGCTGCACTGTTTCACATCTGGAGCATCTCTCGGTCCACGGTTCAGGGACCCAAGTCCCCCTGGTCTCTTCCAGGAACGGACTGGCTCCCAGACAATCGCCTAGTGTCCAGGCAGGGGCCACTTTCCTTTCAGAGGACATTTGATGTGAAGAGATCACTGTTCATTACATCAGGGGAGGTAATCTGGCAGCTCTGCGCTGGTGCTCCAATGCTATTTGGTTTGTAAACTATAGATTTTCTTTACTGCGTGTTTCCTTTACACAGCTTGTCTTTGTCTAGATTCACAGTATTTCCTCTGACATAATCATCCTTCAAATATTACCCAAAACAGCAGTGGTGGTGGTGGGGTCACAGAGAAATACCCAAATAGTTCTATCTTATTATACTAGTGAACTCTTTCCTACAGGATACAAAAGACATTGATAAGAATATTAGCGTCTGTTGTCTTGGCAGCAGGGTTACTGTTAAAATAGTGGAATTTAGGGACATATTTTGGTTATTTTATAAACTGCGTTACTCTGCCTTTATCTATGAAACCCAATGATAGATTCCTTCAAGGAAGTGATAAAACATTAGTTAGAACAATCACAATCTTGGATAAATAAAACGACAACCAATAAAACCGCCGACTACTTGGATGAGAAGAGTACTGTGTTACCCCGCTGTGAAGGGACAACACGGAACTTGGATAAAAGCTGGGGAAGGGAAACTGCTGACAGCATCAGCTGGTGTCTTTCTGAAACTCAGTCTTCAGTCACACTGCACTTGCTCACCAATGTCTTCCACGTATTTGCTTTCGTGCACCTATGGGGATATGGGGAGTCACAATGTTGGATTCTGATATATTTTTAAAAATCTGGATTAGAGCCAGTTGACTGAACTTGGTTAACTGGGTGAGTAAATAATCCTGCAGCATAAACTGTTCACCTGGAATGATGCACTCGTTTTGAGGTTAAGGATGCAGGCGAAACAAATCTTTGCATCCCTGTCCCTGAAGGAAGGGCTTTTCAGTGAGGGGGTCCAGAATCCTGAGCTCAGCCTCCAAGGAGGCGGGTGAGGCCACTTCCTAGCTGGGTGACCTTCAGCAAATCAGTCTCTTCAAGGGTCTCTTTCTTCCTGGGTCAGATGAAGTCAACCGGTTCAGAGGGGTGGAAGAGAAAAGCAAATGAGACCGTGTCTGTGAAGTTCTTAGCGCAGTGGCTGGGACACACGTGCTTGATACATGATTGCTATGAGTACTACTAACTCTAACCAGATGTTGCTGTTGTTTTAAAAGAAGAGATACACTCACAAAGGTATGTTTAGGACTTCCCTGGTGGCGCAGCGGTTAAGAATCTGCCTGCCAATGCAAGGGACACAGGTTCGAGTCCTGGTCTGGGAAGATCCCACATGCCGCGGAGCAATTAAGCCTGTGCGCCACAACTACTGAGCCTGCACTCTAGAGCCTGCAAGCCACAACTACTGAGCCCACACGCCACAACCACTGAAGCCTGCACGCCTAGAGCCCATGATCCGCAACAAGAGAAGCCACTGCAATGAGAAGCCCACGCACCGCAACGAAGAGTAGCCCCCGCTTGCCACAACTAGAGAAAACCCGCGTGCAGCAACGAAGACCCAACGCAGCCAAAAAATAAATAAATAAATTTATTTTTTTTAAAAAAAGGTATGTTTAGATTATCCGTTTTAAGAAAAGAACGAAAGAACCAGGGAAGGTCTCAATGCCTCCTTCCTCAAAGTGAAGATACATTTCCTTGTTCTGTGATCTCTGTGCAGTTAGAATGCAGGATAAGACTTAAGATATACAGGTATTTATTTTCCTATTCAGGGAAAAATGTACTCATTTACCCAAGTAAGTTTACCCATTCATTCAAGACACATTTATTAACTCCTAGCAGGTGACAGGTATGAACATACTATTTTTTTCAGAAAGATATTTCCTATATTTCTAATCAAGAGATTTTCTTTTAACATTTATTTGTGTCTTGCAAATTCCCAGGATACCTTCTGCTGGAAAAACCTACCTCATGTTTGAAAGCAAAGGCTATGTCGCTGTACTAATTTTATGTCAAGTCCGAATTATAGCAAACCTGGTGTCTGTGAATGCCCTTGAAAGGTTTATATGGTGGCCAGTGTTACGCCAGCACTCATTCAGTTGTGAGCAATTGTCTTTTTCAAGGTGGAGAATTCTAGAATGTTTACCTTTGACCTTGGCCTTCTGTGGATTTGTGCATCTTCGTCTGCTACCCTTGGGTTGTGTTCCTGGGCTCTGGGCTGCAAAGTGCTCTCCTTTGCATCCGAGGCTCCTGCAAAGTGCCAGCTAGACAGTGGGCTGAAGCAAAGCTGAATTACGGAAGTAAAGAAGAAGGAAAAGTGAGAAGGGAACAGAGAGATGGTGTATAAGAGGAGGAGGGTGGGCGGACAGAACTTTACCCACGTGGTTGGCTATTGAACAAGTTGATACATTAGAGACAATACAAAATGTAGTGCATGTAAAGGATATTTCTCCTTTCATGGATTCCGGAGGGAGAAGAAGTCAAAAGGAACAGGTCAGAGATGCCCAAGTCAGAAGGGGGATGGGGCGAAAGTGCGTTTGTCCAGCAAGAAACTGGCAGGGCCCCTTCTAAGGGGCCCTTAGAAGGTGACATTGTCCAACTGGAAATAGGGGAGCGACCGAGGCATCACTGCTGACACCTGGTTCAATCTCCAGTCCAGAGAATACGGCAAAGGGGACTGAGTCACTGATGTAACCCTTAAAGTTTCCTTACGAGGGGATGGCCATTCTGGAGACCAATGGACTTCTCAGTAAGTCCAATAAAATCAGTTTTTCTTCCAGGGCTAAAACAAATGACTGTTTCTCAGGCTGAGGACCAGCTGAAGTAGCTGATTTGTGTTATTTGGGCTGTGCTGTTTAAAAATAATACAGTATAATCACACTCATGTGGAGGCCGGAAATAAGAAGAGAAGGAGGGTCAGATTCACCGCTGCTCTCCTACACACCCACACCTTCTGAGTGCAGGGGCAGATGTAACTGTCTGCACTGTGTATCCTTTTGTCTTGTCTTTTCATGCTTCTTAGCCAAGTGTAAAGAGTCAATTTGGTGTCAGTTAAAAGCACACATGGTATTAAACTGATACGAACAGATACTACACTTGATCTTAGCCAAAAGGCCGAAAAAGAAAAAAAAAAAAGCACACACGGTAGAACTCCATTGTACTAGTCATCTGCTGATGACCCACCAGGAGAAGCTTGGGAGCCAAGTTTGGACTTATGTCCAAAGAAGAACCCTCGCTCACCCCAGCTAACTGAGGTTTTATATCAACATTTCAAATGGAATGGGAGACACAGCTCTTTAAGAAGGGGTACTGACAACAGGAAATTAAATTCTGTAGGTATTTGCCAAGGATGTAAAACGTGATGCACTTTAAATACTAGAAACTGCAATCCCGTTGGCACCGGGAAAACAATGTAGGAAAACGGTCATGTGGCTGACTTTTGTGCCTGAGACATCATTTTGTACCTGGAATCGTGATTTGCTGTAAAAATTCTGAAGTATCTGACAGGATGCTTTTAATTACACAAGTAATATACAGTCTTCTCGTTTGCAGAAAACCTTAATAGCAATTAGAAACTTCCCAGATGAGCTGTGACGGGGTTGAGAATTGAAAAGCTTGGGTGGGAAAGCAGAAACCCAGATTTGGTTGTTTTGTTTTGGAGAAATTGAGCTTCAGTTTTAGGTGAATTCGAGCCTTCCTGATGGGTTACCAGACAGTACAGCCCCTATTCATCCGCAGGCAGCGGATGGGATGGTGCGGGGCAAGCTTTTCCTGAATTGCCTTAAGTGTATATTCGCCACCTCTCCTGCGGCTAAGAGCTGTTCAAATTCACTCCCAGAATACCCTGGGACTTTCTCCAGAAATGGTCACTCCAGAGCACATCTTCGCGCAGGAATCACACTGCTGTCAACGAGGTGATGTCAGCCAGACAGGGAAACAGTCGGTAGCCGTGGATCTCAGCAAAAACCTCTCCTGTGTGGACACACGGGGAATTTGAAAGGAAGATGTGTCGGTGAAATGACATCACCTCAACACACAATACTGCAGGGACGCGGTGGGCCAGTGGTCCTCAGTGGGGAGTGGTTTGGTCTCCGGGGACATCGGCAATGTCTGGAGACATTTGGGGTTGTTACCACAGGGTCGGGGGCTGCGGGCATCTCGGTGGGCAGAGGCCAGGGACCCTGCTGAGCATCCTGCTGTGCTCAGGCCAGCCCCACAACTGGGAATTATCCAGCCCCAAAGGTCAGCAGCGCTGAGGCTGAGAAACCCTGTGTCAGTGAAGAGAAAAGGAGTTTCAGTTCACAGGACCGCTGTGCCAACAAGGAGTCTGTGTGAATATTAAACATAGTCAACTTGCGAGCTGGGAAGTGGCTTTAGAGAGCTGCTCCTGTCTGGCCTGTGAGCCAGTTCATCCGATCTCAGCGGAGTCCGCTTGTCCCACGTGAAGCACCGGCTGGGCAGGCGCCGGAGGTGTCTCCAGGATACATCTGCAGAGGTGGTGGCCTCGGCTTGTGAACAGATCCATGCGTGGTGACCAAGGTGCAGAACGGGCACCGGAGCTTTTCTCCCTGTGATCTCGTGATTCCAGAAATTACTGATCCGGGGCTGCCGTGCTTCTCATTTGTTTTCAGACCATGGAACACACTTCTTTTCACAACTGTCTTGAATATTCACGAAGTCTAGCTGTATTTTCATAATACAGTGAGGAAGATGTGACAGTGTATCACTGTCCGCATTTTACAGAGGAAAAACCACGAAGGAGGTAACTGACCTGCCTAAATTAAGAGTCGGCCAAGACCAGTCACAACTGCTGCTGGTGCAAACAGGAACCGTTTGTTTGGCACTTACTGCGGGCAGACAGTGTGCTGAACACGGCATGTATGTGTCTCATTTTATCCCCTTCCCTCCGCCCCATCCTCACTGGGACTTGGCTGAGGGCCTGAGGTGCGGCTTCACAGCAGGGGACTGGCCCACCTGGGGCGTGAGCCCCTTTCCCCCTCCTCCATCGCTGCCCCCCACCCCACTCCGATGCGGGTACAGAGTTCTCAGATTGCAACTAGGAAGAAGGCTCAATGAATCATAGGAAAGAACTTTTTTATTTAAATGGGATTGACGCTTCAATCATAGAAATGGTTTGATCTCCATTACAATTTTTTTTTTCAAAACGTAACTTCCCATTCATTTTTACTACATCGTGTAGATACACAGCAGGCAGATAAGAGCACTGACTCCAATTGATGCATTCACTCGCTCACTCATGAGACAGTAAGCACCTGTTGTGTACCAGGGAAGGTTCTAGGCCATGGGGGGAGGCGGGGTGGTAGTTAGGATTGTTGACTCTAAGCTCTTGTCTTCAGTGTGCTCACAACCTAGTGTGGGAGGTGGTGAGTCACATTACAAGACACACACACACAAGGGAGGTGTGACGTGCTGGGACATTTCAGAGACAGGGAAGAAGAAAGCCTGGCTGAGTTTTGACGGGGACCGTTTGCCTGGAGCCTACAGCGCGTGGGAGTGTTAGAAGGAGACGGGCCTGGATTCACTGGCGGAGTGTGGTTCACATTCTCTAGTGGCTGAGGTGCTGTTTTTGGCTTCCTCATCTGTATGGACTCTGTCAGTGATGTCTGTACCTTTCACCCAGGGGTCATCCTTGTCACTCATGTCTATTTGGATTACCAAGGTCTGCCTCCCCCCCCCACCCCCGCTCCAAATGGCTTCCACATAGGATGGCCTGGGGTAAATTACTTATTTCTGTGATCGTTTCTCCTCCTATAAAGCGGGAGTAATAAAAGTGGTATGTAGGGACTTCCCTGGTGGCGCAGTGGTTAAGAATCCGCCTGCCAATGCAGGGGACACAGGTGCGATCCCTGGTCGGGGAACTAAGATCCCACAGGCCGCGGGGCAACTAAGCCCTCACGCCACAACTACTGAGCCCGTGCGCTCTGGAGCCCACAAGCCACAACTAGAGAGAAGCCCGCGCTCCACAATGAAGAGCCTGTGTCCCGAAACTAAGACCCGACGCTGCCAAAGCTAAATAAATAAATATTAAAAAAATAAAAGCTACTGCACTCCAGTAAAAGTTAATTCAAGAAAGCCTTTCAAGAAAGTGGTATGTATATGATAGATGTGAGGATTAAATTGGACACTTAGACACAGGAACCCGGACTTTGGGGGTGCGGAGATGACTGCTCTGTTTCCAGTGGCCCCCTCTTTGCCTTCTCTCCATCCCCTCACCTCCTTTCTTTAGGCACCTAACGTCACCCTGGACACCCTGGAGGCCCTTCTGGTTTGTTTCTTCTCTGCTAATCTCTCCTTTCTGCAAACATTTCTGCCACTAGCCTCTGGTAGGAACCACTTCTTTCTTCCAGGGAGTTTAAATAAGTAAGGTTGTTGGACTAGAAATAATTTATTAACTCAATTGTTTATGAACTCATTGTTTTTCCAACTCATTAAAGGTAGCTTTAAACACTTGATCTTAAAGTCCCGAATCAAGTGTTTTTTTCCTGCACTTGGGGAAGAAGTTTTGCTATTTGCATCCCTCCGTTCATTTGCATATGTGTGGGCAGAGTAACCATGTTGCCTTATTAAAGAACTCCAGACACCCAAACTATAGAACATTAAACGATATATCTAGATCGTGTGTTTTCTTCTCAGTCAAAGTTAATTAAAGCCAAACTATATTTTTCGAGTTCCTCATGGGTAAAGACATGTTGTTCTCACTTCAGCCATGTGGGTGTCCCCAGTTTTTACCCTGAACACCAACGGCTTAGCGGAGAAAGTTAGGAGACGCAAGATTTCTATTTCTTTTGAATTTGTATTGTTAAATCAGGAAATATTTTTAAAGGTAACGGTTGAATACTGAAAAGGTGAAAATTGCTTTAATTTATAGCAGGAAACCAGGCTCACTTGAAATTTCTATGTGTTTGATTGAAAGGAAAAGATCGCATTTGAATACTTATCCTTGAGACCAGAAATGGATATAAAATGCAATTAATCGATCTGCTAATTGTTCTTCCTTATCACTTGTGTGAAGAGCTGTTTAGTGTTTACTACCCACCACGACTGTTCCGTGGAACTGAACCAAACCTGGGTCCAAAGCCCTTCTGTGCTTTCCTTCCTCCCTCCTGGGTGTGGAGGAAGGTTGGAGGAGGGGGAGAGGAGCTGCCCGCTTCCCAAACTATAGAACATTAAACGATATATCAGCATCCAGCAGCCTCTCTGCTCTCCGGCTTCCCTGGGGTCTCTCCCAGGGTATTCACGGGCCACCTGCTCACATGGACTGTCCCTTGGGCAGGCGTAGCTCGGGCACGGTCTCTGCCTGGGTCTGCCCTGGCTTGGGCAGCAGGATGGGTTCAAAGGCACACTACACTGCTTTTCTTAGAAGGAGGCTCTATGAACAGCACAAAGGACAGGCGTTAGAGGCCTCCTGGCCAGCCTTCTTGGTCTAGGAGTCCTGTGTGAATCGTGTCTTCTCTCTTCTAGAACCTTCACTCATAACTCTCTGTTTTCCACTTCTCCCTATGTGCTGGCTCCTGAGGTCACAATCCCATCTTAAAACAAACACCTGAGGTCACAATCCCATCTTAAAACAAACACCTCACCTTGACCCTTATCTGTCCCCCTGCCACCAAGTCCCTCAAGAGAACAAGGTCATATTTGCTCTGTCTACTTTTCCATCCTCCATTTATTCTTCTTTGGTAGCAGCTTTATTGAGATATAATTCACATATCATGCAATTCACCATCCAGGTGTATGATTCAACAGCTTCAGTATATTCATAGAGTTACGGCATCCGTCACCCAAATCAACTTTACAACATTTCCACCACCCCATGAAGAAACACTGTGCCCGTTAGCAATGGTTCCCCATTCCCTCCCCCACCCCAGCTCTGTTTTCCATCTCTGTGGATTTGCCCCTTCTGGACGTTTCATATAAAAGGATTCACACAATACGTGGTCTTTTGTGTCTGACTTATTTCCTTTGGCGTGATGTTCTCAAGCTTCATCCATGTTGTAATATGTCACAGTATTTCATTCCTTTTAATGAACAAATAACCTTCCATTCTGTGGACAGACCACATTTTAGTTTATCTATTCAACAGCTGATGGACATAAGAGCAAAAGTTCCTTCCTTTTGCTCTTATGGATAAAACTGCTCTGAACATTCCTGTACGAGGTTTTGTCTGGATAAATGTTTTTATTTCTCTGGGGTGTGGTTGGTCACCTTCCCCTGAGGCATGTGGCTGAAAGGGGGAGTGGATAACCTAACAGAATCAAGGTCTCTCGGGAAAAAGAGGGAGCGGAGATGCTGGGTGAATAACCAATAGTTGTCACTAAAATGTTTCTTCTTTTTATAAGGGTTAATCTTCATGAGCATATGCCTGTACGTCCCACCCATAAGTCATGTTCTCTATCAAGTTTAGAAAGCATCCTTCAATTTCTAGTTAAGTGTTGTTCATTAATAATGAACATTTATCAAATGTCTTTTGCCATCAAAGGAGATTATTTTATGTTATGAATTTTGCTATAGTGTGAAATGCTAAACTTATAGATTTCTCAATACTACTGTATCATTAAATTAATGGGATTAAAACTTGCTTGGTTGTAGTGGGCAGTTCTCTTAATACATTGTTAAAATGGTCTTTATAGTTCTTGATTTAAAATGCTCACATCTAAGTTGCAGTATGTATGTAGGGATTCAGTTCTCTGGACCATAGGCAGATAGTTTAGCTCATGCACACATGATAAGTACAACTGGTGAGTATTAATGCAGAGATGTAGCAAGGCAGCCTGGAAAGGAAATTCAGCAATTGGAGGAGGTTTTGTGGCCTGAAAGTCTACATAGAATTGTCCAGTCAAAGCAGAGGCCAGGAAACCCTCGGTGCCATTATCTGGTCTGCACGGAGACCCTCCACACCTCTGTCTGGGTCACGGTTAACTCACAAATCAGACCAATTTGGACACATTCAAGCCAACAGATGGAGGTTCAATTTTAACAGAACCTTGAACATGGTCGACCTCTGTACTGTTAGGGTCTCCCCACATGGGCATCACAGCACGGATGTGTGATGCCCACGTGGGGCACAAGAATCCCAGTAAGAACCCCCAGTACGCTCTCCACAAGAACCCCAGTGAGAACCCCCAGTACATATGCACTAGCTAGTCTGGTCTCTGGTCTTAGATTCCTGGTGGGCTTCTCCCTTTAAGTAACAACTTTTGTTTTCTCTATGAATATGATGCCTTCTTGTTATAAAACATTCAACTACTATAGAAAAGCACAAAAAAGAAGAGAAAAATCACCCCAAATCTCACTACCCACAAATGCCAGCACTGCTTTTGGTTTAAGCCTCTTTCCAGCCATCAACCTCTGGGAAACATACAGATGGAAGGATCAGCAGATGTGGATGTAAGTGCAAATACATATGATTTCATTGTATAAAAAGTGAGTCATACTAGACAGGCTCTTTTCTTGTTAAGTAGTAACTTTCATTTCATGTAAAGTTGACAGAAGAAAAAGAAAATGCAGTGAAACTGAATGGACTGCTAAACTTATATATAAATACTCCTTCAGAAGATATATTAGTTCCCAAAGTTGCCTCTAATGTTGAGGAATTACAATCACCGCGGAGAGGTCAAGACCGTATTTTTTGGCATATTCTTGCATGTTGGACAATCTGGGCTGACTTTGCTTGAAAAACCAGGTGAGAAGCTCTCATACATCTTCCGATCTCCCCTGCCCGACCTCCTACCTTTCTTCCTTCTGTGCTGTAAACATGACTCCCTGGGGGCTGCTTGTTTGCTTTTTCTTACTCTTTCCTCTGAATTGACCCGATGGGAACCAAAGCTCACGGCCTGGCCTTCAGCCACAGCGCCTCCCTTATCACTTAAATCACATTTTCGCTTCTGCTCAGCTCACTTATTTGGAAGGAGAAAGTTTAATCTAAAATACTGTGTAACAATTAGAGATGCACATCTCATCTTCTACATACAGGTTAACATGACATGGCCTCTCTTAGTCATTTCTTTACCATCTTAAGGTGTCATCTAAAATTATCATTCTTAAGAGTCTATTTATTAAAAATGACTTCTCAGTAGCACAGAGAGCCACATAAAACAGTCTAGGAGGTCTCTCCTGAGATTGGACTGGCCTTTCCACAGTGTGTCAGAGGCAGAAAGGTGCACAGGAGCCACTCCTTTGCTGCCACCAAGGCCACATGCAGACATGGCCCTGATCCTGTGTCCTGTCTCCTGGCTGAAGGGACACCAGCCTCACAGCCACTAAGGACAACCTTGGGTTTACGCGAGAGCTCTGTCTCACTTGTCACATTTAACTGATTACCAAATCCCATACTTTTTTGGGGGGGAATAATTTTAGGTTTACAGAAAAGTGGCAAAGATGTAGAGAGCATCCCTTTATATTTGCCCAGCTTTCCCTAATTTTAGCAGCTTACATAACCACGGCACAATTATCCCAACGGAGGCATGAACATTTGGTACAATACTACGAAGTGAACTACAGACCTGATTTAGATTTCATTCGTTTGTCACTCATGTCGTATTTCTGCTCCTGGGTCCACTGAGGCGGAGACTTCAGGGCCTAAGTACGTATGTACTGAAGTCTTTCTTGTCCTGGTCAGCACGTTGCCTTCACTCTGGCCCTCAGCTCCCCTCGCGTCCACTCTGCGGAAAGCCTTTGAAATGACCCCCTTTCTCCAGTCCCACTCCCCTTCAGCCATTCCTTATAGAATGATCTTTCATAAATGCAGATTTGATAGTGGACCTTCCTTCTCAAATGCCCTCAAAGTTTTCCCTTCATGCACGACACGGAGTTGAGGCTTTCTAGCAGGGCCACGTCTGGATCTGCTTCTCCGGTCTCATTTCCCTTAATTTCTCCCAATTCAGGACCCACGCAGGAAGGTCCCTGTGCTCTCTGTGGCCGCCGGCTCACAGCCTCCGGGCCTAACGCTGGCCGTCCGCCCGCTCTCACTCATGCTTTCAACCTGCCCCTGGGAAGTTTCCCCTCATCCTTCCCCTCGCCAAGCCTGGACCTAGCACAGCTTCTGTTAGGGTGCTGACCAAACTGCGTTGCGGTTGCATATCTGTCTCCTCTGATGGTTTGTCAGTCTTTTGGGTTCTTTTCGGCCGCACCGCAGCTTGTTTCGGATCTTAGTTCCCTGACCAGGGACTGAACCCGGGCCCTCGGCAGTGACAGCACCGACTCCTAACCACGAACCCCCGGGGAATTCCCTGTCAGTCTTGAGCAGAGGAAATTTGTCTTTATTTCTGTAGCCCTGACACCCATCATATTCAGTGCTCAGTAATTGTTTGTTGAAGACGTAGAAAACAAACTTATACTTACCAAAGGGGTCAGGGGGGATAAATTAGGCGTTTGGGATTGATAGCTACACACTACTATATATAAAATAGACAAACAACAAGGACTTACCATATAACACAGGGAACTAAACTCAGTATTTTGTAATAACCTATAGTGGAAAAGAATCTGAAAAAGAATGTGTGTGTGTGTGTGTGTGTGTGTGTGTATAACGAATTCACTTTTCTGTACACCTGAAACTAACACAACGTTGTACATCAACTATATTTCAGGCAAGCAGGCTGGAGACAGCGGTGACTCAACCATGGCTGATGCGCACAGCTCGTGTGAACTCATGAAATTGGAACGTCTCCATGACAAATGGCCCTGAACATAAAGCCAGCTGCTACTGCAGAGAGGTACTTCAGAATTCAAAGATTTTCAAATACCACGTGATGGGTCCCTGGTGAGAGTCAAGGGCTTCCTATGGTATCAGCCCATCCTCTTCTTAGTGGGACAAACTCCTTGGGAGGCATCAGTAGCGGTCGGTCCGGCTTGAGGGAGGCTCAGGAGAAATTTCAGGTGGGGGTAGGGGTGTCAGGCGGCGACAGTAGCCAAGGCTGCTGGGCCTGCTGGAGGCCCGTTCCTGGGGCCAGGCTCCCCAAAGTGTGGCCCACGGCAGGGAGCCCAACTCATCGTTCTTCGCCCAGGATGGCCTCAGTTTCTGAACTGCCAGTCCGTGTGCAGCAGCCCCCTCAGTGCTGGGCTCCGTGGGAAGGTTGGTCATCCCCACAAGAGGCAGAGAAGATGCTCACGAGAAACTCAGAAGGGTCGTATTCACGGGGGGCTGGAGACTGAGTCCCGTTTTCCCAGAGCTTCCACCCAACTCATTTTTCTCCCACTCCACCCTGTCCAAATCCATTTGGCAAAACTCCTTTGAAAGAAGCAGTAGAGTGTTTTTAAATGGTTTGTTATCATTTGTGTAAAGTTCAGGTAATGCAAGGACTGAATTATTGATTGGAAAATCTTCATTTCTTGGCTGCGTTCAATCTGGGTAGCTTAAACTGTCACGGGAGATTAAAAACTGTTTTTCATTATAAAGTGATATTTTCACACTGCCAAGAAACGTGCAAAGTAGAGACAAGTGAAAGTTCACGTATAATTTTGTCACCATAGCAAAATGCATTTTAATATAGGTTCTTCAATCACTTTTTCTTAGACTTAATTTTTAAAAAACAATTGCAGTTACAGCATACGTACCATTTTGGTAAGCTCCTTTTTACTCCCCATTACATTATAAACATTTTTTCATGCTGCTCAGTAGTTTTCATACCCAAACTGTTTAATGACTACGTGAAAAACACTTTTGAATTAAACTGGGAAATTTCAAAGAAATACTTATTAACTTAATTAGCATACAGTTGATCATAATGAAGTCCTGACAAGTTGTCATTTTAGAAATCTATTGGCGTGGGAAGATGCTCATCTTATGTTTTTAAGTAGAAATAAGTAAGATGCGAGATAATTATTTCTAAACGGTGGTTTTAATTTTTCCTTTTTGCCTTTTTTACTTTCTGGAATGTGATAATGAAATAATTACTTTGTAATAAAAACACAAGGAACACTTTCCAGGGGAAAAAATACTGAGAGGAGATTTGATGCTTAATAGCATCTCACAAAAATGCCATTGAAGTCACTCTGAGTTTGGAATTAAGAAGCCAAGAATCATGGATAAAACAAATTATCTATAGAAAGGAAAAACTGCAGAGTTTGTCTTTGCTAGTACAGTTGGAGAGTTTTTTCAAGAACAGCCAATGTACACGTGAGGTCACCCGGGCACTGGAGGGGAGGAGGGTTCAAGGGGAGAACCCTTTGAGTGCAATTCTCAGGGACTCCCAGCTAAGGATACCTGATCTGAGACCAGGGATTTCTGTCCTGCGTCATATGTGCCTTTGGAATGGAAAGTGATCGTCTGCCCAGGGGACACTGGTCATGCAGCTGAGTCGCTTAGCTCTGAGTCTAGGCTCTACAAGTTAGCTTTTCACTGTGGTTTGATTTTCAAGTAGATTTGCTCAGAACTCCAAAATGCAATTCCCTAGTTATGGAGCCTGGAATGTGGCAGGCCCGGCACTAGGTATTGTGGATACAAAGGCGAGTACTATAGTTATGTTCTCCTTATCTGCTCCTGGGGGGTAGAGATAAGTAAATAAGTGATTAAAGTTTCACACGTTAAATGCTATTATGAAATATATATATGAATGAATTATAATAAATATGAATAAATACAAAAAATAAATATTTGATTCCTGGCCCATGGTTCCTAAAACCTTTGGAATCCCTGGAGTGATGTGTATGCTAATGAGATGACTGTGGTCAGACCCTAGGTAGCTTCAGGATGGGGGCTGCCTGTCAGGAAAGCCAAGGCACAATTAGAGGGTTGGAAATTTTAGCCCTAAGCCCTGACATCGAAGGAAGGGAGAGGGGGAGGGGCAGGAGGTTAGGTGAATTACTAATGGCCAACGATCTAACCAATCGTGTCTACTTAAGGCAACTTCCATTAAAAAACCCTAAGCAATTGCGTTCAGACAGCTTCCCAGCTGGCGAACACGTTGAGGTACGGGGAGGGTGAGGCACCCGCAGAGGGCATGGACGCTCGGCACACCCCTCCCCATCCCACGCCTGCCCCATGCAGCTCTTCATTGGCTGTCCTTGAATCTGAACTCTTTATAACAAACTGGTAACAGTGAATAAAGCACTTTCCTGAGTTCTGTGAGCCATTCCAGGGTAATATTGAACTTGAGGGGTTGGGTCATAGAAACCCCCGATTTATAGCCCGTCGGTCAGAAGTATAGGTGGCAACCTGGGACCTGTGACTGGTGTCTGAGTCGGGGGTGGTCTTGAGGGGCTGAGCCCTCAACCTGTGGATTCTGACACGTACTCCGGGTAGGTAGCATCAGATGGAATTGACTCGTAGGATACCCAGTGGTGTCGGGAGGACCTTGTTGGTTTGGGGAAAAAACACCAGACAACTATGACTCAGGAAGTAGTGCAGCTTTGGGAACACAGAGGAAGGGACCCTAATGCAGACTAGGGTGGCTGGAGAAGGGTTCCTGGAGAAGTGGATTAAACGGAGACCTAAGGGTGGCCAGGCAAAGGGGGAAGATGGGGCTGTAAAGAAAAGATTCCGGGCAGATGGAAAATCTCAGGAGAAATCAGGAGGTGTGCTTCTCCTTGCAAATATAAATTGTAAATTGACCCTGTAGCTTCCATACCTCATTCTCTTATGAGCTAGATTAGTGTGAGTCCATCTTCTTGGGTCCGGACACCTCTCGACACAGTGACAAAGTTGATTCTCTCAACCTACGTATCAGAGGGTGAGATCAGGGAACACCGAGGTCCCACTGAGACAGTGTCACCAACGTGAGCGCCAAACGGATCTTCCCAGAAAATACTCCCTGCCTTGTTTTGCATGATTATTCAAACTGCAGTGAAAGTTCTGAAATATTTGTGGTTGGACAGTTTATTCACAGTGGGTAATCTGAAGACAGGCCCAGTGTTGTTTTGAAATAGGGTTTTCTTTTCAAAACTGACATACATACTCTCCGTGGTGTCAGAAGTGGCGTGGCGAGGGTAACGGGGGGTGGGACGCGTGCGCCAGTGATGTTAGCTTCCCCGCTCCCGGTTGCTCCTTTTGAGTCGGTAGCCACACCTGCACTTACTCGTCTCTACTCACAGTGTCAGCTCTTTACTGTCCCCCTGGAGAGTCGGCATAACAGCTGGATCTTGTCCCTTCAAGCCTTTCAAACACAGCTGGCAACTTGCCTTTGTAGGAGAATTTCTGGGACCGTGGAGAAGCTGATCCAACACACTGAAATCCACCGCGAGTCCGTCACCCGCCTCTTCCACGAAATCACTAACCCTGTGAAGGGACACACACACCTTCCCGGCGCCTGCAATTAGTTTGCATTCGTTCTGTGCTTTTCGTTAGTTTGTTCGGGGGTCTCCACTGACTAGTTCATCTATTAATAATAAGGAACACTTCCTGAATGTCTCCTGGGTGCAAGGCACTGTCTTAAGGGCTTTATGTGAATCAATCCATGTAGTCCTCATACCAGCCCCACGAGGTGGCTGCTGTTACTGTCCCCAGGGTTCACACCCAGGGGGGCAGTGGAGTCGCTCAGTCAACTGCTTTCTCTGTCGTCGTTTCTAGAAACGTGGTGTTTCCTCAGAGCATTTCCTGTGATGTTTGGCACCAGGGGCCCTCGGGGTGTGCTGCTTGCCCCAGATATGTAGAGGAGCTCTCCAAGAATGTTCCATCCACATCATGGAGACACGGACTCCTTGTAAAGTGAACAATGCACAGCCACCAACACAGAGCCAAAGAAGCGCAGAGTCAACACACCCGCGCTGAGAGCAATGCAAAGTCACCCAACGTTTCTGCAGTGACATGGCAGAAAGTCCCGCGGTCTTTCCCAACACAAACTTCTGTTTTAAACAGTTATTAGAAAAGTTTGCTGAGAAGGCAGGAAAGTAACTGTTAGATTTTTAAGTGATGGTTTGCTTTTCAGAGCCCTGTCAAAAATTTTTAAAAATTTTACTGAAATATAGTTGACTTACAATGGTTGTGTTAATTTCTGCTGTACAGCAAAATGACTCAGTTACACATATATATTCTTTTCCATTATGGTTTATCACAGGATATTGAATATAGTTCCCTGTGCTCTACAGTAGGACCTTGTTGTTTATCCATCCTGTATATACTAGTTTGCATCTGCTGACCCCAAACTCCCAATCCTTCCCTCCTCTCCCCACCTCCCCCTTGTAGAGCCCTTTTAAATTTTGATAGCACTGGAGAAACTACCTAGTTTTAAAACAGCCAGGGTTCATCTGGAGCTCAGAATAGAGACACGATGGCCACGGCCTCACCAGGTAACCCTTTCGGGCCACGAGGGACACGTCCTGGGCTTCCCTCCCACACCTTCAGCATTTATTGATAACATGTCTTCAAAGATGGACTCAGAAACTCTTTGGATACTTTTATTGACAATTTGAGCACAACCTTAGACATAGTTGCCAAGTATTTCTTTACACAGTTCAGAGAAAAGTAAAGATTCTTCTGCAAAGACTTTATTTCTGTTCTTTTGCTAGATTCACAGTTTGTTGCACCGTTCAATGCTCAGACATGTTCATTTATAGTGGTTTGTGATTCATACTCATTTACAGCGGCTGCTTGTTCTTTAACTTGTTTTAAGAATCAGTATTCTATTCTGAAAAGAAAAAGAAGGTACCAGCAGGGAAGTAGCAGGGACCTAGGACGTCTACTGCCTGCAGGAGTGGGAGCAAACCTTGTCTGCCTGGCGCACCCAACAAACCACGCAGATCGGGAGGGGGCAGTAACAGCAAAGTCATTAAACCGCAAAGCTGTGGCGGGTATAAGATGCTGGGTGCCCCCCTACAGAGGGAACCACCTGACTGTCCTGCCGGCTCCGCGTACGGAGCTGCTACCTGCTGGAACTGTTGGTAACTCGCAGGCAGGCCCCGCGTGCGTTCCAGGCTGAGCCCTGATGCCAGCCATGGGGATGTGGGGCTCCAGCCTGGTGACCTGCCTCTTTCTTACTTGGGAGACTGGCTCTCCACTATCTCTGTACCATCCATAGGCTCCCTGACAGGAGGTGGCAGCCTCTGGGCCGTGCTGGGGAGGTTGGATTTTCCGACAGAGTGAAGCCATGTGAGGCCGTTCCCACTGACGAGGCTGCCTCCCCCCTATCATTTCCCAGCTGCAGGACCTCTGAGGAAGACGGAGAGGGGGGACTGTCCCTGGATGGATGGTTAGGGACAGAGGGACAGATGTCCTGGGGGAGTCTGCTGGGGTCCTTCCCTCTCTCCCTCCAGCAAGGATTTCTGGTGCTACGTCTACAAAGACAAGGCCTGCTACAGATTTCATAATTTCCAGGGTCTCTAAATCCAAAAGAAACCCTGTGCTCTAGTGAGAGTCATTACACCCTCAGTGATGGTCACGATCTTCCTGAGAAGGCGGGCGAGAACAAAGACAGTGGTTTGACTTTTCCATCACACGCTGTGCTGTGGAGGATGGGTTGCCGCATTCAGTGTAAACACAGCTCTTTTTGATGTATTGTGAATGCCTCAAAAATAAAAAAAGGATGAAAACTTGATCACCAATCCAATTCAAGCCATGTTAACGTGAGGAAGTATTCTCGTGTGAGTTTACATCCTAGAGAAAAGAACTCTGAATAACCCGTTGGGGGGGCAGAGCCCCGAGTGGGCTGTCCTGAGCCATGTTAATTACACTTATAATGTATTTTGGTTCCGTATCACCGCGATTCGTCCCCAATGACCCCCTTTATCCTTTTAGGCACATTTTTGTTGTTGTTGCAGTTTCCCTTTGCACTCTGTTGCTTTGACAACTTTAATCTGAATCAGATCTGAAAGGGGTCCAGAATAAAATATTCTGATACAAAAAAATATAGTTAACATGGTCCAGGTGGACAGAAAGTGCATAAAATTTCATTTTGATGATCTGGAAATGCTCCTTCTTCACAGATTCTGCTTTAATAACCTGCATGTTTGTTAACACTGAGAATCATTATGAAATCATTTCTAAAAGTGTCCCCTCTAGAGGCACCTTATTCATTACATTGACAGTGAAGCCAGATGTATGAGCTTATTCTCCAAGCTCAAAATGAATGTTTAAAATCAGATTCTCGATTGTGTAATATTTTCAGAAAAACAATATCTTTCTAACGTTGCGTATAATTAAATGAAGTGAAAGTACACTAAGTTTTGATTTCTTCCCTATACATTTGAACACTCAATGTTCAGATTAAGTTTCATAATTTCTCAGTTAGTTGACAAGCTGATTCGTGCAGAGTTGATATTTCATTAATGCAATACATAAAAATAGAATTCTTGGGGATAAACACATGGTTTTGACTATTGCCTGTGTTCTTTGGGAATAGATGCTTTCTGAAAATTTAAATAAGGGCATCGCTTTTTAAGCTGTGAATGTCGTTCTCAGAATCCATTGCAGTCAGTCTTAGAGAGAACCACTGACAGTAGTTCCTCAAAACTAGTTCCCACCTCACCAAAGGCTTCTTCCCATTGTTTGCTGAAGGTAAAAGGCAGGTAATTGAACCTGAGAAATCTCTGTGTATTTTTCCAGCCTGACTTGAATTCACTCAAGAATGACAACCCGTACAAAAGGCGAATTGCGCTGCCATCTGTGCCCTGGTGTCCGCGTATCGTCGAGGCCTGTGAATACGTCCTGATGGTCTCACCATTAGCTTGGCTGTTTCCCAGGGGCACAATGAAAGGGATCCTGGGAGCTTCTCTTATAACTGTTTTTGTGATTTTGGAAAGAACTTGAAGTGTGTGTGTGTGTGTGTGTGTGTGTGTGTGTGTGTGTGTGTGTGTGTGTGTTTAGAGAAAGGAGAAGTAGCAGATGACACTAGGACACTCTGTATGTTTCCCAGCGGGATGGCGGCTGAGTGCGCCTGCGTGGCCACTGCTCCAGCTACACGTCGAACCAGTGGTCCCCCATGCAGGCGCGGTTCCACTCCAAGCCGCAGTTCCAGCACCACTCGAGCTGGCACTGGGGCTGCGGGCACTTCATGTGCATGCACCCTCCTGTGGGCAGACAGAGGCCACAAATAAGCACCCGGGAAACACTCCCGCACCAACCTTCTGTTCCAGAAATGCTGCCTAACAGAATTATTGCAAGCCAAGAGCAGAATCTGAACTGAGGAAAACAAACCAGAAAGCCCACTGGGAAGTTCTAAAGTTCTGACATTCGTTAAGAAATGAGAGAATAACCTATATGGGAAAAAAATCTGAAAAGGAATGGAGATATATATCTGATTCACTTTGCTGTACACCTGAAACTAACACAACATTGTAAATCAACTATACTCCAATAAAAATTTAAAAAAAAAAAGAAATGAGTGAGATCGAAGCATGACACGTCCATCAAGGGCAAATTTTACTTGTAAATCTGAGTTTACTGACTTCTCTTAAGATGGGATTTAAAGACAAACGCTTCGTGTTTCACAGACGGGGTCGATTCCTTATTTAAATATACAGTAAATTTAATATTTTAAGTATACAATAATATATTTAACAATTTAATACATAATAACATCAATATATACTATGAGTAATTTTTATCATTTCTTCAGTGTTACTTGGCTTGAAAAAATTCATAAGACAGGAGTTGGGACAGCTGTTCCGAAAGCATTTAATAGTGAATAGGTTCCTTCATGCTATTCAAAATTTTATTTAAGATGAGGATAGCGAGAAACTAATGAATAATACTAGGTGCTCTACATCTGTTATGTCATTTATTCCTCAACAGCACCTTGTGAGATGAGGGTGTTAACTGGTTGTAGAATTTTCTCAAGGTCTCAAGGCTTTTAAGTGTGAAGCCGGAGGTTTAACCAAGATGTGTGTGATTCCAATGTTCTTTCTTTCATGGAACAGGGCCTTTCCAGTATGAGATGAAAAGTCCCTTATTTTGGGATTCCCCACCTCCCCCATTTGTTAAATACTTTCCCTACTTGCTTCTGGGGATCAGACACCAAGTCTGCCGCGAAGTCAAGAGAAAGTTATTTGTATGAAGTTATATGTAGAGAACCGTTTGTGAGTGACTTTCCCAGAGCACCCATCAAAAGCAATGTCTTTCCTTGAATTCCATGTAGCACTGAATGTGCTCCATTGTTCAATTTTACCAGTTGTCTTGTTAAGCCATTTTTTCTTGCCAAATTTTCCAAAGACTTGCTTCAGTGCTGTCTTTTTTTTTTTTTTTTGTGGTATGCGGGCCTCTCACTGTTGTGGCCTCTCCCGTTGCGGAGCACAGTCTCCAGACGCGCAGGCTCAGCGGCCATGGCTCACGGGCCCAGCCGCTCCGCGGCATGTGGGATCTTCCCGGACCGGGGCACGAACCCGTGTCCCCTGCATCGGCAGGCGAACTCTCAACCACTGCGCCACCAAGGAAGCCCAGTGTTGTCTCATTTTTATATTAGAAGCTTGGCATGAGAGCTTGCACTAATATAAAATATCTATGATTATGTAACTAAAGGCATTTGTTTTAGACCAACTTAAGGGCATTTAAAATCCCATAGTTTTCTACTTCTTTTTGGTTTGCTTTAAAGATCATTTAAAAATTCAAATATGTGGAAAATAAAGGGAAAAACGTGTGATACTTTTCTCTTACTATTTCCCAATTAGCATTACACAATTACAGGATTGTGTAATTTTCAACACATATTTATTCATTGTGCACTTAGGATGTCAATAATATAATAAATAATGTAATACTGTATAATCACTTAAATTTCTCTGGAATATCATAAAGAATGCTTAAGCAATGTATTCAAATTCAACGGACTATTAAGTGAGACTGAATGAAAGGTTGAGAATGTTTGCCTATTATACCAAAATCTTAACGGATCTGGAATACTAGCTTTAACAAGTAAGATTTTATTATAGAAACTAGACTCACAATGGCACAGTGGAATAAGAAGAAAGGAAATAGCAAGAGAGAGGATATTCATGTTGTTAACTTTCTTTTCTTCCTGGTGTGTAACATGGAAGGAATATGCTAGACCCCATAATTTGGAGAAGAGTCAGGGACTCCAATTCTAAAAGCCTTGCCGGCTTAAACGTAAACTCGAGCAAGAAGCTGCTGACCACGCCGTGCTCATGTGTGGATATTTGCATGGAGAAAGTCTAGCTTCCCTCTTAGAGGATTCCGTCTCCTGACTGATGCTCAAACCATGAAAAGCCCCAACGGTGCACAGCCAACACACCATGGACTGGCCACTCTGCCCTTAGATTTAATGAGCGATCAGAAGCTCTTGAATGACCTGAAGGCAAATTTAACGGGCAACAGACGCTTACTGCAGAGAAAATGAATCCTGAATCTCATCTGTTTGAGGTGGAAGTAAAGGAAGAACTTCCGGGGATTAAAGGGCGTTGTAGGAGGGAGTGCCAAGTTCAGCCTGCGTTTAAAATGGAAACAATTCTCATCATCATGACAGCTTTGCTGAAGCGAGAACTACTTTTCTGGGATTCAGTTGAATAGGAAACAGGCTATGAATTTAGGTACAGAGCTAGATAATGAGACTAGCTTTTCTTGCTAATGGAGCCTAAGTTTGTTCTGGTCGTAGTGATATCCTTTAAAACAGTAGAGACTATCATTAATAAGCTGAAAGTTTCAGCTTTTCAGTTCATAGGTTAAAAATCTATAGGTGTGACCTCTAAGCCAGTGGGAGAATCAGGTTTCCCTGAAACGGAGTCCAGTCCTGCCTAATCCCAGACTCCTAGACGTGTTGTTACTGTCTCACACTTTCTCAGTACGGGTCATTCATCTCGAATTGATTCAAACAAAATTTTGAGAAAACACAAACCTTCCCTTTAGTCCTTCATGACCATACGCTACACAGAATCGTGAAGAAGCATTTTCCCTCAACAATATATTCTGTGCATTTTTTTGTTTTTTAATATATTTAGCTCTGCCTCATTCTTTTAAAGATTGCCTGTCCCTCTACCCATTAAAGAACACCTGCATATGCTCCAATTTTTCATGATTTAATGATTCTGAGAATACTCTGGAACACACGTACCTGGACCTTTGGCAAGGAATCAAAATTCCAAGAGACAGAATTGCGTGTCCAATGGGGATCCACCTTTAACGTGCTATCCTGGTTATTGTAAAGTGAACGCACGTTTTGTTAAAAATTAAAATCAGCTGTAGACACTAAAACCAAAAATCTATAGGTGAAAAATCAGAGCTTTCCACGTAGAGTACATCACAATATTTCAAAGAAAGAACCAGATTAGGAAACATGTCTATAGTCAGGAATCACCTGACCCCTTCAATTCTACCTTCTGGGGCTGCAGGTGTGGTCTGACTCAAGGCAGGCCTGAGCACGTCGTTTTCTGGCCTCACAGCCCGGAGCAGTTCCCTGTCTTACAGAATCAGGTCCAAGCCCTGCATGTCATTCCGGGCCCTACATTCCTGCCACCCACCGCTTCAGCAGATGCTCCTCAACCTTTTCCAGGAACTCCAAACAGCTGGGCTTCTCGCACACACCGGCGCTGATGCTCTACCTGCCTTTGCACCTGCTGGCTGCCGGGAAGGCTTCTCTGCCACGTCCTTGCCTGGCTCGTAACCCTGACCCTTATTCTCGGCTCAGGCATCATCTCCGCCAGGAAGCCGTCTCTTAACCACAAGCTCTTCCTTTACTAGCTTGTTTTCTCTGTCATATTTTATAAGGTTATCTATTTATGTGTCTATCTCCTTTCCTAGCTCCTTTTAAATTCAACAAATATTTATTTATCGGGTACTCTTCTGAGGAAAGAGAGCCTCAGGGCCCACCCTGGGGCCGAGGGCTGGGTTTCACGCACAGCAGGCCAGCTCTCAGCCCCGACAAACCAGTGAGTAGCTCTAGATATCAGAGTACTCTGGGGAAATATTGGACCGGGAAGTTTCCCTACCATCTTCTTTTTTTTTTTTAATCAGATGCAAAGTATTTAATAGTGTTAATAATATGTAATAATAAGGGCGGCTAGTGAAGGCCCAGTGAAGAGAAGGTGGGAAAAACAGTACCTGTGCTTCGTTTATTTCTCTGCCGAGCTAACGCTGCTGACCCTACCGTGCACGTACTGACGTGTTTCACATTTAGAAAGAAGTCTGGGTGCTGGGCTGGGATGGCTTTAAGGTGGATGGCATGGGCGCCCCGCCGGCTCCCGCGAGGTAGCAGGGCCCCTGGGAAGGGGGCAGGCCAGAGGAATGCTCTGAATATAGACTAGAGTTTGACTTCCAGCAACACTACAGAGCCCGGAGGGCTACACAGCGATGGCCCCCAGACCACATGATCACACAGAGCAAGCATCAGAGCAGGGGGAGGTCAACGGGGGGAGGAAAAACCACAGCCACGAGCATGGTCGTGTCCCCAGAGCCCAGCTGGTCTCCCTCTCAGTGGCCTCCAGCGGTTACATGGGGCCACATGGCAGGAGGCAAGGAGCCGGGAGCCGGGAGGGGCTCCTTCTGGTAGGAGCTCTCTCAGGTCTCCCCACAGCTGTGGTGGCTCCCAGGGTGTGAGGATGCATGGACGTGACAACACGTATAAGGGAAGGGAGATGCTGCCCTGGGTGTAGACTATCCCCAGGGAGAACCATCTGAATACGGACGGTGGTGTTTCTAAGCCCGTAAAGCTGTGCAAAGCAGCAGATACACGTGGGCTCCTGGGAGCCCCTGACTACGGTGAATGTCGTTTCATCCATCCAGAGGTGTCCCCAAGTTATCCCCTCCCATGCTTGAAATTTAGAGAGAAGCTGGTAGAAGGCAAAAGTCCCATTCAGAGACACACTCATGGAAAGGCTAGTTTAATGACGGAGCCAAGCGTCACCCCAACATAAGGCACTAACTCTCCCGCCACAGGGATGGTGAAACCAGAGCCCGGAGCGTGTCCCGTGTTCAAAGGGACAGGAATCACTGACGTGAAAGAGAGAGTTTCATGACCAAAAAATTGCAAACCAACTGGTTACACCAAGTTAAACAGATTTCTTTACAAAAGGCATTCTGAACGGCTTGAATGTATGTTACGAATGGGGATAATAATAGCTTCCTTATGTGGTGTCTGCGAGGATTAAATGATCTGATACTCGAAGGGGACTTAGAACCAGCATTCAGTAAGTGCTCAGTACAAGTCAGTTGTTTTCCTTGCTGTTATTCTCCAAGAGGGGATACAGTGGGAAGCGAGAGTCAGATGTATGTGACGTGGTGGTACCTGCCTTTCCCCGCTGAGTATCTCTAGACACCGGAGTAGTGTGGAGGGCGCTCTGGGGGAAATACTGGACTGGAACGTCTCCCTAGCACTTGTTTTTAAAAATCAGGTGCAAAGTGTTCAGTAGTGTTAATAATAAATAATAATAAGGGCAGTCAGCGTTTCTCGAGTGCTTCCTCTGTCACGCACCGGGAGGCATTTGCCACCCACCATGTCATATGGTTCTATTGCTGCGGGGCAGCTTCTGTTATCAGCTCTATTTTACAAAAGAGGACTTGCAGCTTAGGAGGCTAAGAAGCTTGACGTGAGAGAGCTGAGACTCAAACTCTGGCCAGATGGCGCCAAAGTCCCAGCGCTGAACTCCCCAGCTAGCAAGCCCTCGTAGAGCCCCTGACTGTCCCAGCCACGCAGCCGACGCCCTGAGACGCCCGCACTTCGTGCCCAGCCCAGACTCACCATGTTTTTCCACCGGCACGTGGCAACGGGGACAGGGTTTAGAGGTCTTCTTGATCGTTTCTTTGGAGGCGTGCTCCCACCGAGCCCGCTCTGCCGTCTTCTCATCAACTTGGTAGGCCTGGGTGAATGAGACAGAAGGAGCTGAAAGTCAGATCTTCACAGTGGGCTCCAACGTGGGTCCCTTGAAACATTGCACAGGAAGTTCTTAGAGACGGAAGTGCCTTCAGGCAAGAAGCTCAACAGTAAACTCACTCGACAAGTGGCGGACGGCTCCGGCCATGCAGGGCCAAGCACCAACATGGTTTCAGCATCTGGCCTGTGCCTACGAGCTAAGACAAGACTGCAGTTTCGCAGTTTGAGTTCCTCTTTTTTATGGTCTTGAATAATTGTAACACATAACATCTAGTGGGTGCTTAACATGCAGGCAAGGTGACACATACTCTTAAAACCTTCTTGCTAGACGCTTCATCAGGTGAGTGTACTAGTTTTTATTTTACATCGAGGACTAGACATGTCAAACAATCGCCCACAGCTGATAGGCAGCAGAGTCCGTGTGACTCCAAAATCTTTGTTTTTAAACTTTCTTCAACATCTTATTATCTTTCATTCCTGCACCTGGACAGGAACGTGGTCACAGACAGGACGGGGCAGGAACAGGGAGGTGAAGCTGATATGACAGAGGAGTGGCAGCAGGAATGGGGAACAGCTGGAGGTCGAGATTGGGCTCTGGAGCCAGAGCCGCCTGGGTTCCAATCCCAGCTCCACCTGGGTGCGTGGCTTTGGGAACATTCCTTAACTCTCTGAAAGTTCCCATCTCAGATGGAAATCAAAATGCCTAGTGCATTGTGGTATCAAGGATCAGGTGGGTTAATCTCTTTGAAGGTTCAGGACGAGTATCTGACACACATTACCTGATAACAGAATGACCTCCAGACCTACAGCAAGCTCTCAGAAATGTTTGCTAACATTATTCAAGCCAGAGGAACGAATCACCTCTGACTCATATACCACGAAAAGGAGGAGGGATTTCAAAGGAGCCGCCGAAGGTATTCTGTGCCTGTCTAATTGTTCAGACACTACAATCTCTTCACTTACTTCAGCGTTGAATGACACATGCAGAAAAAGAATTGGTACATTTTGGGATTTAGTACAAGAACTCTGTGGTCTAGAAGTATATTTCAAAATGTTAATCCAAACAGAACCCTTCCTTCTTGGCCTCTATGGTATTAAATTATTTTCTTCTATGCTTTAAAATTAATACGAACGTGCGGGGCATTTTATTAATCTGTAATGACTCTTAAAACATTCCCAGAGCTACTTTTAGATTAAGAAAGTACTAAAAATGACTTAAAATATAAATTAGTGAAGAAATCAAATGACATGGAATGCTCTAATACTCTGATATTACTCTAATAATAACATTGATGATACTTTACAAAGTTGTAACACATTGTTTTTTACACTTTGATCTCCATCATTTCAGTGGCCCATCAAAGTAACCTAGAGAAATCAGGCAGCTGTCAAACTTATTCTACAAAGCAGGCCTCTGAGTAGTAAAAACGCCAAGCGCCAGGTTTCAGGATGCTCACCTCGTGTATAACAGCACCAGGGCCGATCAAATCAAAAATCTGGAAAACCTGAAGGATGGAAACCCAAACCAGAGATGCTCACACACGGGGTCTCCACCCAGCACCATGGTCTCTTAGCAGGTTTTCTAGATGGTGAGAGTGAAAGCAAGTGGTGCTGGGATGGCTGTGCTCAGAAACGACTGTGTCAGGGCTTCCGTGGTTGAGAATCCGCCTGCCAATGCAGAGGACATGGGCTCAGTCCCTGGTCCGGGAAGATCCCACATGCCGCAGAGCAACTAAGCCCAGGTGGCACAGCTACTGAGCCCACGCGCTGCAACTACTGAAGCCCACGCACCTAGAGCCCGTGCTCCGCAACAAGAGAAGCCCCCGCAGCGAGGGGCACACACACCGCAACGAAGAGTAGCCCCCGTTCGCTGCAACTAGAGAAAGCCCGCGCGCAGCAACGAAGACCCAACACAGCCAAAAAGAAACGACTGTGTCAGTAAGTAGAGCAATCATCCTCAGATACCACAGTGCAGAGAGGGACCTAGATCAGATGTGGAATCTGGTGAGTGGATCCTTCATCCCAGATACGAATCCAATTTTTATCATTTCATCATTAGATTCTAAATATTTTTGAAATGTTTAAGTTTTCACTCTTTAAGAATGAAGTATTAGGAGGTAAATAACTGTGTTTACACCTCATTTGCAGCATTTAATGGTTTTTATGGTAATTAGTATTTATTTTTCTGTTATTTCCAATAGAAAGTGAATTCATCCAAGGCCAAGATCACGTTTCTGTCTTCTTCTCTCCAGTGTCTGGCACAGTGCATGGTACCTAGCGGGCACTCAGTACATTTTAGCTGAGTCAGTGAACAAATGACACATCCCATGAAGGCAGCAGCCTGACAATCGTCTGGAACAGGACCCCATGAACCAGCAAGGGCATGTGGGGTGCATCCCTGATGGTGGTCATTGAGGTGAAACCAATTTCTTACTGTTAATCAGCTCTCCCGTTCACAAAGGAAACTTCCTTTGTAACTCAGAGGACGTCATGTGATTTGTAAATACTTTGTTAGAACAAAGCAGAATCAGTTTAACACTAAGAAGCAACCACAGGTCACGGAAAACTTCCTTTGGCTCTGGGACAACGTAAAGACCACTCACGGCCCAGAGCCCAGTGATAAAGCTGTGATGAATGAGAACGGACACAAGATTTAGTAAGTAGCTTTGTGTCTCAAGTACGCGTCTTCCAATCAGCTCAGATCACGTGTGGTCCTAACCCTAAGTGAACATAGCAAATACCCTTCCCGATCCTATGTCCCCAGCTTCTCTTTTTAAGGTTCAGGAGCTTGTAATTCTGTAGCAGTGGTTTAAAATTGCTTACTGGAGGCATACAGATCAGAGAAATATATAATGTTACTTATCAAAGACTAATTTGAAGATGCCACTTTTCAGCAATATGGTGCACTCCATGCTAAGTGCAATTTCTCCAAGGTCTATATACCTAAAAATGCTGGATGAAATATGCAAGAAAAGTTTTTGCTTAATGGTTGATCTGATGGAAAAGTCAGGAAAATCCCTGAAGGTCAGGATAAGAAAGAGAAAATCTTACTGGTGCAGGGAGGGAGGAATCTGGTGTTTGCTATGGGGCTATTTTCCTAGTCCCAGGCTGCCCAAGGCCTGGTCTTTACAAGCAGAGATGGGACCTGGGCCAGAGCAGGGTGGAAGGTGGAAAAATTCTCCCAGAAGAGAGAATTGATAAAGAATTGATGAAAAAAACTTATGTGCTGGTCTCAGCCTTCGTCCTATGGTGGAGCAGGTCGGAGAGACAAAGTTCCTCTAAGAATTCCCAACCACTAAGCCTTATGCACAGCGTTTGTGAAAAGAATTCATACCACTTGATTAGGTTAAAAATGGACTCACGCCAAAAAGTTAATTTGAAATACTCCCGGATTGGCAGTATACCCAAGAACCTGGCTGAGGCAAAAATATTTTCTGTAGAGTAATGCACTTTAAAAAGACAAACCTCAAAAAGAAAAAAAAAATCACACAAATAAAATTCCAAGAAGTCTGGGATCACAATAAAAAAGTCACCAAATACAGGCGAAAACAAGCTACCATGAGTGAAAGTGGCAGAAATGCAAAACTGCAGAACTTGACCAGCAAAGGTTGTGGAGATTGGAATGATCAGATGCAGAGTACAAAATAAATATGTTTAGTAATACAAATAAATTTATTTATGAAAAAATTAGACACACAGACATAGAAAATAAACTTATGGTTACCAAAGGGGAAAGGGTGGGGTAGGGGGAGAGGGATAAATTAGGAGTTTGGGATGAACAGATACACCTACTATGTATAGACAGATAAGCAACGAGGATTTACTGTATAGCACAGGGAACTATATTCAATATCTTATAATACCTATAATGGAAAAGAATCTGCAAAAGAATCTATAGATATGCACACACATAAATGTTTATGTATGTATATGTATAACCGAATCACTTTGCTGTACACCTGAAACTAACACAATATTGTAAATCAACTGTAGTTTAATTTTTTTAAAAGTAAATCAATAAATTAAATGGCATGGCATCCCGTTCCTCACATGCTCATGGAACCAGCTCTCTTGTCCTCTGGCTGGTTTTCCCATTGATGCCATGAAGAACACAGAGCTGTGTCTAAGAATCGTGCCGTGACGGCTACAAAGCTGTAATAGGTTTGCAGTGAGCAGCTGCAGAGGGAGGGGACATAAGTACACATACAGCTGATTCACTTCATCGTACAGCAGCAGCTAACACAACAGGGTAAAGCAATGCTACTCCGATAAATAAATTAATTTAAAAAAAAGAAGTAACAGTGACCATGTCTATTATATTAAGAAGCTGTGTTCTCTGTCAGGAGCTTGGAGTAGATCATTTAATTTAGCGATTGTAGCCTTCCTAATAGGTAGGGCTGCTGTCAACTATTTCAGAGGAAGAAACCTCAGTTTCAAGAAGCAACAGAACTTGCCTGCGGCCACAGAGACTCAGCAGCAGGTTCAGTGTATAACCCCTGGGCTCTGACTTCAGACCCTGTGCTTTTGCTGCTACAGTTTCTTTCACGATGACGTCACATGTTACAGAGAGGACTAAGGGTTGAAGGCCATGGCACTGTCACAGAGTGGTTCCACACCCTGAGGCCGAGGGGCGGGAAATCTCTGCTTCCTCTGCGCCCAGCCGACGCCCTCACTCTCCACCACTCTTTGACCCACTGCTGTGCGGCTGGATCTCACTTCTGCCTGACCTGCTGAAACTCTTCTCAGAAAGGACACGAGTGAGGCCACAGTTGCCAAAGCCAATGCCTTTTCTCTGTCCTTTTCATCTCTGATAGTCCCACTGCCCCTAACACTGTGGGCTTCCTTCCTCCTTGGTAGAACAGAGCCATGGAGAGCGCCCAAAACCTCTCAGGAGGCCTCTGCTCGCATCAACATTATTCTTGTTTCTTCCGCGTCTCCCACTTCGATCCACGTGGAAGGACAGCCAGAGACCCACCTCTACTGCTGCTGGCCTAACTGACGTGGGGAACCAAGAAACACAGCTCTGGATCACCCTCATGTGCCCAGATGACTGTGTTAGACCTTCGACTATCAATTCCTGGGGAAAAGGGTTGTCATCAAGTCTCTTCTGCTGAGATCTCTGCTTAGCATCTTTTATGAGTATCCTTGATACTGATATTCAAATCCTTCTGGAATGATCGCGAACAGAGGCCGGATGCCCACTGCTACAGGGTCACCTAGGGATTTAGAAAACACACGCACACCTCTGCCTGTGCTCACACCTGGAGATTCGGATTCAGTAGGTCTGGAATGGGGTCCAGAAATGTGAATCCTTAAAAACACCCTGGGGGCTTGTGGGGCGCAGGGAGGCTTGGGAGCCATCTCACTTGGATCTGGAAAGCATGTTTAGTTGGATAAACTCACCCTCTCTTACGCCTTTAGTCATCAAGCTGTGAAGCAGTGGGTTGTCATTGTGCTGCCAGGAGGTGAAGGTGGTTGTCACTCAGCATTATCGTCCTACCTGTGATTAACTGTGGCTCATATAGGGCAGTGTGACACTTAGGTTAATTGCACAGACCTTTGTGCCTGCTTTCTGTTCACCCTTCGTGAGGAGGAACGTGTGTGAGTGCGATTGCAGGGGAGGGGGCGGGATGCGGTGTGGGTGGAATGGGACAAGTCTCTCTTCTTACATAGTTGATGGCTAAAAATAGCAATTTCCTACAGTCTCCTATATACCTTCAAAATTGCCTCAGCGAGGTCAAGTATTGGTGTGACAGACAGTCTGTGGCTCAAGAAGGGACCATGGGTTTTGTTTATAAGGTGATCATTGTTAAGTGAACACTTAGAGGTGTCCGTGTCATGGGAAGTGGTTCAGAGCAGGGCTTTGGAGTCATCAGTGCCTGGGTTTAAATGCCAGCATCCTTCTTTACTTGCTGGGTAACCGTGGACAGACAACGAGCCTCAGCCCCTTCTCATCTGCACGTGTGACGAATACAGTCCACACCTCACAAGGGTGGTCGCGAGTCAAGAATACAAGCGCTTAGCAAATAGCCTTGTGCCCCGTGAATGCCAAGTTCGTCTTTTCTATGATCATAACCATTATCTTGTCATAATTGTCCTCACCTTGCATTTATAGAGATGAGACTATCAGATTGTAGGAGTTTGTATAAACCGAAAAGACTGCTGACGTCTCCTTTAAAAAACACAGGTAAACAAAAGCAAAGCGCCCCCACAGAGGCTTTAAAATTTGTGCCTAGGAGACCCTGTTAATACGTATGCAAGTTAGAACAACTTGAGAGACTGTTCGCATTCATGTCATCTTTCCTGCTTTAGGAAACTTACTTGTGACATCTGTTTAGTCAATAATCAGACAAGTATATCCTAATTCTAAAAGTCACTTTAAATCTATTTTCCAAAAAGGATCAGATTGCCATGAATCCCTGAAAACAGCTGGCTTAATTCAGATTGTGAATGCTTTCAGGTGAATGCCGACTTTGAAATGTTCACCTTTATCATCAAAATTGCATGCCCAGACAGCACTCACTTGCCACATCCTTACTGCATCCTTACTGAAAACTCCCACCTCCACAGAAAGAAGCGGGTCCCAACTTCCCCAGAGTCACAGCACGGTCAGGTGTTCTGGTCCAAGACCCCTGCTTGTGAGCAGCGCGCCCCCTGCTGGTGAGTCGGACCACCGCCTTCCCCTTTCAGGCCCGAAGATTCTTGCAACTATTATTACTCTCTCTTTTCGGGGGAGTATATGTATTTATATAGTATTAATTTATATAATAAACATATACCAGAAATAACTACTCTGTATATCTTTATCTCTATGTGTATTTAGAAAGAAATCACTTAAGTGCTAGGATGTGACGGAGCGTCTGGCCGGGGCTGCACTCTCTGCACTAAGTTCCCAACTTCCCGGGCCACGCTCTCAAATTCACTTTGGAAGAATATACTTGATGATGGCATTAACAGTGGTGATTTCTGTTCTTAGTGCAATGGGTGGTACCAAGCACCACTTGGATCGCCACTTAGACCTTATATAGTCCTGCCCCATGGGACCTCGACTGCTTCGCAGAGAGGAAGGAAAATAAATAAATAACGTCTATTAGCATATTTTAAGCTTGATGGGGAAATGGGACAACATAAATATTAAGATTATTAATAGGACATATATACACTACCAAACGTAAAATAGATAGCTAGTGGGAAGCAGCCGCATAGCACAGGGAGATCAGCTCGGTGCTTTGTGACCACCTAGGGGGTGGGATAGGGAGGGTGGGAGGGAGGGAGACACAAGAGGGAAGAGCTATGGGAACATATGTATATGTATAACTGATTCACTTTGTTATAAAGCAGAAACTAACACACCATTGTAAAGCAATTATACTCCAATAAAGATGTTAAAAATAGATTATTAATAGGTATCATTTAGTGGGAATTTTAAAGTTCTTTGTGTTCAGCTATTATCACACATTGCCAAATGGGAAAAACTGCACTTGAGCGAGGAAGATAAGCTAAGTTGTATCCTGGATGATGGAGATCGCTAGTTCATGGCTTGCTCAGGTCGGTAATGACTAAAATTATCAATGTAGAAAGGATTCTGAATGTGGAAGCATCACTAATGCACAGAGGAAGCCAGAGCAGAGAACAAGCTTGTCCTTTGTGTAAAGTGTAGATACTCTGGTACAAAGCTGACTGTTATTCTTTGCTAGAGCTGGCACAGAAATCCCTTCATTCAGCAAATATGTGCTGGACGCCTGTGATGTGCCAGGCACTGTTCTAGGTACCAGGGCTATGCAAACAAAAGAGATGATCAACAAACAACCAACGAAAAAAACCTGCCTTGTAGCGCTTACAAGTTAGCAGAACAGTGGTTCTTAGCCTGTGACTTGCATTAGTACCACCTGGAGGCCTTGTTCAAACACAAATTGCTGTAGATCTCCCACCCCCACCCCCGCCCCCGCCCCCCGAGCTCGCCAACAGCCTCCTCCCAGTTTCTGGATCAGTAGGTCTTGACATGTTCCTGGGTGATGCCCAAGCAGCTGGTCTGTGGACTACCTTGTGAGAAGTAGCAGAACATCTGCATACAGTGCAGTCAACACAGATACAAGGAATTGTGCGTGTGTGCTAGAGCACACGTTGTCTCGAATGTGGACGTCGAATCTCTGCAGCCTGATGTAATCGTGTGGGGTGTGTGTGTGCTGGAATGAGGATGGATGAGGAAAGAACCACCTTGCTTACTGCACACTGTGATTTGTCAGGCTCCACACTAGGCGTAATGCATGCATTGTTCATTAAATCCTTTTGAATTTACAACATCTTATTACAGATGAGGAAAGCAAGGCTTGGAGAGGTTACATAATTCACTTAATGATGACTACAGTTCATGTATCAGTTAGGGTTCTCTAGAGAGACAGAACCAGTAGGATACATATGTATGTATAAAAGATGTGGATTTACTTTAAGGAATTGGCTCATGGGATCGTGGGAACTGGCAAGTTCAAAATCTGTAGGGCAGGCTGGAGACACAGGTGTTACAGTCAGGAGGCTGAATTCCTTCTCATCTGGGAAATCTCAGTCTTTGCTCTTAAGGCCTTCAAGTGATTAGATGAGGCCCACCTATATTACAGGTCATCTCCTTTACTTGAAGTCAGCTAACTGATGGTAGGTGTTGACCACATCTACAGAATACCATTCCAGCAGCACGGAGACTAGTGTTTGACAAAAAAAACCCGTGCAACATAGCTTAACCAAGCTGACACACAAAAATCAACCATTACAGCTAGTCACGGCCGAGACTCATTTTCAACACCAGATCAGTCTGACTTCAAAACCGTCCTGCCTGACCACGGATTCCTCATAGGATAGGGATGATCATATAAGAGATGTACACTGAGTTCTGGCTGAAAGAAATTAAAGGTAAACTTGGAAAGCAACAGCAATAAATTAAAATGTGCTGACCCTTCACGCATGTGTTCGGCAACTGCGTCATTTGATAAGAGGTGATCAGGGAGAGCAGATGAATTATTTTCCCCACAATTGGTCTACAAGCCCTCCTGTCCTGCGGATGGCAATATATAAATACATATATTCCCCCCCCACTTCAAATCAATCAGTGAATAAAGGATTCATTGAAGGCAGGATCCAGCTCTTAGTTTTTCAAGTCTGTACTTCACTCAGAGATGCTGCGCCTGTCTTGAGTCTCCCGCCCCTGCTGTCAACTGAAAGCAGTGAACACTCCTTTTTCCCCAGGTCACTTCACTTGTGGCCACCATTTCTTTAAAAATATATGATTTGCCCTAAGGATTTAGCGCCATCTGGTGGCTGAGAGGAGCTCTGCAGGTATTTCCCCTCTTCCTGCTCGAGGAGGAAATGCAGGGAATCTCCAGGGCATGTCTCCTTCGGGGGGAGATGAAACAGTCCCCGCTGTGTGTGCGTCTGTGGTGAGTGGGTATCTGTGATGCGTATGGTGAGTGTGTATGTGAGGTGTGTGTGTTTGGTGTGTGAGGTACGTATGTGTTGTGTGTGTGTGGTGTTTATGTGGGGTGGGGTGTGTATGGGGCATGGGTGTGTGGTCTGTGTTGCGTATAAACATGCAGATATACCACATATGTGTGTGTATGCGATATATGTGTGTTGAATATATTGTGTGGTGTGTGTGTGGGGGGTATATGTGTGTGGTAACACGTTTCTGTAAAAATACTTTCCACGTGATGGCATTGTTCCAACAGCTGCTCCTGAGTCTGGGGCGCAGGGTCTGGACAAGCGGGTTCAGGTGAGGGCTGTGCTTTCAGGCCTCCTCTAGCGAGCCGGCCAGGACTCCTAAACCCGCGTGGATCCAGAGGGCTCGGGGCAGCTCCACGTAGGCTCCCCACGCGGGGAGGCAGCCGAGGCGGGGACTCTGGCCTGGTGTCTACGAGGAGGGCTGAGCTCCGGCTGGGACCGGGGAGATCGTGTCCTTCAGTGTGGACACCAGGCTGCGTGGAACTCCTGGGGCTGGGGAGGCGTCTAGAAACCCCCAAGGGAGAGAGGCTGAAGCCCCAGGCAGCGCTGCGGGCAGCCCAGTTTCTCTCTCTCCACTGATGGCCCCAGAGAAGAGAACAACTGCTGGAGGACAGGAGGGGCTGTCGGAGAGACGGAGCCCTGGGCCTGCGTGGTAAGAGTTTGATGTGTGAATGAGTGAGAGTGTGTGTGTGTGAGAGTGAGTGTGTGTATGTGTTTGTGTGACTGTGTGTGAATGTGTTTGTGAGTGTGAGAGTGTGTATGAGTGTGTGAATGTGTGTGAATGTGTTTGTGTTGTGTATGTGTGTATGTGAGTGTGAGTGTGAGAGTGTGTATGTGTTTGTGTGACTGTGTGTGAATGTTTGTGTGTGTGTATGTGTGTGTGTGAGTGTGTGTGTCCACACGCTAAAGTGTGCCTGTTTGTTTTTCAATGTTGTCTTTCATTTTCTCTCTCTAGTGCCTGACATTTTTAGCATTCAGCCTTAAAAATACCCAAACCTCAAAGTTGTACCATTCTGTAGTACTTCACAAGGCATAAAATCCTTCACATACATTCTCTTTCCATTGTTTGTAGACCTTACTGGCCCAGTGTGGCAGGTGAGGAAAAACGCTGTAAGAATTGAGAAACTTGCCCGGAAGTGGAGGAGATCATTGCCTGTCCTGAGCAGTAGCCCAGGGCCATTTCTGCTCCCCCAGGGCCAACAGACCAAATGCTTGGGGAAGGCACTACAGAAGCTCCGGTGTTGTCTTCTGCACCCGTTCTCCTCCTTCCTATTGGACGACAGGCGGACGATGCGCCTGCGTTTCCTGGGCTCTAGCACCGTCACTACGTGTCTGCACGTCTGCCACCCTACACATCCAGGGTCAAGGATCTGAGCGAAGTGCACTGATAAAGCCGCATTACCTAAACCAACAGGCGATTCAGGAGCTACACTCCCAAGTAACTGTGGACCTAGACCTCTGGGGATAATAAATTCCCCCCGTCTCCCGATTCTGGGGCTGCACCTGTGTGAACAGCAGTAAATGGCCAGAAGATAAGTCTGCAGTGAGTCAGCCAACACACCCAGGAATCCAGTCCTCCTGGGCCATCGCTGCTTTGCTCTCCTTCTCCAGGGCAGGCACGTCCCTCAGCCTCCAGTGGTAGAACCGGGGAGGTTGAGGTAGGGGTCCTGGGTGAGGGGCGATCAATTGGAGATGATTAATCGGTGTCTTTATCAGCCAAGGCTTCCCTCTGAGGTGGTCTACGCATCTACTCCTTTACCCGCCGAGCACCTCTGCTGAGATGTCCAGAGTGAACTCGTCATCTCTCCCGGAGCACCTTGCTTCTGTCCCTGTGTTTCCTCTCCCAGTGAATGGCACTGTTACCCACCCAAGTTCACCCAAGGTGGAAATTTGAGCATTGACATTAACTCATTACTGCTCTCATCCTGTCCTCTAATTCATTGCCAAGGTCTGGATCCTGCCTCAGACCCACCACCCCTCTGTATCCCCGCTGCCCTTGTCAGCACCCCGATGAGTCTCTCGTCTTGACTCTGCTGGTGATCCTTAGCTGCACCGCAGCCCTGCCCCACCTTGGGTACTGATTTCCCCAGCTGCGGGCAATTTTAGCTGCATCTCTGCTGAGATGCTACACAGGACTTTCCCTAAGTCAAAGCACTGCCTCATTCCTTGTGGAGGTGGGGACAACGCACACCCAATGACCAGCTGACGTATGGATGGACGGGGGCTAAAGTTCGGCCTCCAGCCCCGCACGCAGGGTGAGACAGCTCTCAAGAGCCGGCCCGCCTCTAGCTCCCCTCATCTCCCGTTGTAACGGCATCGCTTCAGCTTCTCCCTCCGCTCTGTCCTGCTTCCCTCTCTTCCTAAGGTGTCATTCCTGAGAGCACGCCCACAGACACCCCCTGTCTGCCAGACTCAGAGGCGGTTTCCCTGGGAACGTGACCTACGACAGCTGGTACCAGTAGTGGTCCTAGGACGCAGACCATACGATGGGGCAGGGGACAGAGTTGAACACTTGCCAGCTGGCTGCCAGAGAAGAGGCCATTCCCTGTGGGACACGAGCCCTGGAAGCTTTGAGTGGTGTCAGAGCTGCAAAGGGCTGTGCCCTGGGTTGGCTCCAGTGCAAGCAGTCCTGTCTCTGGGGCCATACAAATAGGCAGACCCCACGGTATTCAAGGTGTGTGTGGTGGGAAAAGATGTCGCGTGGAGTTTATTGCAAGCCAGTAAGAGAATCACAATGGCAATGTCTAGAGTCCTGAGCGGCGCTGTTTGGAAAAAGCTCCCAGCATGCTCCTGAGCCCCACGCAGCTGGAGCGTCAGCTGCAATCCTTCACGAGAGGAAGGTGGCGCATCCAGGATGAGGACAAAGAAGACAAGGAAGTCTGCATAAAAGGCACGAGGTCTGCATAAAAGGCACGTGGATAGAATTGTGAGAGCGGGCATGAAATACACAACATATTAACGCCCACAGGAGAGCATCGGCCACAGAAAGGGGCCTTCAACGAGTAAGTAGAATGGTCCAGTCAGTTGACGTCAGCCAGCCACACCAGTGCTCGTCAATGGGCTCCTGAACGGAGCAATCACGGGGGCAAGATGGCAGCTCTGCTCGCATCCTATAGCTTCGGCTTTCACTTGCCAAGTCTGAGGTAGCTACTGCCACTGCCAATGTCCAACGTGCCGGCAACATTAGGTCCCTAGTACGGCACATCCTTCAGGGAGGACGATCTGCCTGCTCATGTCAAGTTGATTATATTTTTACCGGGAGAGGTAAAAATTCCATCTTGACAGGAACTGACTCCTATTCTAGGTATGGGTTTGCCTTTCTTGACAACAGAGCCTCAGACAGAACCACCATCTGAAGGCTTACGGGATCTTGTATAACATCACACTGGACTAAGGAAACCCACTTTCTAGCAAAGGGCGTGTCACAGAGGGCACGTGACCATAGTGCACACTGGTCCTGTCACATATCCTATCACCCAGAAGCTGCTGATCTGACCTAGTGATCGGCCTGCCTTTCAGGATGCAGCTGGAGCTCCTACATCTCCAGCAGTAAGTGGAGATGAGGTGCTATTCTTTTATTTTTAAAAAGTTTATTATTATTATTTTTTAACATTATTGGAGTATAATTGCTTTACAATGGTGTCTTAGTTTCTTCTGTATAATAAAGTGAATCATATATCCTCATATCTTCTCCCTCTTGCGTCTCCCTCCCACCCTGAGGTGCTATTCTTCAAGATGAGATTTACACTCTAAAAAACACAGTACGATACCGTGTCTCCAACAGGTAGAATACGATGGTGGGAGTAGGAATGTAAGCCCCACTTATTATTACTCTCAGTGACCCACCTGGGAATCTGTGCTCTACCTGGGCAACTTGGAGCCTTGCAGATACAGAGGCTCTGGTTTCCACAGGGAAGATGCTTCTACCAGGGAACACACCAAGAATTCTATGAAACTTCAAGCTACAGCTGCCATTTGGTCACCTTATGTGTTTACCCAGAGACTGGCAGGCAAGGAAAGGAGTCACCTTTCTGGCAGGGATAAGTGACCATTAGGAAAAGGTAGGGCTGCAGCTATGGAATGGAGGGAGGAGGAATACGGTTGGCACCCAGGTGATTCACTGTGGCATCCCGTGGTGCTCTCCTGCCTAATCTGGATAGCAAATGGTCACGCTCAGTAGTCATGGCTTTAGAAAGGCAGGTAGGCAGGGGTTTGGACCCATCAGGGATAACCTAGAGGTGCTTGCCTGAGGGTGAGGGCGAAACAGTGACAACCCGCAGCCCAGCTGCAGGGGTGTGAGCTGTCGTTCAGCCCGCTTACTTCCCTCTTGCAAACCTCCGTGGTCTCTTCCTCATTCTCTCAGCAGTGCAAGGGGCGGACTTTAGTGAGTGCTGTGAAACTGGCCAGAGCAACTATTTCCCCGGCCGCTGGGTATGTTGGCAACACACAGCTCTCGGCTAAGTCTCTATCCAGGGATTGCCCTCAGCTGAAGCAGGCGGCTTCTTCCCCCAAGGTCCTGCTCCCTCCTGGGTCGGGGGAGCTCACAGCCAAAGACTGGTCTATGTGAGGGGGTGTAAACCCCTGCCCTCCTGCCCCGCTTGATGCAGAGCAAATCTGAAGGACCATCCTAGCCCCAGAGCTCCTTACAGGACTGGCTGAGGCCCCTGCTGCAGCTGTACAGCAGCTCACCCCCTCCCTTTGCCGTCACCCTGCACAGAGCTAGTCCCCAAAGTGCCCTCCCGTACCTGCACTCAAACCTCAAGGGTCTCAGAGTTGGCTTCCTAAAAACACGACCTATTACGATTCCCTCCTGTTTTTCCTATGACAGCTGGTGATCTTTCAAAAACATCAATCTGATGATGTCAATCTCATTAAAATCCTTTAATGCCTTCTCACTGCCCTTAACTCTAACCTCCGTAACCTGACTCATAAGACTTTATTTGCTGAGCGCTGCCTACTATGGCTACCGCCACCAACACTTATACAACAGTCACACTGAGCTTCCCTCGTTTCTCTGAGTATGCCATTCTCTCTCATCTCTAGAACTCTGCATATCTTGTCCCTCTGCCTAAAGCGCCCTTCGTGCCATCCTTGCCTGGACAGTTCATTTTTTAGGCATTAGATTTCATTTCTTCCTGTGAACAGTTCTTTAAATCTCTTAGAAGCCTGGATGTCATAGCTTCCTGAGCGTCCCCTTTTGTGGCTGTTGGCACGTAAATATTTTAATTACTTGTTAAGATGTTTTTCTATGTCACTAGATTATCAACCTCATGAGATCAGAGGCTGGTCTATGTTTAATGCTGTATCCAAAATACCGAGTACTGTGCACGGTGCGTAGTAGGTACATAAATGTTTACTGAATCTCTCTATTTTCCTTCTTTTAATTGATTATAAGAAATTCAGACTTAGCAGAAATAAGGTTCAAAGTCATGGAACACAGAGTCTGCAGACACAATTCCACCTATGGACAGATGTTTACATTTTTTTTTAAGTTAGTTCTTGACCTTTAAAAATAAGGATATTTAACATAAACACATGGATTTCAAGCTACTCAAACCTTAAAAAATCAGTTGGGGAGATCTGGTGACATGGGTCCCTCATCTCTGCCTGGTAACAACTGACCTGAGGGGCGCAGCCGTGTGGCACTGACAAGCTATGCGCACCCTGGCCTGGCACAGACTCCATCGCGGTCCGTGTGTAACTGTTCTTGCAGGCTAGTGCTTTGATGTGCTATTCTGCTGCTGTTCTCTTTGTTGAAATAGGAAAGTTAGACGAGAAGTGTACTGTATCTTTACACTCAAAACGTTGAGAGGCCTGTAAGCTTAATCCAGCCTACTCGGCTTGTTTATATTACTGGTGCCTGTTAGCATTTAAGTTTGCCACCCTGGGACAGCCAGCATTAACCTGCACGTCTCCCTTTTTCAAAATGCAGAGTGACACCAGTAGGCACTATTGATCTGGTGATGATCAACTCTCTGGCTCCTGGCAGGTCACTCTCCCTCCTCCTACCTTGCCTGTCATCTAAATCTACTGCAAAAAGTTGTCATGAGGCTCAACATGTGATGGTGTATTTGAAAGTGCTTTGTAACCAAGTACTACACAAGGGTAAATTATGATTATCTTTCCCTGGGCAAAATGGTGGTTTTATTCTTCTAATTTAGGAGGCTGAAGGAGGGAACAGTGGTTTATTGTGGGAATCTTATTTTCTCTTATGAATCAAAAGATTACTGACACAGGGACTTCCCTGGTGGCGCAGTGGTTAAGAATCCGCCTGCCAGTGCAGGGAACACGGGTTCGACGCCTGGTCCGGGAAGATCCCACATGCCGAGGAGCAACTAAGTACGCAAGCCACAACTACTGAGCCCACGTGCCATAACTACTGAAGCCTGTTTACCTAGACTAGAGCCCGTGCTCCGCAACAAGAGAAGCCACAGCAATGAGGAGTAGCCCCTGCTAAGCCCTGGGGGGATAGCCATGGTGAGTGCTTGTGCGTCTGTTAAGAATCACTTCTTTGTTTGCTACAGTCTTATGGGTCTCATGGACACAAGCCCTGTTGGTTTTCAGAGCTAGCTGTTGTGGGAGCCAGGCCTTCTGGTGGGAATCTTAACAGCTGGGGCCCTAGATGTGAGGTCCAAACCCTTTGCGCCTCTAGGAGAAGTTGAGAGTTGGGGTTCCTGTTTCAAGGTGGCTATTTTCTCCTTTGTCTGGTGTAGAGGAGTCACTCAGCTAATCTCTGGATCCCTGTGGCTGTACAGCGTATAGCCGTACAGGCATACCTCATTGTATTGTGCTTCCCTTTGTTGCACTTCACAGATACTGTGCTTTTTACAGATTGAAAGTTTGTGGCAACTGTGCCTCAAGCAAGTCTGTCAGCGCCACTTTCCCAATAGCATTGGCTCACTTCGTGTCTTTGTGTCACTTTTTGTCACATTTTGTCACATTTGTCACACATTTTGTCACATTTGTCTCACAGTAATTCAAACTTTTCCATCATTAGTGTATTTATCACGGTGATCTGTGATCAGTGACCTTTGATGTTACTATTGTAACTTTTTTGAGGCCCCATGAACCGCGCCCATATAAGACTTCCAACTTAAGCGATAAATGTTGTGTGTGCTCTGACTGCTCCACAGACCGGGCACTCCCCTGTGTCTCTCCCCCTCTCCTTGGGCCTCCTTATTCCCTGAGACACAACAATATTGAAATCAGGCCAATTAATAACCCTACAGTGTCCTCTAAGTGTTCAAATGAAAGGAAGTGTTGTAAGTCTCTCGCTTTAAATCAAAAGCTAGAAGTGATTAAGCTCGGCGAGGAAGGCGTGTCCAAGGCCGACACAGGCTGAAAGCCAGGCCTCTTGCACCAAACGTTTTGTCAAGCTGTGAACGCAAAGGAAAAGCTCTTGAAGGAAATTTAAACTGCTGCCCCAGTGGACACATGAACGATAAGAAAGTGCAATAGCCTTACTGCTGATATGAAGAAAGTTTGAGGGGTCTGGACAGATCAAATCAGCCACAACATTCCCTTAAACCAAAGCCCAATCCAGAGAAAGGCCCTGACTCTCTTCAGTTCTGTGAAGGCTGAGAGAGGTGAGGAAGCTGCAGAAGAAATGTCTGAAGCTGGCAGAGGTTGGCTCATGAGGGTTAAGGAAACAAGCCGTCTCCATCACATCAGAGCACAAGGTGAAGCAGAAAGTGCTGATGGAGACGCTGCAGCAAGTTATCGAGAAGATCCAGCTGAGATAATTCATGCTACGCTGAACAGCAGATGAAATAGTCTCATCTTGGAAGAAGATGCCATCTAGGACTTTCAGAGTTAGAAGTCAATGCCTGGCTTCAAAGCGTCAAAGGACAGGCTGACTTTCTTGTTAGGGGCGAATGCACCTGGCGACTTTAAGTTGAATCTAATGCTCGTTTACCGTTCCCCAAATCCTGGGACCCTTAAGAATTATGCTCAGTCTACTCTGCCTGTGCTCTATAAACAGAACGACAAAGCCCGGATGACAGCACATCTGTTTACAACATAGTTTACTGAATATTTTAAGCCCATAGTTGAGACCTACTGCTCAGAAAAAAAGGTTCCTTTCAAGATATTACTGCTCACTGACAATGCACCTGGTCACCCAAGAGCTCTGATGGAGAAGTACAATGAGATTCATGCTGTTTTCATGCCTGCTGACACAACACCCATCTTGCAGTCCATGGATCAAAGAGTCATTTTGACTTTCAATTCTTATTATTTAAGAAATACATTTCATAAGGCTATACCTGCCATAGATAGTGATTCCTCTGGTGGATCTTGGCAAAGTATATTTGTGGGACTCGAGGGACATTGTTCCAGCTAATGATTAAGAACTCTCCAGACAATAGGGGCTTCTTAGACAATGGGTGAATTTCCAGGATGTCCGGCCCCCTTCCGAGAAGGAGGGAGATAACAAAATGTAAAAAAGGTGTCTGTCAAAGACCAATCAGGCAGCTGGGGACAAGTTCCCTCTCTGGTCCGAGCCTAAGCCGGGACCAATCAGCAGGAGAACACAACCAAATCTATAATTTACATACGGGGAAGTGGGAACCTATAAAACTGACATATTCGCGCCCAAAAGGGTTCCTTCTTCGACCTCCTGCGTGAGGACCAAGGAACCCCGGTGCATCGGCCTTCAATAAACCTCTTGCGTTTTGCATCGACTTCCGACTCTTGTTGTTTCCTGGGCGAGTCGAAACTCCTAGGAGACCGCGCAGGTCTAACATATTGAAGACCTCTGGAAAGGATTCACCATTTCAGATGCCATGAAGAACATTCATGACTCATTGGAAGAGGTCAAAATATCAACATTAACAGGAGTTTGATTCCAATACTCGTGGGTGACTTTGAGGGGTTCAAGACTTCAGTGAAGAAAATAACTGCAGATGTGGTGGAAATAGCAAGAGAACTAGAATTAGAAGTGGAGCCTGAAGATGTGACTGACTTGCTGCAGTCTCATGATAACACTTTATGGATAAGAACTTGCTTCTTAGGGATGAGCAAATAAAGTTGTTTCTTTTCTTCTTCTTGGCTGTGCGGCTTGCAGGATCTTTGTTCCCTGGCTGGCAGTGAAAGCGCCGAGGCCTAACCACTGGACCACCAGGGAATTCCCATAAAGTTGTTTCTGGAGGTGGAATTTACTCCTGGTGAAGAAGCTGTGAAGATGGCTGAGGTGACAACAAATGATTTAGATTATTACCTAAACTGATTTGATAAAGTAGTGGCAGGATTTGAGAAGATTTAGTCCAATTTTTTTTTTTCCTTTTTTTTTTGTGGTACGCGGGCCTCTCACTGTTGTGGCCTCTCCCGTTGCGGAGCACAGGCTCCGGACGCGCAGGCTCAGCGGCCATGGCTCACGGGCCCAGCCACTCCGCGGCATGTGGGATCTTCCCGGACCGGGGCATGAACCCGTGTCCCTGCATCGGCAGGCGGACTCTCAACCACTGCGCCACCAGGGAAGCCCCCATGTCACCATCTTGATCTACTCCTCCCCACGCATTCCTGTAGCGTGCTCTCCCAGCCTCACGGTGAGGACAGATGTATGGCGAGGAAAGCGGGAGCTGTCACTAACATTTAATGAGTGTCCCTACGTGCTAGGCACTGGGGGTTATAAAGACAAAACAGGCACAAACCTTGCACTAAGAAAGTTCAGAATTTTAGTGAAGATATAGGGAAACAACATTTCCCTGTGAAGAATGTACAGCAGAGGTATGTGGCGTAGTCTGAGAGCTTGGAGGAGGTAGTGGGGTGGGCAGGCGGCCTCCTGGAGGACCTGTCTTACGATCTGGGTCTTGGAGGTCAAGCAGACACCAGGCAGGCAGGGGCGGCACACTCCCGTTAGATGCTGCGGATTTATTCATCAGAGAGAGCAGTCACTGTTCCCAAACTACTCTGATCAGGTGTAGCCAATGAGAATAATCTCCTTTGTGGTTCTGGACAACAGCATGAAAACTCTGGAGGTCTCTGTTGCCTTCTTGTGGAATAGGAGGAGTCATGTCAACTACTTAGAAGCCCTGGGAGAATGAATCAATTTATGTGGTTTACAAGAGCAAGTGTTTACTTATTAGAAAGCCTCCAGGGGGAATACGTGCAGGAGAACAACCCGGCTCCAGCAAGAAGCAGCAAATGGGGCTGGACTCTCATTAGCCCGTGACGGATTGATCTTCTGTCACTGATTCCCCAAACCCCCAGCAGTTCCAACTGCAAGCTTGTTCAATATTTTAAAACCAATTTAAAACCAATTTTTGAGTTTGCTTTTTTAAAAAAAAGTTGCATTAATCAAAAAATGCATTAAGATTAGGGTCAAGCAGCTTAACTTATGGGAAAATCCTGATTGGGCCCTGGGAGACATGGGCTTGTCTGGCTGGATAATGTCAGAAACTGCTCAGCTTTAGAGCGAGAACAGTGGAGAGTAGCCACAGACGGCTGAAAGGAAAAACCTTACAAATGAATTGAATTGAAAGGAAATTTGAAGAAGGCTAATGCGGGCATTTTGATGTCTTAGCAAAATTCAGACACGAGGATGCACCTGAAGCCTTCTGTTCCAGGAAGGGAGGCTGTGATTAGACTTTTACTGTTAGGTGTGTGGAGTGCCACCCCTTCAAATATTTCAGTTAAGTGGGATTGCAGAGGTCATCCATTTGGAGATCACTGCTGTTTGGGAGAAATGTAGGGAACAGAAAATAAACTGGCTCTATGAAAATAAAAAATCCTTCATTCTCTTGCCAAACAGAATTGGCTCTTTCAGGTTGATGAAATAGCTTGTTGGGTTCATCCTTCTCCGTGTCCAAGAGTAGCTCTTGTTGAAATGAGGAAACCAGAGACGTGGTAAACCAGTCCATAAAGGATATACTGGTTATTCTGTGTTCTTTTCTCTCCTCTGCTCTGTGTGAGGAAGGAAGTGGAAGGCTGAATCCGGTGGGCTGTGTCCCTTGGGTCCCTTATGGCTGGCTTTCAGTTGGGTGTGGCCAATGGGAGACGTTTGCAAGAGACCAGAGGGTGAGTGGGAGAAGTCAAGGTGTTGGTCCTCACTCCCCTCCGGCTTTGGGTCTGCTTCTGGCAACGCTGGACTCTCCACGATTACACCTCCTGTCAGAGCTCCTCCATGGTTCCAGCTCTTGAGGTTGGTCCCCGTGTTACGCCATTTCCTCCTCTTGTCCCTTCAGGCCTGGCGCAGTCATGGTTCTCCCATGCTGGACTCCTAGGCCCTCCACATCGATTTTGGTTCTTGCGACCCTTCCCCACCACTGTAGGTCATCCACGACCCCTCAGTTACAGTCTCTTCTGAGGACCCTGAATGGATCAGAGACTTAGGAAAAGATGGCAGCAAAACCCCCAAACGCCAGTTGCCTTCTGTTCTCAGGCAGTAGTGACCCAGCAGACTTTTCCAGTTTGGCGGGTCCATTCGCTTTTTTTCAAATAAGAGAACTGTGAGGCTGGTGCAGTTATCCGAGCTCTAGGCCGGAAGGAGGCTCATTTCAGAGAGGTCTTGTTGCAGGGCCGTCTCTTCCTGAATTCTCTCTTGGATAACCCTGTCTTGAATTAAAGAGCCCTCCTCTGAATCCCTATCATATTGTGTGTGCAATTAGAAGCCTTGTGGCATCTAAGAAAGGAACATAAACTCCATGAGAGCAGGGCCTTAAGCCCCAGAGCCTAGAAACAAGCCTAACCCACTACAGGTGTTTAATACTATTGAATGAATGAAAGAATGTCTTTTTCTTTATAGATGCCACTGTGGAAAGGGAGTGTTGCCTGCCATGCCAGCAAAGAGCAAATGTTGCCCGAAATCAAGCCACTGGCCACTGCAGCTGCCCACACAGTAGACCTTGAGGGGAATTCAGGACGCAGAAAATCAGGAAACGTTCTGTGTTCTGGATACTGGCCCTAGGTAGTTAAGATGCATATCGAAGGAATAATTTCAGAGCCCGGACTCTTGTAGCTTCCCATACATAGAAAAGCACTAAAATCATTAACTTGAGAGGTCTGCTTTGTTTGATTAGCAGTAATCTTTTGATGTTTGACTACATGTTTTTTTGTTGTTGTTGTTTGTTTTTTTTCAGCACAAACTCCTATATATCCTGGCTCCTCCATTACCTCTTCAGAGCTGAGAGGCTGTCTCCCGGCTAGAGTCCTCAGTAAGGTCCTCAAATAAACTTAACTCACAACTTTTAGGTTGTGTGTTTTTCTTCAGTCGACACCACCATCACTTAACAAACATCCACTAAATGTCTGTGCACCAGATACTGTCTTGAGCCTGGGGATGTAGGGATGGACAGAGCACAGGGTAGCTGGAGAGAATCTTGCCTCTGTACCTTTGTCCATTCAGTGCCCTCTGCTGGAATGTTCCCTGTCATCCCTACCCCACCGTTTTCTTGACAAACTGACCCACCCTCCATGACTTTCCTAGGGAAACACTGTACAAAGCTATATTCACTAAACTTTGTTTTAGCATATTATGATCATTATCTATTTTCCTGTAAGTCTCCCCTGTGGCTCCCCTCTGAAGATAAATGTACTTATCTACATTTCTTCAGAGAGTCTAGCAGGATGTCTGGCCAGTAGAAATGCTCGATTTAACACCTGCTGATTGATGGTGTGTGCAGACACAGGCCCCTTGATACTGGTCATCTGTACTCAAGGCCAGCTCTAACTCCCTTTCTCCCATATTTGAGTTTCTTTTCTTTTTTTAAATTTGGGCTACCTTAATCATTAACACCAAGGTTGGTTAGTTCCTCTTGAAAGAAGAATGAAGGGGATTATTGAGTGCGTCAGGCGCTGGACAGCTTTAGGTTAAGCAACACTCTTCTTCACCTTACTGCTACTGTGTTTAAGTAAATAGATGTTAGGGGACCCCTTCTTGGAAGGCTTTGTCCAGGTCTATTGTCATATGAACATATGCGTATAAACTGCTGGATCACACCCATCTCCCACAGTAGCAGCCTTTGTTCTGGTCTAACCCTTCTGGCCCTGAGGCAAGGGGGCGGGTCTCAGGGTCATTATTATTCCTGACATCAGGACCCAGAGAGCTTGCATCTGAGTGCCCAGAGCTACAATAAGTCAACAGGAAGAGCGTGTGGCATAGAAATGCAGTTCAGCCCTACATCTCTCAATGCTCAGGGTCAGTATTTTAGGAGCAGCTGAGAAGACCTGAATTCACTCATTATGTTTCTTTAGTTATGCTAATACTGAGTAAATACATCCACAGAATACCTTACAGGGATTCACTTCTTTATGCTCTCATTTTAGAGCGTTCCGTGATACTTAAAATTCTCAACTGTGAAATTAAAATGTTCTGGAACTTCTCTGTCTATTTATGGGGTTCCTGTCAATAAAATGACTAAAGGATTTATCTGGGTAGATTTGGTGTCTATACCCTTGTTAACATCTCTATCAGGAGAAAAATAATGAGCAAATTCATCAACTGTGTTGAAGTTTTTACTCCTTTCCCCTAAGGTTTGGTTGATCATAATTAATAAATAAAAGAAAATATATTTGCATTTCCCTAAGCCTGATAGAGCACTTCAGAGAGTAAGGCTCAGTAAACATGTTCTTTACCTAATCAAGACTGAAATACAGTTTAGCACAGTCCATGATATTTTAAGCAGCTCTTTGCAGGAAACCCCTTTTCTCGTCAATTTAGCAAAGCTACATTGTAACTAACTTTTAAACCAGGCGCCCCCAAGCTCTGCTCATCTCTGGCCCGAGCACACCTATCAAATCTTTTGATCACACAATACCTTGCCTAACCTGTTGGTTCTTTCCATGGATCAAAGAAGCAGAAATGAAGAATACGTAACCGATGACCCGATCTCTTCCCTAGCTTCCCTTTCAGTAATCTCTTGAACAAACTCTGTGAACAGACTGTGTGAACAAGATAGCATCCAAAGAAAGATCACAAGAAGTCAACAAGCCTGCATGCAGTGGGGGCGTGGGGGGTGGGGGTGACGACTCTAACCCCCCATCTCAATGATTAGCTGAGATTACTTCCTTAAAAACTTTCATGGCCAAGCAGACTCTTCAGACATGGTTTTCTGGGGACACCGAGTCTACCATCTACCCAGAGAGCCGGCTTTCCGATTAAAAACAATTTTCCTTTCTACCAACAACTGCCTCTTGGGTATTGATTTTCCAGCGGTGAGCAGCTGGACCTGAGTTCGGTAACGATGTTGCTAAAATAACAATGATATCCTTGCATCGTATAATACTGCAATACTTCTACCACTTCATTCATGGAGATAGTTTTCACCAAAGAGTTCAAACAAAGGCACTTTTGAAAAAAAATAATGTGAGGCTAGTATTGATTTCCCTGATGGAGAGGTTGCTGAGTGGTTTTCTCTCTTTTCTAAAGACTCCTCTGATCATGCTAAGATACCTTATCCCTAATCCACTTACCTCTGGGGTAAAACTCTCATGGAAGTACCAACACACCACACATGGCCACTGGGAAGTCTACAGCTCGCCCGGAGGAAGGAAGTGGTTCTGGAGGGACTGATGGCGGGGAGTCCAGAGTCCCATCACCATGGCTGTAGGCTACTAAGCTGGCCCTGATGTTTTCAGATTGGAACCTTCGATGGTCTCCAGGAAACAGCTCTCATCCCCATAGCCTGAGCCCTGCTTTGAGGAAGGAAGAGGGTACTCTACCTGAGTAACTGTTCCTGAGGCTTCGAACAGGGCACTGCATTCACCTTCGTGGTACGGTTCCTTACACTCCCGGCAAAAGACGAACTGCAGGAGAACACATGCAGGTTAGAGAGGGGCTTGCTGGTTGCATCTGGTCACATGTTTTTCTTTTCCAAGCTCATTCTAGCCCTGCCTCTTACTTGGGTGATGGTGTGTGTGCCAAATTACTTTTTTTTTGCGGTGCGCGGGCCTCTCACTGCTGTGGCCTCTCACTGTTGTGGCCTCTCCCGTTGCGGAGCACAGGCTCCAGACGCGCAGGCTCAGCGGCCATGGCTCACGGGCCCAGCCGCTCCGCGGCATGTGGGATCCTGCCGGACCGGGGTACAAACCTGTGTCCCCTGCATTGGCAGGCGGATTCTTAACCACTGAGCCACCAGGGAAGTCCCCAAGACAGTTTTTCCCTTCACGTTGTCTCCACCACAGAAAAAACTTCTCCTCTGTCCCCATGGTCAATTTCCTGTTTTAACAACTCATCTGAAGATCATTTTAATCTCAGGGCATAACAAGCAAGAAAGACAAGTATTTTATCAGGAAAAGGCCTCTTCTACAGCTATGTCACCATCTCTCTTCTCACCAGCACTTTCAGAGTGTTATAGCTTATTTCTTCTCACAGCAAAGAGAATGAGCCCACGTTTTGTGGGATATAAACTTTCCTTAAAGGTTCATGTTGGTGGGAGAGGGGGTATGTGTCAGGATGTCATTACACAAATCACCAAGACCACTAGGTTTTAATTTCTGACATTTTAATTTTCCCTGAACTGACAGGTAATCCGGTGAACAGTGAATGAATTGGATCCTAGAGTCCTTTCTTAAGGCTTTTTTTTTTTTTTTAATGTATCTGCTCATCTTTGGGTTCGTCTCAGACCCATCACTCTGTTCTTATGTTGAAAAACTGTTAACTGAATGCTTCAATCATTGAGAAGAGCTCACTGTGTGATTTCACCCCACTGCTTTTCATGGAAGCAAGTCTGATCTCTTGGTGTGACAGGGAAAATGTTTCACATCTTATTAGCTCGGGGATGAGATATAAAATCAGTTTCATGGTAGAGGAACACTCTGGAGGTTGATCAGTTTGTCAGAATAAATAGGACTTTCCTGACACAAAGACATTAAATTCCCTTTCATACCAGTACTGCAAAGAATAGACCATATATATATATAAAAGAGAAAAGAAAGAGCCTATAAAAATTAAACCCTCAGGCTTCCCTGGTGGCGCAGTGGTTGAGAGTCCGTCTGCCGATGCAGGGGACACGGGTTCGTGCCCCGGTCTGGGAGGATCCCACATGCCGCAGAGCGGCTGGGCCTGTGAGCCATGGCCGCTGAGCCTGCGCGTCCGGAGCCTGTGCTCCGCAACGGGAGAGGCCACGACAGTGAGAGGCTCGCGAACCCAAAAAAAAAAAAAAAAAAATTAAACCCTCACCACTTCAGTATGGCAAAAGGCAAGAGAAAGCTGAAAAAATGTGTTGGTGATAATTCAGCATTAATGCACTTGCTAATTTGCTCCTATTCAGACACTATAACTTAAATTTAGATACATTGTGCCATGGGCTTCCTAGTTAAATAAATCTGTCTCGTACAAAATGAGGAAATATCTAGAAGGTCTGATTTGATCTAAAAAAAGTTCAGGGTTTTTTTTGGGGGGTTCAGTGTTGGCTTTTTTTTTTTTTTAATATATCTTTATTGGAGTATAATTGCTTCACCATACTATGTTAGTTTTTGTTGTACACCAAAGTGAATCAGCCATATGCATACATATGTCCCCTTATCCCCTCCCTCTTGAGCCTCCCTCCCACCCTCCCTATCCCACCGCTATAGGTCATCGCAAAGCGCGGAGTTGATCTCCCTGTGCTACGCTGCTGCTTCCCACTAGCTATCTATTTTAAATTCAGAGGACGCGGGGTGGGAGGGGGAAGCTGGGGCAAAGTGAGAGTAGCATCGACATATATACATTACTGAAAGTTCAGGTTTTTAATTAAGTTATCCAGAACTCAAGACTGTCAACCAGGTACTTGTACAAATGCTTAGGACTTCAGTTCTCAAACTGTGTACCAAGGAGCCCTGGGGTGTCACAACAAACTCACAGGGGTGGAGTGGGATCTTTTAAATTTTTGAGGAAAAGCACAGTGATACTCAGCATCTGTTGGACACTGTGAATTACTAACTCAAGGCTGTTCATGGTGTTAATGTAGATTGTGCTACCCTCCTTTTGCTGACATCATGTTTTTGCAAAGTGGGATTTTTGGACGTTACTGTGATAAAAAAGACAGCTGCCAGGTGAGCATCTCTTTGGACCAGGAGATGTAGTTATTTAAGAATGAAATAAAAATATTTGTTTCTTTCAATTTATGTGAACTAGTTTTTCAAATGGCTATGAAGTTGTTAAGACATTAATTCTTACTTATGTTATGTGGACCTAATTATTTAATAAACAGAATGTTACGCGTTTCTTTTGGCCTAGAACCACCAGGAAAAATTTACCAAGCCACTAGGGGCATGGTGAACAGAGGAAATTTGGGGAAGTCTGGCTTAGGCAGATACAAAACTCCTTGAGATAATGTTTTGGGTCTGTTTGCAAAAACTCCTAGGGGCACAGGTATTTGCAAAGAGCTTGAGGAGAAAACATCTGGCTCCAGTATGTTCATATTCACTCTGCCAACCTGCCTGTCTCCTTTCTGGGGCACATGGGTCTGGCTTTAACCAATAATGTAGAAGGCTGCCATCTCCCCAGGGGTTTATTAGTCATTAACTGTGGGCTCATATTTGCGGAGGCTCTTTTAGGATGCCTTGTGAGTAAATACTAACTGAATGGAAGAGACTACCACACAGTTATATTGTATGCTTTTCCTGGATTCTTTTCTTTTTTTTTTTTTGCAGTATGCGGGCCTCTCACTGTTGTGGCCTCTCCCGTTGCGGAGCACAGGCTCCTGACGTGCAGGCTCAGCGGCCATGGCTCACGGGCCCAGCCGCTCCGCGGCATGTGGGATCTTCCTGGACCGGGGCACGAACCCGTGTCCCCTGCATCGGCAGGTGGACTCCCAACCACTGCGCCACCAGGGAAGCCCCTGGATTATTTTCTTTTGAGATAGATCTGACAAATGCTAATAATTTTTGCATGTTTTAAAAAAAGAATTTTTAAAGCCTTTTAAAAATCATAACAGTAATACATACTTATTCTATTGGTTCTGTAAACTCTATCTCTTTATTACATATGATTAAAAAGCAATATCTATGGACTGTATTACCTTAGTGCCTGTGATGTTAATTTTATGTGCCAACTTGGCTAGACTATAGTCTATTCAACCAAACACTAATGTAGGTTTCTCAGTGAAGAGAGACAGTCCTAGATGATCTGGGTGGGATTGATTCAATTAGTTGAAAGGTTTTTAAGAGCAGACCTGAAGCTTCCTCAAGAAGAGAGTTCACCTGTGGACAACAGAGTTCCAGCCTGCCCTTCCTGGCATCCTGCCCTGTGGATCTGGGACTTGCCTAGGTAGCCCCATAAGCCCCATAATCACGTAAGCCAATTCCTTGCAATCAATTTCTCTCTATAGATACAGATATATTAGACATAGACATATTTATATATAAATATATACTAGATATCTACTATAGCTATATCTATAGATATCTCTTTATATCTCTATAGATCTATGGGGACAGCTGAGCATGCCTAGATAATCTATATTTACATTTATCTCCTACTGGTTCTGTCTCTCTGGTGAAACCTTGGTTGACACAGCTAAGCTCCTACAGAAGTTTTACTAGGTCAGTTTATTTGTACTAGGTCAGTTATTCTTTTGCAAAGACAACTTTTGAATTGTCTATGTTATTTGAAAAATTGTAATTTAAATCTCCCCCCCCCCTTTTTTTGGCTGTGCTGCGTGGCTTCTGGGATCTTATTTCCCCAACCAGGGATCGAACCCGGGCCCCTGGCAATGAGAGCACGGAGTCCTAACAAGTGGACCGAGAAGGAATTCTCTCCCCGTTTGTTTTTAATCCCGAGTACCCACAGGACAATGCGCCTTAGAAGTCAACACCAGGAACAAGTTAATCACTCCCAACAGTGTGACGGCTTCCCTTTATCTGACAGTGAACCTGGTGATCCAATACATTTTTCTCTTTGGAGCAGCTGCCTGTCTGGTTGGTGCCAAACTTCTCACTTAACTGTAGTAATTAGCTCATCCTAAATGCCTAAGATGAAGTATACAATTTTAAGACAACTATTCAATAAAGGATAAGTTCAATAAGATACTTTTTTTTCTAATAAGTAATAGCCAAACTGTTTTACCATTCAAGTCATATTTTTGCCTTGCGGTTAATATGTGTTGAGTATTTATTTTGGGTGAATAAAATCTTGGACTTGGACAACATGTAAAAGAATAGCATATTGTAATTCACGAAATCATACAGTGATATTTGTATTTTAAAAACTCAGATACAATTTAGTGTTTAAAAGTAAAGTCTTTGAAGTCGGAGAGACCTGGACTCAGAGGCTCTTCTCTACCATTTATTATCTGTGTGACCCTAACATCTCTTTGTTTTAGTTTCCTGCATCTGTAAAGAAGAAATAATAAGATAATTAATATTTAACCCAGTTTCTGGCACCTAGTAAATAGGAGAAATGGTTTTCTCATGGAGTTACAATGTTTTATGAGCAAAAAAATTCTATAGAAAAGTAAGGTGATAGTAAAGCACCTTGTTAATTAAAGCAATTCTCAATATACTAATAATTGCTGTTGTTCTGTGAAGGCCTGAGTGAAACTGAGGACCTCGTGGGAAGCACCAAGCTTGTCAGCTCCCCATAACGGCAGCAGAGAAAGGGATACTGACCCCTGTTCCTCGTGTACACGCAGAGGTGCCGTCACTGTCACTCCCCTTAGGAAATCCCACACTACCATGCAGCTAAATGAACTGCCCGTCACGTTTATCATTCAGTATCATGTCAGTAGACAAGTCATTTGATTGATGTTTGAGTTTGATTTCCCGTACGCCCATAATGGAGACATTCAAAAGGATATGTATGTATATTTTCTCTTTGGAAGCATAAAAAGGGATGAGATGAACAGCCTCCAATGCACTCAGAACACGCACTGTCGGTTGTTATCAGTAAAGGTGAGAGCCCTCGGCACCTACAAGCGATGAGCCTCAAGATAAGGTCTGACCCTCAAAGGTGAATGATCTCTATGTGAAAAGCCCGAAGTTCTTTGTTTTCTATCACGACAGCATCTATTATAAAAGCATTTTATTATGTGCCATTTATTTTTCCTCCACAGCTCTGAAGTTCTGTGTTAAAAGAACAGGAGAGAATCAAATATCATCTCAGGACCCCTTACTATATTCAAGGGAAACATCAAAACCATGACGCACACATTTGTACTTCTTTGGGACTAGATGAAATACTTTTCTTTTAGGTGTATGACTTTCCAGAAGATGGCAGCAGTGATACATGAGATTCAGCCCCAGTGTGTTAAAAATAGTCTATCAAAAGAGGGAGGCTCCCCACGGGGTGGCTAGCCGCCTAAATAAGGAAAACTGGTTCTGACAAGACAGTGCCACAGAACGGAAATGGTGTTAGATTATAACGCGCTAAGACACAAGTTCGAAAGGAAGAAAGTCAGGTTATTTCCTTTCAAGTACACAACATCTTAGAATCACAGAATCTCACGGTGGGAAGCAGTCTTAAACTGTGCCACGCTCTAAGCGCAAACAGACTACAACAATCTTTTACATGCAATCTCCAAATGGCTAAAAAGAAATAATTTCAAGGAAGCTGGATAGAGCTCAGTAGCTGAACTCTTTTGTATTTTTCAAATTCTGTACAAATCATCCAAGATGGTTACACAATGCCATCTATGTTCCCACAAAATACTGTGACCTCTACACTCCCTCCCTACCCCGTCCCCTGAACTATTTTTGTTTTAGGTTTGCTACCATGAAAAGCCCCTTACTCTCCTTGGTTTAATTTCCATTCACAGGAGTTCTTAAAAGAACTCTGAAAATTCCCTTTTCCTACGGCATCATGATCTCAATCAAGTACAAGTATGTATCCATTCAGTCTTTTGGTTGTGCAGAGTCTTAATTTATACACTTACTGTGAGTATGATCTAATGGAAAGCTTTATTACCATCTGTCTCAGAACCTATTAGAGAAGATGAGCTCATACAAGAGACCATACCTGCGAACCTACTTTCAACAGAGAATCTTAAATTAAGAGAGGCGCCTAATAAATGCTCTGAACTGTGTGGGTGGCGCGCCTGGTGATGATACTCCTGGGAATTGAACCGTCCGATGTATAATCAGAGACAAAAATATTTGAACTTATTTCCTACTTTAAAATATTTACAGTTTTTTCAAACTTAAGAATGCTTCTTGACTATTTATTTTTCCTTGTTCAAAAACAGCTTTATTGGGCTTCCCTGGTGGCGCAGTGGTTGAGAGTCCGCCTGCCGATGCAGGGGACACGGGTTCGTGCCCCGGTCCGGGAGGATCCCACGTGCCGCGGAGTGGCTGGGCCCGTGAGCCATGGCCGCTGAGCATGCGCGTCCGGAGCCTGTGCTCCGCAACGGGAGAGGCCACAACAGTGAGAGGCCCGCGTACCGCAAAAAAAAACAAAAAAAACAAAAAAAACAGCTTTATCAGGATACAATTCACATAGTCTGTGTTTTAAAAAATGGTTTATATATTTTTTGAGTGAATAATACATGCGCACAGCACAAATTCAAAAGGTGCAAAAGGCAAATAGTGAAAAATAAGTCTCCCTTCCTCCTCGGTCAGCTCACAAAGCTTTCCAGGGACAATCACTCTCACCTGCATATATACAAGCTATTTTGAGACTAAAAATGGTAGACAGAATATTGCTTTATGTAACGCGCTCTGCACCTTGCTTTTTCATTTAATACATTACAGCCTGTCCTATATCAGTGCCCTTTGAGCAACCCTGAACAGCTGAATTTTCCCTCAACAGCCACACGATATACAAGTTGATAGATGTATCGGAATTCATTTAACAGCACCCTACGGACGAGCATTTAGGCCCTTTCCAATATTCTGCCATTATAAACAAAGCTGCGGGGAACGTCCTTCTCCATAGGTCATTTTGCACGTGTGAAAGGAAATCTGTAGGATGAATTTCTAGAAGTGAAATAGCTGGATCGAAGGGTGTGGGAAGTTTACATTTGGATTGCTTTTGCGAGCCTGCTCTCGTGGAGCGTGCGCGGGTCCCAGGCCCTGCAGTGAGGTGTGTGAGGGATGACCTGCCCCTCCTCCCCTCCAGCGTGCTGTCACCAATCAGGGCCTTTGTCAAACCCAACCAAAACAAAAGAATCTCTAACTCACAGCACTTCTGCTAAGGCCTTTTTATCCATGTTGGATTTCTGCAAAGACGTGCTCCTGGCCAGAGAAATAACTCCCAGTCACTTCTGAGTCCTGTCCAGACGGCTGAACCAAGGTCAAGAGGGGCCTGCAGCCGGCCCTCCATCACTTCCCTGCTCCCCCTGCCTGGGCTCTGAAACAAGGTGCTCGGAGCTCGTCTCCTCCTTGTTTGGACTGGCCTGAATTCATCCTGCTGGCGGGAAAAGGCCTCAAAGTGAATTTTGGCTTCGGTGGCTTTAAACACTGACAGCCAACGAACTGGAGGTCCCGGTGAAGGAGAAGGAAACAGGAGACAAGGGAGCGGCACATTCAGTTGCCTGAGGCTGTGTCCTGGGCCTTAGCTCTGAGCAGAGTAGACTCGGCACCACTGCCGCTGCCCTGCCAGGAGGACAGCAATGACAGCAACGGGCAGGGACCCTGGGGGAGTGTGACAGGTGTGACTGATGGCAGTGATCCTCTCTCCCCAAGCCTCCACGCTTCCTGTCTCACTCTCCCTTGCTGTAACCGTTTATTTATTTTTTTTCCGGTGCTCGGGCCTCTCACTGTCGTGGCCTCTCCCGCTGCGGAGCACAGGCTCCGGATGCGCAGGCCCAGCGGCCATGGCTCACGGGCCCAGCCGCTCCGCGACATGTGGGATCTTCCCAGACCGGGGCACGAACCCGCGTCCCCTGCATCGGCAGGCGGACTCTCAACCACTGCGCCGCCAGGGAAGCCTGCTGTAACCGTTTTAAAGAAGGATTCCCGGCGTGCTGCCCCCATCCCACCCTCCACATCGCCAGCCCCCTCCCTCACTTCACCGCTCCCCTTGTTTCCAGAGGCCAAAGTAGGATTGAGCTGCAAGCTGGGACTCTTGCAAGTATTTGATGATGATGTTCACAGCATCCTTGTTGCTCTAAACAAACTTCTTGGCAGGTAAATTTCTGCATCTAACTGAAAATTCCCTTTAACATCTTACAAGGCCGGCTCAATTCTGCTTTCCAGACAGCATTTCCCAAACCTTATGGGGCATTTGGTTCCTTCCAGAAAAGGAGCAATGGTCACAGAGGATCAAATTCAACACCACTTTCAAATATTGCCACTCATCAGTGAACATGTTTGAATATGGCCATTCGTTAGTAAAATGCATAGCATATGTCTTCTCTAATTTTTAACTGGTCTCTAATCCTTGTGACCTTATCATTTACAATCTGTAGAAAGGCACTAGACTCTGTAAAAACGGTTACACTCTGCCAGTCAAAATGTGAGATTCAAGCCATATGGCCGTTTGAGCCCAGTTTGTCCCATATGCCTGTGGGCGTCCTTCGGCTTGCTGGCGCAGCAGGGGAGATGAACGCTTCCCTTGAATGCTTGGGCCCAACCCCAGGCAACTCCCGTCAGGGTCAGCTTTGGAAAGGTGCTAACAGTGTTGGTGGCACTCCCACGGGCACATCTTAGAGATGTTTGTCTTTGGAGGCTTTGCAGCTTGTCAAACCTTTACTGTGTGTTAGGCAGTTTTATAGGTGCCTTGGGAACATACCTGTTCCCACCCCTCTCTCCACAGCCTCAGTCCAAAAAGGTCAGGGTATTTTTCTCTTCAGTACTGTGTCTTCCTTATATTCCTCTACGAAATGTTTGTCTCTCTATATGAAACTATTCTCACTTATCCCCTCTTCTAAATGAAGAGGATTTGAATCCTATTCATCCTTGTTTCCCCCAGATCCAGTGTCTGGAACATAGTAGGTGGTCACTGTCTGTTTGTCGCATGCCAGGCGCCCAGTTCAAGGCGTTTACAACTCAGTAGGAGAGATGATGCTTGTGGAGAACAAAAGACCTGGAGGACAACAGCCCAGAGTCATGTGCTGAAGTGTCCAAGGATGCAAGTCTGCAGGAACTCCCAGAGAAGAGCCCCGGGTTGGGTTGGGGTTTGGCCGCAGTGGCATTTGCCTTTCCGCCCCTCGCATTCCATTCCCTCTTCAGGCAGTGGTTCTAACATCAGGCTAGTCTCTCACCTCTCTGCTAACAGCTTGGAAAAATCCCTCCCCCGTTCCTGACCTCCCTCCTGAACTATGGTGCAGCCTGCTGCAGACTCCCATCTGGACAGGGTGCGCCACTTCAGATTCATGTCACCTCAAATCCCATGTGATTATTGTGGAAAAGAAGACTGGGATAAAAGAGCAGAAATTCAAAGAGTTAATTTGAGGGGTGAGGGTAGGGGACCCAGAAGGAGGGGTCCCTGCACACCTGTAGGACCACACCTGCCTGGGGCTGCCCCTCCTCCTTTCTCCTGCTCTCTTCACTCTCGGAGCACCCAGCCACCCTGAAATGCTCAGCACAGACCTCACATTCTCCCAGAATTAATCCTGTTTATAATGCCAGGGCTAGCAGAGCAGTTGTCGCGTAGGCAGGACGGACAGACGTTTGTAAAACGAATGAGTGGTAGGAGCTGGAAAACTCTAAACTTCCAAGAAGCATGAGGAGAGGCCAGTGTCATGGGAATCCAGCCATGAGGAGCCTGGGCCAGGGAACAGGAGGAATGAGACCAAGACATTTTTGGTCCCTTGAAGCAATTAGTAGCCAAGTTCGGAGGCTAAGGTCCCAGGGATGATGGAGTGGGGAAGGCTTCATGACAGAGGGGTCTGAATTGGTCTGAAAACAGAAAAAGAAAATGAAAAGGGAGGATGAAGATGCTAGAAAGAGGGTGGGTAAGAGTGGGAGGAAAGCCCTGGAGAAGATAGGCCAGGAAATCCTAAATGCTCCAAGGTGGCGGTTTAAAAGGAGGAGGGCCGATTTTCACCTCGTGGGAAGGCAAAATCCTGGGATGGTAATTTGCTAACGAGAAGGTTGCCTGAAGGAGATTACGTCTGATTAGTGTGATGCCAGCTATTACTCTTCTGGAGTCAAGAGGAAGAGCAGAGTTAAGGATGGAGGAAGCCTGGAATAGCCATTGTCAGTCAGGAGATGACACACGAATCTAGGGAAGCCCAGCCATGCTGAGGACCCAACTGATGTAACGGCACCAACCTCTGCTTCCCTGTGACTTAAAATGTGCCCCTAGACCAGCAGCACAAGCATCGCCTGGGAGCTTAAGGAGGAATCTCAGGCCCTGCCCAGAAGTGCTGAATCAGAATCTGCATTTTAATAAGATCCCTGATGACCTGTGTGCACACCGCAGGTTAGAAGCACTGCTCGAGCTCATTCATTCAATCAAAATTTACTGAGCACACACACTGCGTGCCAGGTGCCCTGAGGGCATACAAGGATGCATAAGATACAATTTTCAGTCTCATGCGAGTCACAGTTCACCCCTCCCTCCCTCTACCCAGCCCTCCCTCCAGCCAGCAAGTATTTATTGAGAACGTACTCTGTGCCAGGTGCTGTGCTAGGCAGTGCGAGTGGTGAACACGCTGGGCACTCTTCTTGACCTCAAGGAGTTTATATTCAGCTGTGTCCTAATTGTCATGGTGGACAAGGTTTTTGGGGGAGCACAGGATGTGTGCGGCCACCAGCCCGGGCAGTCAGGCTAGGTCTCCAGGAGGAAGTGGAGAGTAAATTGAGACCCAGCCGAGTCTGGGCAAATGATGGGTCCCTGAATGGTGCTCATTCCAGGTCTGGGACAGCGCCAGTGCTGGGGGCTTTCAGGGGAAGGTGGACCTTTTCACTCTGGACCACTGAGTTGGAGGTGTTGAAGTGAGACAGGAGGGGGGGCGGTTGGGGACTGGAGGTAGAGCGAGGGTCAGGGTGGGAGGCATGGCTTTGTGGAGGCTGTGGATTCTGGTTGGGTGGCCAGGGCAGGAGCAGGGGCTGCAGGGGGCAGACTGAGCCAGGCTGGGAGCCCCAGGGAGCTGCAAAGCCTCAAGCACTCACAGCATGGCTAATTAAGAGTCGGGCACAGGGCAGTGGGAGAGAACACTCAGAAACTGAGTTTTGGCCAGTGCGATTGCCTCGCTAACAAAACCCAGCAGGAATCGACTCTGTCAGTGTTAAGTCTGCAGCATTTTTGTTTTTGATCTGGAATCCATTGGCAAAAGGACACAGTCTAGAACAGAGCTGTCCACAGGCACAGGACTAACTTAAAACGTTCTAGCAGCCACATTAACAGAGTGAAAAAGAAACAGGTTTATAAATTTGAATATTTGATTTAACCCAATATATCCAGACTGTATTTTCAACATGTGACCAACATAAAAGGTGTTGTTATTTTTCATGTTTTTCACTGAGACTTTGAAGTCCGGTGTGTGTTGAAGCCTCACATCGTCTCAGTTCAGATCAGCTGCAAACCATTGGCTCGGCTGCCTCACGTGGCTGGCGGCTACCACGTCGGACAGTGTGGTTCTAGAACTCTTGAGTCTGAGGGCTACTTGGATGAGGCAGACGGCCAGCTTAGGTACCACAGGACAAAAAGAAACAGAGCACCTTCCATACGGAATAAGTGAGTAGGACAGGGCGACGTGGGAAACAAGAGAAGATAAGAAATTAGCTGTGCTAATGGAAAGAAATTAGATTTTTTTTTTCTAATAAAGGATGCTCTTCACTTTTAGCCTTTGAAAGACTCACTTGGTCTGTGATGTAGGAGAGATGTGCAGAAACAGAAAATCAGAAATAAGAACATGTGGTGCCACTGTCTCCAATGGGAGCGTACGGATTTTCCTGCCACACATGGTGAGTTATTTGTGAAAAGCAAGTCCAAAAAACCAGAACCAACCTGAGTTACGTCTAACTTTCCCGGTGTCTCTGGGTGCCTGATTCACCTGCTGGCTCACTCCGTCAAATCTTGTACCAAGGACAGAGAGTGTCCAGACCATTAATCATCGAGTAGACGACCGAATTGCTGCAGACAAATACCTGCTTCTAATGTCTGCAATCCTATCCTTCCTTTAAGTGACGATATAGGATGAACTTAATACATGTAAAGCCATAGAAATCCACAATGTTACTCACATTAGTTGGACCCAGTATGACTAGTCTCCTAATTTAGCCAACCAAGGGGTTTAGGTGAGGGACTTTTGCTTTCAGGTGTGAAGTATCAGTCTGGCGCCTCGACTTTGGAAGCCTCTGTTCACACGATTTCACAAGAGGGCTTTCATGTGCAGTAGTTTAGTTAGGGCCTGGCGAATTAGGGAAAGGTCACCCTACCAAAGACCAGTAACACCGCAGCACTTAAGAATTAATGCTAAAAGCTAGAATCATGCCTTGGATTTCACCCTTGAAGTCATGAAGTCACTAATGACAGAAGCTGAAACGAATGTCAGAAAGTTCCCGTCACTGCACGAAGTTCTCGTGGGCACACGGCATTTGGAGGCAGGAGGCCGGTCATCCCCTATTTAAGGTTTCCCTGGACCTCCTGGTGTTCTCTGCCCCAGGACCTGGGCCCTCAATTATTATTCATGAATATTCCTGCTCAGAAAGGAAGAGAGAAGCCCAGAGACGGGGTCTGAGCTGTTCATTCACACCCCAGTCTCCACGGGGCTGAGACACTTCAGGCTTCTGTTTCTGTTGGTAACACTGCTTAAGGAAGGTTCCCAGCTCTTAACAACGGCAGGAGCAACGCCCCTTTATCCTGCCCGATGGGCATCTGTGCCCCGAGGAGCAGACGGTGGTGGAAGCCCTCCATACTCAGGGAGCTGATTTCCTCTGAGGCCCTGACATCGGCCCCCGCCCCCTTCCATCAGGGCAGCGCCAAGCCTCCTCGGGCCACGTGTGAACCCAAGATAACGCCCGCCTAGGGGTGCTGAGAGCCGAGTGGAAGCCTGGCGCCTTCAGCGGCCTGCAAACCGTTATCTCCCAGCAACACACACCTTGCGGAGTCTTGCTCAAGTGTGAAGTCAATCCCTGACTTACAAGACCGCCCCCTCCTCCCACCGCCTGTGCTTTCTCTCCTGATTTTATTGCTTTGCGGAGGAAGTAGAACGCCAGCTAATTAAGTGGCCGCTAAACAGCCAGTACCTGGACTGTGTCTCGGAGCTGCTGAGATAACGGCAGGTTGCAGGAGAGTGAAGTGAAATGTCATCTCCAGCGCTGCCTCTTAGCCAGTATCCTTCATTAAGCCGAATAACAATGAACAGAGGAGTGTACACGGTTCACTTCGCGGCGCCCCCTTCCTCCCTCTCGATTTGGCGGCAGAGAACCTAGAGCCACGAGGCCCTCGCAGAGCGCACCGATCATCTTCAAGGTGGAACGGCCGCCCCTTTTCTTCTGGCAACATCCTGGCTAATGCTGGGACGTAATATTATTCTGAACTTTCAAAAACTGCCCCACGCCTTGGATTGCCAGCCGCAATGGGCATTCAGCGAATATTTTTAGGGATAATTATAAAGATCTAACGCCTTATTTGTTGAAATCCCATTTTTGCCTGTGACTAGAATCAAATTTTCAAGAGGCTAATAGCTCCTAAAGGAACCTTTGCTGCTACGATCCGGTGGGGAGATAGAAAACTGCTCCCAGGCGCAGCCGCTTGGAACATGGAATCATCCACTTCCACAACTCTGTGTTTCGAGGAAAAGGTGTCGTGGTGTCTCCCTCCCCCATCACGACACGACTCACCGTGACATACTCATCACGGGAAGACTGTGTCCTAGGAGGGAAATGCTCATTCCAACAAAGTCACCGAAAGCATGCAGACGGCCACGACTCCCCCTTTATTGCTACAGAGAACCTGACACCCTCCTCCTTCAAGGCAGCAGCAACAACTTCTAAAAAACCTAACAGTGCAAAGTTGTACAACCTGGGTTCGATTTGCAGCAGAAGAGTATAATTTCCTTTGGAGTCTTAAAAAAAGTGGAATGAATTCTTCTCCTATTGGGACGGTCTGACATAGGTTTTTTTGGTTAAGTTTCGTTGAAGGCAGGCGTGATAAAGTCGCCTCTCACCACCTCCTTCAGCTTCTTGACTCTCTACCCTGAGCACTGGTCTGTGTCCCACGTGTCTCACAGGCCTTCACTTTAGTGCAGACCGAGAGCAGATTGCTTGGCGTGAAACCAGCTTTGTCGCACAGGAAGATCTGCAGTGGGATCTGGGGGGAGCCCATTAATCGTCATTTGCTGTCACACGCTCGTGAACCTCTTTTCCAATCTTGCTGCTCATTTGTGGCAGCTGCCGTTGCCACCGAGTGCCTTTCCTGAGAAGCGGGCTCACCGTGACCAGGATTCCGGGCTGTTTTCTAGGGAACGTGAATGGGAACCAAGGGTCCTCAAGGACTCACGGCCAGGCAGGCTCCCGGGCCGTGTTTCAGACCCCTGGGCGAGTTAGGAAGTGGCAACAGGGGATTAGGAGGCTTACCTGCAAATTTACACCTGCTGTTTTCAATAGGGCGGTTAAAAGAGTGGATTTTTAAAAAGTGGATGTTTGCTCCTGTCAGTTTTGAAAGATACACTTAGTTTGCTAAAGGGGAGTGTTAAGTTAGTCTCAAGGATCTCAAGTAAATTCGTATCTGACACAGGTCCATGCTGGGAATAAACCGTGGACTGGAGACGCTAGTAAACAGTCTGGACAGGAATGACCCTCATGACCTCCAGGGTTTTTTTTCCCTACAAATGCTTGCAATTTGATTTGACATAATTCTTGCATTTACAGTGAAATCTTCCCACTAATTTTTTTTAAGTTATAAAGTTTGGTTTGATGCTTTCCGAAAGGAAGCCGATGCCACCACCATGGGCCCAGTTTTGCTATTTCTCAAATCTATCAAAAAAGTAAGGTGTCCAAGTCCTTTTTGGAGTGAAATGTCAGCTCGGTGTATACAAACCTTTTTAATGCTTACATCACTGAGACTTGATGGGACCTCCTTACTCTGTTCCTCTGACCTGTGATCTAAGTCATGCTTTGTAACATCACTAACAACAGCGCTTTGAGTGCAAAGCCTCATGGACCACGACAAAGTGACTTCTTCGTATTAGCTCAAAGGCAATGCCTTTCAGGCTAATGACAATAAGCTGACTTGCAACAAGCAATTTCTAAACTCCTTTATCCCCCAGTATTTCCATTCCACTCAGGTGAGATGGATTCTTCTCTCTCCATGTTCAGTGATCAGCCCTGTTGCAAGGCAAGTACAACTTGTTTCTGTCAATCTGTGCTGCTTCTGAGTCATGCTCCGCGCCATCACCGAGCTCTGGAATTGGAGAATCTGTAATCATTCTTCAGACAATGAGTCACGAGGTCAACACAATTACACCATCCCTGAAGGGCACGGAAATGCAGCCAGAACTAAAAAATGCACTTCGGCCAACCAAGGCTTAAGGTTCATTTGATATTTCAAATAAAACGGAACTTTAGAGGACTTTAACTAAGATGTAATTTTAAGATCAAGATGAGTTTAATTTAATGTAAATCATATTTACATGAAAGCCTCTATAATGAGCACACTATATAGGTCACTAAAATTTCTTAATATTTGTGTAAACACAGTTTCGTACTTTTTACACTAAGGAGAGTCAAAGTCATACCGACATGATTACAATTTCTAAGAAATATGCTAATAGTAATTAATTTGTGGTGAATCATACATATAGGAATGTGCTGCCTTGATGAACAAGAAACAATACTGCTTATCATTTGGCAAAGGTGAAAAGAGGAGGGGGTGGGGAGCGGGCCGGCCCGCTCTGCCAGCAGGAGGGACCACACACTGTACAATGGGATTCTGGGAGGTGGGTCCACAGGGCTGGGTGGCCAATTTAATAACAGGTTGACTAAAGAAAGAAAAAACACTGCCATCCTACATGTCCACATTAATTTAAAACATTATCCTAATTTCAGAAATGTTAAGATATATAAAAATGTGCTCTGTAGAACTGAGAAAATGCTTGTGTTCAAGGCTTTAAAAAGCTTGTTTGCACATCCTTCCGCCCCCAAAACTTCCTCTTCTAGGAATTTTTCCTAGAGAAAACTCAGGAATGCAGCAAAAAATAAGCCATGGGAAAACTGTCACCATTCCGAAAGATAAATATTTAAATAAATCAAGGCACATCCTCATCAATGGACGTTTGGTCACCACTGAACATGGTCATACAAAGGTGTCTGTGACGCACTTTTAAGGGGAGAAAACTGCTAACTCAGCACAAACCCATTTCTGTTAAAAAATGTATATATGTGTGTGTGTATGTGTGTGTGTATGCATGTGAAAAGTACCAGAAAGCTCTACAGCAATGAGTCAAAAATCTCACCTCCAGCTATATAAGATTATGGTTACTGTCTTTTTTTCCTTTTAGGTTTTCTATAATTTTCTAACATTTTTTATGATAAGCATGCATTGCTTCTGTAATAATGAAGATTCTTTCACTTTTCATTTAACAGAGGCGTTTTGGATGAGTTCGTAGGTGGGTTCATAGACCAGCACTGCTGAGCGCTGACGAGCCTATATGCACTCCACTGGCCGGAAGGGTCAGTGGAGCTGTGCCCAGTGCATATTGAACAAAGGAAGGGTTTGAAGGAAGAAGATGGAGTTGTGTAAATGCAACTGACAAAAAAGGCTGCAGGATTTTAGAAACTGTGTACCCGTACAGCATCATTCTAGTCATCCATGGGTGTTAAAAAGAGTCCAGAGGTATATTTTACAGTGACGCCTCTTCCCAGTGCTTCATGAAAATAAAATACTAGGAAGTGGTGAAGGAAACTACATCCAATATGGCTCAGCGTTGCGCATTTCCGGACTATCCCCACAATGGTTCACAAGTGTACTATAATAGTTCACAAGCTGGTCTTGCAGATGCAGGACAGGGGAAGCCAATTTTTCAAACACTGTGGTTATGTGGTTGAGAATACACTTCAATACTACAAGCATTTTGGACAGAAAATCTCTCAGACTAGTAGACCATTATGTGTTTTCTAATGTGCCAGGTTATAATGACCATGAAGCTCCCAGAGTGGCACCTTCAAGAATAAATTACAAAACGGCACATAACCATGTGATGTGCTGACACTCATAGATACACCGAAGGGGCAGGGACCCAGTCTCCTGGGGGTGGCCCCTTTCCAAGAGCGTAGACAGAAACTTCGTACGGAAAGCACTTCTCATTTCAAAGTAAAAGCTGTGTGCTTGCTGGATATTTTGAGATTGCCAGAAGATTCAATGGAATCACATAAGTCTGTCACTATAAAAATGAAAGCAAGGCCCAACCTTGGTATGATACGTTTGCAATAAACAGCAATCTGTGGAATAAGAATTTAAACCCCTATTTGCAATCACGTGCTGCAAACCCAGTCCCCTTTCAAAGTCTGAGCCCCATCATCCTTTACCCTTCAGGACCAGCCTCACGAAACACGTGTTCTCCATGACAGTTTGCCGTTCTCTCGTTAACTAGGTCCTTGCGTTTCCCTTAGATCAATAGAACTGCTACGTATCTACATAAGTCTGAGAGGCAGATCCATTCACATGAAGTTTACCCTATCTTGCTTTTCAGCTGAAGCAGAATTGAAAAGGATTTCAGAGAGTATTGAAACAGAAGGATTAAATTCTGTCTTACGCGTATCCTGAATAAAAGTGCTAAGTTGGCATCAATGTTCTTTTTAGTTTCTGTGCCTGGATGAAAAAGATCGTGGGTGCAGGCCCTGAGCGTGTGGGGGATCTGCTGGGTCAGCAGCTTGGCGCCTCCAGGGCGGGCTGCCCTGGAAGAGGGGTTGGGGGGGACTTCCGGGGCACAGAACAGGAGAGGCCGGAGCCTGGGGCAGGCACGGGGCGGGGCATCTGAAAGTGAGAGTGGGTGGGAGCGCGTGGGTGAATGTGGGCTCGTGAGGGTGAGTGCGAGAGCAGGTGAGTATGAGTGCGTGTGTATCGCAGGGGCGCAGGGTGTGCTCTTGTACGGAGACCTGGCTGCCCCAAATGTTTGTGTAAGGAGCGCAGGGCAGGTGGCAGGTGGGGGCCCTTGCACTAGAGCAGGTGGCCTCTGCATCCCCACCGGCCTGTGTCTGGAAGCAGCAGCTGGAGCTGCTGCTCTGAGGCCCACTTTCAACCACTGGGCCTGGTTCTCTGTCAGCCCTTCCCTGGTGTGGAGGAGGCACGTACAAACTCTAAGGCATGCGCACTGCGCTCGGCCTTTCACTAAGACTGGGGTCCCTGGACCGCCTGTGACAGGGCTGCCAGTCTGAGCTTTCAAGCCTGCACAGCCCTTCACAGCACCTAAGGCCCTGCTCCCGGGCTGATGCCCGCGAGTACCAGCTGGCCGTACGTCCCACAGTGAGGGGGGAAGAGTGAGCACTTCCTACACTCTGGCTCTCGTCTGCCACGGGCCACACAGGTGGTTACGAGGAAGCAGATTGGGGATCACCACTCCACGTGACCTCCTGCTGACCTCCTTCCTCTTTCCCCGGCCAGAGCCGCTTTCCACTAGAAGAAAGGCCATTTACGATGCATATATATATTACAGAAAAGGAAATGATTGTTTTAGCAATTCATCGGCACATCAGCATAGGTTAACTGAATGAATTACAGCAGGCCCGGAGATGTGGCCAAGTGGGGATGGAACCCAAGGTAGGAATAGTGCCACAGCCAATAAAGGAAAGAGGAGAGGAAGAGATATTCCTTGTTCCAGATCACAAGAAAGATGGGGGCGGGGCAGTTCTCAATTTGTTTTGCGGAATTGGGAAACTCTTATTCTTAAATGTGATAAACGGCTGTCAATGTGTGACCACTGTCATTCATAAACAGATTCTGGAGCTTATTAAACTTTCTTTTACAAGGAACAATATTTGAAAAAACAAACAAAAGAAAAATCTCAAAATCATCCAAAAGGGAAACTCCTTGACAGCATTTTCTCCAGGACGGGGTGGGGAGAGCAAGTGAGGACAGGATATTGTTGGAATTTTAATTTGCACTTCACTCCTTCTTTACTTCAAATGCCTCCCTGGAGCACAAGCTGTTCATTTTGCTCCCAAATGGGAAGCAAAATGGGAACGGGTGGAGACCCAATACTAAGTTCTGCATGTCTGTGAACAATTAGCAAAAGAGGTTCCTCTCAGCATCCTCTCCTCAAATGTCATAGCGACGCACCCTGCGTGTCCCTTCTCCATGAGGCTGAGATGGCCCCGGGCGGCTGTGTTCAGGGTTCTGCTCGTCCAGGGAAGCAGCTAGTCTCTTTCACCTCTGGTGCTCGACCTTTAGCCCTGATATTCCCAGATTCCGCTTAAATTGACCTGAGGCCCATCCGAGCGCGTTTAGTGCCTGAGGTTTTCCCCGACAGCCATCTACAGCTTCTTCTCCAACACACCGAAACGCAACACCACTCTGAGATGTCCTCCCATCTCTTACTGGAAGCACATAACAGTGTGAAAATCTCATTTAGAAGACTAACTATATAATTATTAACGTCTGGATTTTTGGCTGAAACTTGTTTAAAAAATAGAAAAAGTCAGACAATTTGGGTTTTATCCGTCCGTTGAGTGGTGCTCTCCTCCACACCTCGGATTCTTCTGGAGTGCGGGGGTCTTCCTGGCGAAGCACGAGGCTCAAACCCCTCGAGAGGCGGCTGCTCTGGGCACAGGTGGGCGGTCTCTGCAGAGCAGGACTGTGTGGGGCCCAGTTGGGGGAGAGTCTTCAGTTGTCAAAGACTATATTATACGTGGGCTGTAAATTAATGACTTTCCGTTTTAAGTACTGACTCTTACCATCCACAGGAAATTAAACTGTCTTTGAAGAGGAGCTGGCCGTGGGAGCAGGTCCCTTTCTTCTGCCTAAACATGGTCGGCAGCTCCTCTGAGGGCCCGATGCAGGGCCTGCCATTCTGTGGAACCACTGAAGCAGCTGTCACCGTGTCACCTCTTTCTTACATCCCGGCAGGCGCGGCTAGACTAAGTGTGTAATGAACACACTGGGCGAGCAGGAAAGGCCCTGTGGTCAGACTGCGGGACACGCGGCCCACGTAAAAACCTGGGGGGAACGTGACTAGTGAACTCGCTAAAACACGCCCCGAAGGGTCCAGGAAAGGAGTGATCAAGTAAGTAAGACCGACTCAGCGCCAGTACCATCTTCCTGGATCCTCATCGTAACCATTCGCTCAGGTAGGTTTGCTCGTTTTTTTCTTAAACTCATTTTACAGATGTGGGGAATTGAGACTCAGAGATTCCGGACCTTTGGAAGATGGTACGAGCTGGCGAGCGCTTTAGCTCAGACGCAAATCAAGGTTTGAACGGCTCCGTCCTTAACACGAATCACGAGCCTCACGTGAATTTCACAGTCACACGCAGCCAGCTCTGTGCTGGGCCCTGCGCATGCGCGGTGCAAGCGCATCCTCAGACACCCACGGCGCTCCGATTCCCTCCAGCTGCACTGGCGAGCCTCAGACCCCTGGCGGTGCTTTATCTCTTCTCCTCTCACACCCTCAGTCAACCCCTGGGAAATGCTGCCTCCCCTCAGATCAGAGCCACGGCGCAGTGTCTCCTAGAGTCCGCTGCCTCTGGACGTGACCCGGGTGCCCCCAGACAGGACTTCCCAAACGCTCCATGACGCCACTTTTGCTCAAATTCCGCCGTGACTCCCCGTTTCTCTCAGGAAAAGCCAGACATCTCGAGCGGGTCCCCCTTCCCTCCTTTCTTATCGTCTACTTTGGGCACACTGCTCTTCTTGCCCTTCTGGGACACGCCACAGGCAGCGGTCCAGCTGTTCCCTGCGCTTGGAATGCCCTGGAGACCTCAGAAACCCACACACGGAACACTCCCTCTCTGCCTCGTCTCTGCTCACCTCCCTGTGTCCTTGGTCACACCCACCTCTCAGTGCCGTCCACTCTGATCACCTGCTTTATGCTGAAACCGGCCTTTCCGGAAACTTACCACCCCAGGCGATGCTGATCCCTCCCCCCTCCTCCCCTGTCTTTTCCCACAATGATTGCCATGCTCTCATACAGGGGCAGACACTACTTTAGGACATCTCATTGGTGCACACCCATTCATTTGTGTTTTGTCCACAGCTGCGCTTTCACACTGCAGAGGCAGAGTTGAGTAGTGCATCAGAGACCCACCGCTGTCAAAGTCCAAAACATTTCCTGTCTGATGTAAATTGGAGCAGCCACTATGCAAAACAGTAGGGAGGTTCCTTAAAAAACTAAAAATGGAGCTACCATATGACCCAGGAATTCCACTCCTGGGTATATATCTGGAAAAAATGAAAACACTAATTTGAAAAGATACATGCACCCCAATGTTCATAGCATTATTTACAATTGCCAAGTTATGGAAGCAACTTAAGTGCCCATCAACAGCCGACTGGATTAAGAAGACGTGTAATATATATACACACAATGGAATATTACTCAGCCATAAAAAGAATGAAATACTGCCATTTGTAGCAATGTGGATGGACCTAGAGAATATTATGCTTAGTGAAATGTCAGGCAGAAAAAGACAAATACTACATGGTACCACTTATACGTGGAATCTAAAAAATAATACAAATGAATGGATATACAAAACAGAAACAGGCTCACAGACATAGAAAACCAACTTGTGGTTACCAAGTGGAGAGAGATGGGGGAGGGGCAAATTAGGGGTATGGGATTAACAGATACAGACTACTATATATAAGGCAGATAAGCAACAAGGATATACTGTATAGCACAGGGAATTGTACCAAATATCGTGTAATAACCTATAATGGAATATAATCTGCAAAAGTACTGAATCACTATGTTGTACACCTGAAACTAACACAATAATGTAAATCAACTATACTTCAATAAAAAAAGATGTTTCCTGTCTAGAGCTTACAGAAAATGTCGGCCAACTTAACTCTCACATCTGGATAATTTAATTACTTTCTTCCTTCCTCCCTCCCTCCCTCCCTCCTTTCTTTCCTTTTCTTTCTTTCTTCCTCCCTTCCTCCCTCCCTCCCTCCCTCTCTCTCTCTCTCTCTCTCTCTCTCTCTCTCTCTCTCTCTCTTTCACTGTTTCCCCTTGTAGATGTAAACTCATGAGTGCAGGGATCTTTTTTCTTTTGATCATACCTAGAATGTAAATAGTACCCAGTACATATTTGTCCATTACTGTGTGAATGAGGCCGACTCATGAAACACTCATGCAGTCACTCTAGTGGGCAGCCAGTCATCACTGGAGTCCACATTCAAATCCAGAGCGACGGAAATCGAGACCTACTCAATTAGCAGCCCTCCGTCTCTGCCCCCGTCCACTGCCTGCTGCCTCCTGAGAGACAGGCTTTCTCTGTTAGCTCATAACACTCAGATAGGAAAAATATGTGCTGCCTATCAGCTCTTAATCTTATTAAAATAGACAAGAAAGAATGATCCGTGTTTCTGACTAGAAGATGGACAAACTGCTTCTAGACAAGTCCTGGAGACTTAGAACTCCTCTCAGCATCTGATCAGAAGACATCAAGGCTTCACAGGGTCTGGCTGAGGGCTCGGACCAAGTTTTTTTTTTTAATGTCATGACTGTCATGCCCAGCCATCACCTATCACCTCCCGACCAGGGCTTTTCCTCTTTGAAGGCCACTCCCTACCCCCACAGATGTCCAGCAAGCTCTGGAAAGATTTGGTGCTGGAGAGCATCTGTACAGGAGAAGTAGCTAAGGCTTTGGGATGAGGTCACCAAGGAAGAGAAGAAGGGAGACTGAGTAAGGAATTCGGGGAAGATGGTGCCAGGGAAGGAGTGTGAGGTGTGGTCACGCTCTCACTTTGAGCTGGAGAGCATACGGCTCATTGCTCTTCTCCAGACCCTGGTCTAGACGAGGAAGGACTTGCCTGTGTATGCAGAGCTTAGGCGACTGCTTCCTGATGGCCTGAACAAGTCATCTAATGGCTTTATGACCAGACTTCATGGATTTACTCTCCGACTTAACGTGTATAAATTTACCTGCCCACACAACTCAGAATGAGATTTGCGTCTTAAAAGGAGGAAGAGAAAAGGAACCCATATTTGTTCCTCATCAGGCCCTGGGGGGGGCCGGGGGTGACATACCTACTGTTTCCTGTAATCATCCTAACAGTCCTGCAAGTCACACAGTTTACAGATGAGACAACTCGGGTTAAATAACTTTCACGGCCGGCTGGAGATTTGGGTTGTCAATTACTCATCCCTCCTCCCTCCCCGGATGCTAACCTCTAGACACAGTGAACCAAATTGGATGAAAAGCTGGGCTTCTGTGAATTAACTATGTCCGATAATTCCCCCAGTGCTGGGCCCCAGGCAAAGCTGGGCTGGGGGATGCAGACAGACCTTTCCAGTCACACCTAGCCCCCGGCCTGCTTTCGACCCAGAGCCGGTGACTGACCCTTGGCCTCAGTGACACTGGGGAACTGCGATCTCACTTGCTGCCTCACTGGGATTCGGACCCAGGTGTTCCATTTGTCTTCCACTCTGTCTGCTCTGTGGCTCTCCGGCTGTGTGGGCTGCCACATCCCAGCCCTCCTACCGTTAGTCCAGTGTTATCCTCCCTGGGCTTATTCTAACCAAAACTTCCAGGATGAGCTGCATGTTAAGCTGATAACACCATCCTGAAAAGGCATCACTGCATATCAATAAACATATTTACATAACAAAGTTACAGAAAAGGGAAATTTACTTTGGAAATGTTAATATGTAATGAGCGAGACAAATAGTGTGTTTGGAGCAGCCTCTGTCAATCTGCCTAATCAACATAGAGAAGAAAAACAGGTGACTCAAGCCAAACATTTTTACTTGGCACTTGAACTAAAACACTTGGAGCAGCTCTGACAAGCCTATTTTTACGGGAAAAACACCACAACAATTTTGGAGGAGAAAAGAGCAATCTTCATACCAGAGTGAATTTGTCTATATTCATGTATGTGTACATGGTTTGATTTTTGCTTTTAAACTCCAGTGTTGGCTCTTTGCTCCCTGAAATCAAAACATTCAGCATTATTTTTGGGTTCATATACAGCCAAGTGCGAATGGTAGCTTCTCTCAGTAAGTAAATATTCTTATCCTCAACCAGTAGGTGTCGCTGTTCATTTATCATAAATCCTACCGGAAAGCCAAGGCAATTGCTAAAATAACAAGCATGTTTTCTGGAAATAAAATAACCAGTAAGCGCTGGGAAAGGATTATTTTCTTTCACCGGTGTCTCCAAATCAAAGCTGAAGTGTGAACAACAATTCACTCTTTGTAGGGCCTCCCACGGAGTATTTTGTTCTAGAGCTTAGCACCATTGTAAGAATTCCTTATAAGCCACGTTTGTACCTCAGATCTAACCGCCTGACCCCATAAACATTTAGTGGTTGATTCTGCTTATAATGCACATTGGTATTTCCAGATACAGGCGATGGAGTTTCCTAGTATTTCAGTGTGAATCAGAAAATGATACCTACTGCTGCCTACGTAGAAACACAAACAAAAAAATCATAGATACTTAGAAGTGAAACATTAAAGCAAGTTTCTAAAAATATGTTAAATGCAAACCCATCATTTACATCAAGGATATAGAATTATACATTCATAGTCACTGTTCAATAAATATGTATATAATAAAAAGAGTAATAGTGGTCCTTTAGAGCATAATGCACTAGACATGGAGTTATAAGCTTTGCATCCATGTCTCACTTAGTCCCCTCTCAGAGGCCCATTTTGCACATGAAGAAACAGCGGCTTAAAGAGGACAGTGACGTCCCTGGGCCACACTGGTAGAAAGTGACTGAACCAGATGATTTTGACCCCAGACTCCAAGTTCCTAACCGCTGCACAGGTGGCCTTTCCTCCGACTTCTGTAAGGGAAAGAATTTGATTCTGCTCTCATCCCAGCTTCCAATCCTGGCTGCTGCACTGCCGACATGCAGTAGTCTAAGCAGGTTGCTCAGCTTCCCTGAATGTTGATTCACTCCACTGTCAAATGGGGAAACGGATGCCCACAAGTGGGTCTGCTGTGAGATGAGAACTGGTGTGTTTAGGAAAGCTCCCAGCATGGTGCCTGGCATGGAGGAGACACTTGCTAAATTTTAAAAACCAGATTTTTTAAAAATAAAATAAACAGATAAGATAATCAGGAATGTGCAGGAAAATACCCTTCTTCCAAATGCATAGTGAGAGAGCAGGGGTGTGTCTTTGACAGTTTCCAAAGGTGTGAGGGCTCAGCTTCCGCCATTGACACCTGGGAGCATGTCAGGTAACTTCCTCCATTTGGTGGGAACTATATCTTGCTGACCCAGGTCCCGGGAATCCTCAGCCTCGACTTCAAGTCTTCTAAAGCCTAAATTTCCCTGTTTTCCCAAACCCTCCCATGGTTGGCTTTTGCCTCAGTTTCCCTGTCTTGCAACCTGGTTCGCTGTTAATTCAAGCGCCCTAATCATTCACTGACCAGAAGGCATTGAGTGACTAGTATGTCGCAGGCACTGTACGCCATGCTGGTGAGGAAAAGCCAGGGTAGAACCTGATGCCATGTAGCAGAGTCTGGATGAGGAGGACCTTGACTAAGTAATCGCACCAACGCCGGTATAATTACAAGTGTCTCTGCCGGTTTTGCCAGCCTCTGTATTAAGGAACCTAACCAGGGGTCAAGGTTAGGGAAGGCTTCCTTGAAGTGGCTCCAGAGGGAAAGCTGAACACTGGGTAGGTTTGGTCTAGGGGAAGGGGAGGGAGGCGGGGTGGTGCTTGTGGATGAGGCCTTCTGAGCAGGGCTCAAGGGTCCTGGGAAAGGAGCAAATTAGGGCGTTTGAGGAACTGAAGAAAGTGAATGTGGCTGGAGCACAGAGGATGAGGGGAGGGTGGGTGGGACCCCCCCTGGTACCTCTCCCCCAAATGTAGGAGTCAGAGCCTCCTCTGAGGGGCAGTGGCCCAGCACCTTGCTGCTGCTGGCAGCTGGGGACACGACGGGGGTGAGGGTGTGGTGGGCAATGATGACAACGTGTGTTTGAGTCTGTAAAGAGCTAAAGGGGCTTTCAGAAATCTGAAGTCTTAGGCAATAAGAGATGGAATGAAGAGATGGCCGAATGGCCTTCCCTTGGAAAGTGAGGGTGGATTAGCAATATTACTCCAAGTCTCAGGACAATAGAGGAGCCTCCCTGTGTGCCACTGGGGGGAGTGCAACAGAAGAGGCTGGAAGGCTTTACCCCTGCTCTGAACCAAGAGGACAGCTACCATTGTTGCACACTGTGAGAGGCACTGGACCTTATGTTTTTTTCAATTTTGCCACACTAAGTAGTGTGTGATAGTATTTGTGATTTTCCTCAACTCTATAGAGTTTGCTTCTCTGAAATTCCTATTTCCCTGAAGTTCCTACTCTTTGATAACTTTCATTTTGTACCTGAACCATTGAAGACAGGGAGGACCCAAGGACAGTGACTGGGGAAGCAATACACATAGACAAAGAAATGTCTTCTCTGCCTTGTGTCCTTGGGTGACGATGTAACAAAATAACTTGAAGTCCATCTGGATGAGCATTTACCCTCCAGGTAGCTCTGGGGAAGCCGAGGGCTCCCTTACACCACAACCAGGAATGTCAAGGCAACACTCACTACTATCTTGAATCAATATTCACATGGGCACTTAAGTGTTAACTTAAACATACTAATTCTCAACATATATGG